>NW_026775572.1:63501133-64101133 GCF_030987335.1 Cornus florida | reverse complement strand
TTTAAAGTTTGAACAAAAGTTCTTTCTATTTCAATTTGAAGTTAGGCATTTGGTAAAATTCATTATTGAATCTGTGAATTTGTGAGTTTAATTATTGGATGATGATGATGTACTGACTATGGTGGGACTGTAGAATCCACTTCAGAAACAACAAAGTAACCCAAAAAAAATGGGTGAAGCTTTTCTCACGACCTAATCCATGGAGAATAATTATTTGTCCATACTTTTATCTATGGATTCAAATTCAACCACGCACGAAGAAATGAAAAGGAAGTTGAATCGAGCCATCAATCTATCGGACCACCAGATATAAACCTCCCACTCAAAGGTTTCTATTTTTATTTTGATAATTACTTTTTATTGTTACGGTAGATAGTAATGGTAAAATTAAATAAAGAAACTAAAAATAGGGTGAGAGTGGTTTTATGTTAAAAGAAAAGGTCATAGGTAAGTTTGAAAAATGGCTGTTAGATTTAATCTAATGGTTTATATAGAAAGTGTGGATTGATCAGGACTCATCCTTCGTTTTATAATATGTGTGTGTGTGTGTGTGTGAGATTTATAAAAGATGGGTTTGAAAAATGGCTGTTAGATTTAATCTAATGGTTTATATAGAAAGTGTGAATTAATTTTCTTGCTTCATGAAAAGTAAGAGATCAGGACTCATCCTTCGTTTTATAATATATGTGTGTGTGTGTGTGATTTATAAAAGAAATACAAATATTTTGCAACTTCATGCATGACATATGATTGAAATCATCAATCCACGGCACTTTTCTTTGACGACAAAATTTACCTAGTATCTTATGAACTTTGATTTTTTGTCAACAAGTTCATGGTCAATTCCATAAACTTCACTTATTGCTTGCTTAAAAGTTTATTATAATTTTGGTTTAGTTAGAAAAAAGTTGAGACATGATGTCTCATAAAGTATCATATTCATAATTCATTCATCCTTTAAGTGTAAATAATTTTAAAGGAGCTACGCTTATGTATAGTAACGAATTCAGAAAATTTTGTGAGGGGGGTGGTCTTTTAATTTGTAGAGGCAAACTTGTATAGTGGGTTTATTTTTGTAATTTTATAAAGTTTTTTCCATAAATTTTCAAAAATTTAAAGTACAAAAAAAAAAAAAAAAAAAAAAAAAATCAGTGGGGGTGAATTGTAATTTTAGTGGGGGCAACTTCATAAATTCTAAAAAATTTGAAGTATATAATGCAAAAAAAAAAAAAAATCTAGTTGGGCGAATTGTAATTTTAGTGAGGGCATCCCTATAAATTTTAAAAAAATTGAGGTATAAAAAAAAAATTAAAAAAAATCTATGTAGGGTCCGTACCTGTTTGCGAATATAGTTAGAATCTTACTCGATCTATGGGGCACATTACATGAGTCTTGTGAATTAGTCGGAGCAAAAGTCCCAAACACTCCGGTTATTGAAAAACAAAAAGAAAAATTATTATAATTTCATTTGTATAGTATTACATGGAAAAAGTATATGGAAAAATACTTTTTTTTTTTTTTTTTTTGTCGTGCGAGGTTTTATTTCCAAATTAGTGTCCACTTAGTATCAGATTTTATTATCGATTCTTTCTAAATGTAAACAATTCTTTAAAGACCATACCCTCAAATATAGTTTGAGTTTTATTGAATTCATGTGGATGGCATATTAAACGAGTCTTGTAGATTATTCGGAACAAAAGCGTTGGACTCCTTGAATATTAAAAAAAAAAAATTATTAAAATTTCATTTTGTATGGTATTGCATGAAATATATATATATATGTTTTTGTTGTGGCAGGTTTTATTCCCACATTTGGGCCACTAATTTTAATAGTACTACCACTACTATATGATTTCATAACAATCATCATTATAAACCCCACTTGGATCATTAATTTCAAATCCAAGAGATAATTAAGAGATAGAGTGCAATGGAATAAAAGTAGTCGGATTGTCAGACAAAAGTTTCACATAGGTTGTCAGTGATAGTTTGTTCTAGTTTCATAACTATCATCAGTGTAATTTTGTATGGTTAGATGGAAACAAAGATAACATAAATTAAAAGTAAAAAATACAATATTTAGTTATGAGAATTTTTTTTTGGGAGATACACCCCACTTTTCTCTAATTACATTATATTTATTATTATTTTTTAAAAGAAATGACAAGAAAGTCATTGAATTCATTAATACACAATTATTTACTTTCTTTACTATTTTTTTTACCCTTTGGTAATTTTTTATGAATTTTGTCAAAAAAAAATAATTTATTCAATAAAAATAACTTCTCTAAAAGGATTTTATCAAAAGAGAAAATTTTTTCAATTATCTTCTTTTTGTACTTTTTATTATATATATATTTTTTGGGATCTTGACAATAGAGATAATTTATTCAATAAACATAATTTTTGGGGTTTTTTTTATTCTTCATGTCAAAAGAGATAATTTTTTAAATAGTTATTTTTTATTTTTTTATCTGACCAAAAGGGTAATTTATTCAACATAATAAAATTTTATTTTTTTTGGTCCCTTAAAAAATATATATATTATTTAATTTTATTTTATTTTATTTGTGTTGTCAAAAGATACTTAAAATATTAAATATTATAGATAAGGAGATAAAATATGAAAGGACAATTTTATTTAAAAAGTAATAATTATTTACTTGTAAATGTAAGGTTAGAATTGTCATTTCATTTAAGATTATAGTGTAAATGTTGAAAAATGGAGTGCAGATATCATCTCCCTTTTTTTTTTTTGAAAAGTTATTAAGAAGGTATTCTTTCGTCGAATGAAAATTATCATAGGGGTGGACACTTTTTTTTTTTTTTTTTTGAAGTTAAAGCAATTACGCACACACCTTACCTCCACCGAGGTTCAAACTTCTGACCTCTTCATTGGGGAGAAAGGGGTGATACCGCTGCGCCATTTGATTCTTTGGTTAGGGCTGGACACTTAATCCGTCAATTTGCGAATTCAATTCTATTTGGTCCATGAAGATCATATCACATCATTAGACTCACAAGGTTCAAAAATTTTCTAAAATTTAAATACTTCAATCACGCTCTAATTCATTTTCTTTCAAAGTAATGTCATTCTTCTTCTTTTTTTATAATTTTTTTGCACTACGTCTGCCCTAACTTAAATTATCCTTATTTTTAATTAAATAAAACAATAGGTTTAAATAAATTTAGATTGAATAATTTAATGGTCTTTTTTGAAAAATAAAAGCAAAATAATAATAAAAAAAAATTGTAGGACACCTACAGACATATATAGACTGCTGTACTATTTTTATCAAAAGTTACGTATAAACACATTTTATTTTACAAACTAAATAGGGTATAATTATAATTTCATATACCTTTCTCAAGAAATCAACTTTTTTTTTTAGGAAAATTTATCAAAAAGTTAGGGTGGTTATGGAAATTTATTTTTTTACCAAAAAAAAAAAAATAGTTTTTCACTATTCGGACTCTTAAGATGTTAAAGAAAAAATATCAAGATATATATATATATATATATATATATATATATATATTTTACATTCTCTAACATTTGCAGACTCATGAGTTTCACGCAATAAAATAGAGTAGGCAATAAAGTTTTTTATAGGGATTTTATTGAAGAAAGTCGTGTAGCATAGAAAATAATAAATAAAGAAAAAAAGGAAAAATGGAGATGGAGTAATTAGAGGCTAAAAATTAACCAATGGGAAAGTTTTTGAATTTTGAATTTTAAATTTTATATCAACAAAATGAAAAAATAAAAAATTTGAGTGATACTTAAAATTTAGATAAAAAAATCTATAAATAAATAATAATTAAAAAGAAGAAGAAGAAGAAGAAAGAAGAGAAGTTTGGGTCATTGACCATGCTGGACATTGCCTTCTAGTTCTTAATAGTGATTAGTGTTTGTCTTTTGACTCTTTTTCTTCATCATCTAATCGTCATTTAAGCTTGCCACGTCATCCATGACAATTTGATAGAAACCATCAAATTTTTCTTTTTCTTTTTAAAATTTATTTTTATTCTCACCATGGTGGGCCACCAATCCATATTTGTGAAAAATAACAACTTCAATCAATAACTTTGAGTCACTAATCCATATTTGGTGAGTCATTAATCCATCTTTGTAAAAATAATAAATATAAAATGAGTTGTTGGTGAATTACTGTAGCAATGTTTTGAAAGAAATGTATTTGATAAGAAATATTTTATTTGTTTTGTAAAGTATTAAAATGTTTCGATCAAAAGTCAGAAATACCAATATCATATTTTTATATGTATTTTTACCTGATTTCAGTTACAGTTTTGAAAATGAATATTTATATTGAAAGAAATAAAATATTATTTTTGCTTAAAATATTAATTTAAATAATAACTCATGATATACGATTGTGATTTTTTTTTTTTTTTTTTTTTGTCGAGGAGAATAATAAAGGAGGAATCAATTGTGGTCATCTTTCACGCCGTGTATATATATATTTTTCGAAGAGAATAATAAAGGAGGAATCTATTCTGGTGATTGAAATATCTGGTGATTGAAAGGCTGCAGCAGGAGTGAGAGAAAAGATTATACAGAGAAAGAAATGGAAGCACCAGCGGCCAAACCAATCATCAAAGTCGCAGCTCTCTGCGGATCTCTTCGCACAGCTTCCTTCAATCGAGGCCTCCTCCACTATGGTACACTCTCTAGTCTCTACCTACCTGTGCTCGTGTGTGTGTGTATATATATATATGTGAGTATGTGAACTTTTTGTCTCTTGTGGTTTCATATGAGTTGAATTTGGATTTTGATAATCATCTGATGTTGTTGATTGTAGCGATTAAGTTATCCAAAGAGTCCATCAACAGTTTACAGATGGAATACGTGGACATAGCGCCACTGCCGATGCTCAACACCGATCTCGAGAAGGACGGAAGGTTCCCGCCGGCGGTGGAGGCATTCCGGCAGAAAATTCTCGAAGCCGACAGCATCCTCTTCGCCTCGCCGGAGTATAATTACTCTGTAACTGGTATTACTTCTTCCTTTTTCTTTTTCTTTTTCTTTTTTCTTTTTAAATTTCCATTTACAGAACATTTCAACTACTAATAATTATAGCCCTTCACATTCGGACCAAAATACTCTCCGGTCAGGTTTTTCTTAGGTTTTTGAGTGTTCAAATTTCAATTACTAGTAGGGAAATTCACCGTGATAGTGATGAAATTCACCCACGAAATTGCGGAAAGACGTGGCTGGAGAGTATTTTGATCCATTCACATTCTTGAATTTTGTGTTTCTACTGATTTTTCTTGGACCACGAGAGATTCGAAGCATATAACTTTTTTTTTTTGAAAGTTAATATTCCAAGCTTATAGGAAAAGGAAAAAGAAAAAGAAAAAGAAAAAGAAAAAAAACAGAAGATATAGCTTTGGAAATTGGGTTTTGGTAAATGTCAATGCATTTAAAGACCCAGGTGGTTTGATCTTATAAATTCTTCTTAATACTTTGAAAATCATGATTTTACGATGAGTAATGATATTTAAGCTTATTTGTCTAAGCCAAAAATGTAATCAATACGTTTTTATTCACTTGATACACTGAATAAGCTCAAGTGTGAGTCCTATCCACTACGAAATCCTTTCGGCCATACAAATAAGTTAAAAATGGTCACAGCATTATTTTGTTTTTGCTTTTGCAATATACTCCGTTGCAATTACGATGTGAATTTGAATTTCAAGAAAAAATTGTCATAGATTCAGATCGATGTGACTTGGATGGAGATTTGGTGAAATATGTTTCACGGATTGGAATAGATTCAGTGGAAGCTGAAAGAATTGAGCTACTGTAAGGATTGTTTGGATGACTCAAATTATAAACTTCTTGTTGATGAAGAAGAGGTGACCTTAAGACTATAGCAGAAGGCCTCCGAGATTGACCGCGCTCGAAAGAACAGTAGCTTAATGATTTAAATTTAGTCCCTAAAGTGTAGTTAACTTGAGTTACTTATCCCTCTAAAATTGTTCCCTAAAATTTTGAATATTCTTTTTAGGGACAACTCTAACTAAATGTGTCCGGTACATATCGCATACCTTAGCCGACACGTAGTTTTGAAGAGTTCATATAACATAGGACATGCCAGACCCTCACGGACAAATGACATCAATTAAGATGTACCCACCATAGAAACAATTGTTATCAGGGTGTAGTTGCACACTACATTTTCCTCTTGATATTAAAATTCTTTTATCTACTACTTATACATTTGCTTGTTATCTATCTTTCCCCCCATTTTGCTAGCACCTTTGAAGAATGCAATTGATTGGGCGTCAAGGCCTCCAAATGTTTGGGCTGATAAGGCTGCTGCTATTGTAAGTACTGGAGGAGGTTTTGGCGGAGGACGATCTCAGTATCATCTCCGTCAAATCGGAGTTTTCCTTGATCTTCATTTCATCAATAAGCCTGAATTTTTCTTGAACGCATTCCAACCTCCTGCAAAGTTCGATAGTGATGGCAACTTGATCGATGAGGGGGCCAAGGAGAAGTTGAAAGAAGTTCTTTTAGCATTGAAGGCTTTTACGTTGCGACTCCAAGGCAAGTGCTGAATGAAATCATTATGTTCATTTCCTCCATGGCGTTATTATTTGCATCTGTGATGCCACAGACTTGAAATTGTTGTGCATTTATGTAATATATTTCAGTTGGAAATTGCGACTAAAAAAGAAAAAAATAATAATTAATGCTATATTTATTTCCATTTTACTTTGGGATATTCTGTGGTGATATGAACTTTCTAGTCTCAGTTGCAACTAGTGGTAGCTAGGTGGATTCTGTTTCTACATAGTGATGACTGAATGTATACCCTGTCTAGACATGCAGTCATTCTGATCCCCTTCGAACATGGCATGGTGAACGGATTTTTACCTTTCAACATTGCATTGTGGTTGTGTCTCTTGCATTTAGGGTCTGTAGGATAAAGAGTTTGAGCTTTTATCTTTTTCTTTTTCTTTTTCTTTTTCTTTTTCCCAATTTGGTTGGTACATTTTAAAATTTTCATATGTTGGAAGGGTAATAATTGTGGAATGCAGGTTTCCGGAAAACTTGGGTTTGATCCTATGATTAGATTCATGAGAGGAGAGAAATAGAGAGTTTTTGTTTTGCATAAGGTTGCTGAAAAGAAGAGAGATTTCTATGTGAATAAATTTATTTGTTTTGCATAAGGCTGCTGAAAAGAAAAATAATAATTTAAATTTTTATGTTTTGTTTCCTTTCTATAAGCAATTGATTTGTGCTTGGGTCCAACATTTGGTAAATTATTGTTTAGTGGTGTGATCTGCGAATGTCTCATGTACCCCCAAAAAAAATGATGGAGTTTTCAATTAATTTAGACCTTGTAAACTACAGTACTATTTATTTCATTCATATATGATGGAAAGCAAATGAAAGTCAAGTTAATTAAACCCCATCAGTTATTGTTGGACTGCAATTCTTTGAAACCCAAAAAAAAAAATATTATAAAGTTGTTGTGTAAAATAATGCAATGAAATTGTTGCATAAAATAAGAACATAAAATAAAAAGATGTTTTTCCTGTGTTTTATGAAGGAATTAATTATTTTTTATTTTCTTTCTTTTCCTGTTAAATCCATCTAACCAAACGAAGCCTATATATTTATTTGTGTAATAAAACAAATAGTATGTTACATATTACTACTAATTTAACAATTTAGGAGGGGCAGCAAGTTGGGAGTAGGATGAGCATCCTAGGGCGCCCAACATTGGACACAGTCAATAGATTCAAAAACTACTACAATCCAATTTGAAATATTGGTCATACCTTGGACCAGATCAATTTGTTCTCCTTTTCATAGGAGCTCTCCTTTTATAGGAGTTTCTCTACTTGTTGGAGTGGATCGTTGGGTGTTTGGTTGTCCCTTGATTGGGGATTCTATCCGTTCTCGCTTCTTGTCTCTTCCCTTGTTTTCTTCCTGCCTTGTTCCTGTTTTATGGTTTAGTTGGTCGATCTTTTGGGATAGTTTCATTCCCACTCTTTGGTCCTGCTACAATTTTGCGTGTGGGCGATTTAGATCTGGTGGTGGTTGTTGCGAGTAGCGGTAGGTTGGTTGATTGGTTCTACTTGTGAGAGCGGTTTTGTTTGAAGGAATCCAAGTCGATCCATCGAGATTTATTCTACTTGTGCTACTGTGGGTATTTGGATCACTACGGTTGAAGATCTATAACGGTGTTTTATTGGTGAATCAGTGGATGGCTTATTCAATAGGTGCATCCATGGATGTTGTGTACGGATCCTTATCCTTGCCTGAAGCGTATGGCTTACGCAAGGAAGGAGGGTCAACAGTGGTGGGCCAGGATCCACTCCAGAATTGGGCCACTCAATCTAAACGGTTGTTGAGTTCTGGGTCAGGCCTAGGTCTGGAGTTCCAAAATGAGCAACATTAGGGCTGGCCTCTTTTACTTTGGTCCATCTAAGTGCTTTTAATATGACTCCTGCATCTGTTGGGCGATCTTGTCATTAGTCCTCCACTCCTGCCTCTTCTTCAGGTCCATCTTCAGTGGGTTTTCATTTTCCTTCTACTGTTGGTTCTCCATGTGTGAGTCATTGTCTTCTTCTATGTTTTCTGGTGTGGAATTGTCAAGGGGTGGGTAATCCTCTAACGGTAAGACAACTTCTTTAGCTGAAATGCAGTCATTCCCTGGATGTTATCGCTTTACTTGAAACCAAAACAAATTTGCGGAAACTTCAAAGGCTGCGCAAAAGGTTAAAGATGGATTTTGTTTGGTGTGTTGATGCAGCAGGGGCAGCTGGGGGTCTTGCTTTGTTTTGGTAGACTAATAATTTGTTTCGCCTTGTTGATTACTGTGAGTATCAAATCACAGTGGAGTTTTATTTAGCTGGTAAAGGCTTCTGGATTATGACTTTCATTTACGCTAGCACCGATGATGGCATTCGGGCGGCACAATGGGAATATCTTAAACGAACGCACAATTCATGGGGTGATCGGTGGGTACTTACTGGTGATTTTAATGATTTGTTGTCCCCCATGGAAAAAGGGGGTGGCATCCCCAAACCTTCTTGGATTTGAAAGAATTTTACAACTTTTGTGAAAGATTGTGGGCTATTGGACTTGGGATTTGAGGGGTATCCTTTCACGTGGAGTAATCACCGTCGTAGCGTTGCTAATATTCAAGAAAGATTGGATTGTGCCGTTAGTTCTTTCCTTAGGCTCAACTTCTCCACCTAACGGTCGCTGGTTGTGATCATTGCGCTATGCTTTTGGATCTCTCGCTGGTTTTTCAGAAGAAGTCTTGTCAATTTCACTTTTATGCTCGGTGGGTGTTTGACCCTATATGTGCTAGCATTATTCGGACTGTCTGGAGTGTGCCTATCTATGGATGCCGTATATATCGGTGGTCTGAAAAAATCAAATCTTGTAAGACAGCTTTGATTCACTGGGTTCGAAACAAATCTTTTAATTCTCGATGACAGATTGAAAAGGCTGAACTCAGGTTGCAAAACTTGAAAGAGAACATGGAGGATTATGATCATGAACAAGTGTTGCTTACTGTAGAACATCAATTAAATTCTTATTGGAGGCAAGAGGAGCTGTATTGGTTTCAGAAATCTCGGATTAACTGGCTGCAGCTGGGGGATCGTAATTCTAAATTTTTCCATACATCTACCATCCGGCGACAGTGGAGAAATCATATTTCTGGGGTTAAGGACTCTGATGGCATACGGGTTGAAGAGGAACCGAAGATTCAGGCTATCTTTCTCAATTACTTTCAAGATTTGTTCCATTCAACTTTCCCTACGAGTATTGACAAATTTATTCGACACATTCCTCAATGAGTTTCTTCTGATATGAACCAATGTTTACTTAGGCCGCCTTCAGAGGAAGAGTTCCACTGTGCTATCTTTGACATGCAACCATGCAAAGCTCCGGGTCCAGATGGAATGACTCCATTATTCTATCAGCAATATTGGCATATTCTTAAGAATGAGGTCATTGAGGCGGTATGTAGTTTTATGCATTCGAGATATCTTTTAATTAGTATGAATCATACTAACATTGTTTTAATCCCTAAAATTGAGTCCCTAATTCATGTCTCTCATTATAGACCAATTTCATTATGCATTGTTGCTTATAGAATAATTGCTAAGATGCTAGCTAATCGGCTTCGAGAGTATATTCCTTTTAGGGTGAAGTGTAAAAAACACCCCTATAGTATGCTTACAGTGCATACTGCACCCCTCCCGTGCAAAAAAACACCCCTAAATTATGGCATTTGTACAAATAGTTCCTATTTATAAAAATTGGACTAAAATGCCCTTAGCAACACATTTAATAATATATATATATATATATATATATATATATATATTGTGAAATTACTAAAAAGGGTTTGGCCTTCATCTTGGTATTGCCGTCATCTTTGTCGATACTGCTGCAGCCCCTCGCTGCCACCACTGTTGCACCATCACCATGTCGCCCACTGCACCACCATCACCATTTATCCACCTGATTCACCTCTGAAATCCTCAGGTCCTCACTTGTCTCCTTCGCTGTCCCTCACCGGAAACCCAGTTCCTTCTTGAATGAGCCCCACCAACAATCTATCCAAGAAACTCTTTTGATTCGTCCTCAAAGACTCCGTATCCGAATGGGTTTTCCCAAATTCTTTCACTTTATATCGGCTTCGAATTTTTCCGGCGTATTACTCCTCAGTGTCACAATTTTACATGGGTTGACCACTAAATTACATTCCGTTCATTCAAATCTCAAATCCATTGCCTTACTTTGACCGGGTTGCGTACACAATTCAACTCGAAAAGATCAAAGTTTCAGACTAAGAATTGTCACCAGAAGTCATATTGAGCCGGATTATACTGGAGCTTGCCAGACCATGGTTGACTCGTGATTATGCATCATCATCAGTAGAAGATATATGGAATTTGATCTTGAGAATCCAAGATTGGTTTTGCTCAAGTACGGTGTGACTAAGCTGGTAAAAGAATCAGTGTATGTGATTGGATTTAATGCATGGTGTGATTCTATGGCAGTACTGTACTTATGCCAATATATGTAATTTCACTTTCACACACACACACACACACACACTCTCTCTCGACAGCCAACCTGCAAAGCAATAAACAATTAGTAAAGAATTGAGAATCAAAATGATGAAATCACAATCTTTTATTAGAAAAAAGTGGTTTCTTTTATTCGCATAGCTATTGAACCGGAGGTTCTCAATGGGGAAAGCTCCAATTCAAAATAATTAAGAACCGGCCCCACCATAAAGGATTTGGACGTCCCCTTTGAGTTCAACAAACACAAAGAAAAAGAAGAACAAAGTTGGGGTATTTTTGGAAGAGTAAAAGGGTAAAATGGGTATTATATTAATTGAGTGGTGTTTTTGCACAAATTGAAAAGAATAGGGGTGTTGTTTGCACACCTTTTTAAATAGGGGTAAAAGTGCGATGAAAAGTATACTTCGGGGGTGTTTTTTGCACTTATCCCTTCCTTTTATTGTTAGTGAGTTTTAAAGTGCATTTGTTTCGGGACGCCACATTACTGATAATATCTTGATTTCTCATGAAATCCTCCACTACCTTAAAACTAAATGAAAAGGGAAAAAGGCGTTTCTGGCCTTAAAGCTGGATATGAGTAAGGCTTATGATCGTATTGAATGTTGTTTTTTGTTGGCAATGCTTGCCAAACTGGATTTTCACTCTCATTGGATTAAACTTATTCATACTTGCATTTCCACAGTCTCTTATTCTGTGATGATTAATGGTAGACTTGTGGGTATGTTTCAACCTACGAGAGGCCTGAGGCAAAGGAATCCTTTATCTACGTATTTATTTATTTTGTGTGCAGAGGCTCTTTCTCTTTCTTTGTAGGTAGCACTTCAGCATCGTGTGTTATCAGGCATTCGAATCTGTCCCCATGCGCCACCTATCTCACACTTGTTTTTTGCGAACAATTCAATTGTTTTCTGTCAAACCTCTACTTCTGAGATTGTATTTCTTCAGACTATCCTCCAGCAATATGAAAGGGCATCTGGGCAACAAATTCATTTTTCCAAATCCTCTATTTTTTTTTTCTTCTAAAAACACTTGTGTCGAGGATCGGGTTAGATTGTGCCAGTTGCTGGGTATTCAGGAGGAAGGTCTGCGTTCTAAATATTTAGGTATGCCTGCTATCATCGGCCGATCCAAATGGGATGTTTTTCATTACATTTCCTAACGCGTAGCTACTCGTCTTGCGAATTGAAAATCCCTTCTCTTGTCTCCAGCAAGTAAGGAAATCTTAATTAAAGTTGTCTTGAATGCCTTACCTACATATATGATGTCTTGTTTTAAATTGCCCTGTAACCTGTGTAATTCAATTTTGAAGCATATTTATAACTTTTGGTGGGGTAATGCGGGTGATTCTACTAATATTCCATGGGTTAAATGGGATTTTTTATGTTTTGCTAAGGAGGAAGGGGGGTTTGGTTTTCGCAACTTTGAGGCCTATAATGATGCCTTATTAGCTAAACAGGGATGGAATTTTCTGGTTCATCAACAGGGGTTAGCTTTTAAACTTTTTAAAGTTAAATATTTTCGTGATTGTTCATTTATGGAAGCGCAGCTGGGATCTAACCCTTCTTGGACTTTAAGAAGTATATAGGCTACGCAACCTCTTCTTGCTGCTGGTTCTCGATTGGTTGTGGGAAATGGCCAATCTATTAACATTTGGAATGATAGATGGGTCCCTGGACTACCTCATAGGATTTTAAGGTCACCTTTTGTGGTGACTCCGAATTTGGTGGTAAAGCTTTTTAATTATCAGTGTTCTGGTTGGAATGTGGATTTGCTTCGCTCTTTATTCCAGCCTTTCATTGTTGCTTTTATCTTTCATTGTAGCTTCAGTTATTGTGCCAGGGAAAACAAATTGGGTTGGGATGGTGAGCCCAATGGCAAATTTTTAGTGAAGTCAGCCAATCACTTGGCTAATCGCTGTGCAAGTACTAGCACTTTTGAACCCAGGTTACTTCTGAGTTTGGTCCTCAACAGACCAGTTTTTGGCGTAGTCTGTGGACTTGCAAGGTTTCACCCAAGATTCAGCATTTTTTGTGGAAATGCCATAAGCTGGTTTTACCGGTTTGTCAACTTCTCCTGGTGCATGGCATTGCTATTGAGTCTGTGTGTCCCCGGTGTAACCTTGAGGAGGAATCCATTGAACATTTGTGTTTGATTGTCCTCACTCTATACGAATTTGGAAATTATCACCATTGAGGTTTGATTTTATGTCTAATCTTCCTTCATCACTTATAGAGTGATGGATGTCTTTGGTGAACCATTGGGTGTCTCAGACTGAGGGGCATGATGTTTTGGGTTTAGTGGCTTGTTGTTGCTATTTGGAAGGTTCGAAATCAGCTTGTTTTTAAAGGGGAGCTTTATACCCCTCTTAGGGTTGTCTGTTGGGCTTCTCTCATTTTTGGGAGTTTAAGGATTCTTTTTCTTTCCATTCCCACAGCCTGGTTCATTCTCAGTTGGGTGATACCTCGGTTTTCTCTCCCCATTCCTCCCTTTCGAGTTGGGTGCCACCTCCTATGAGTATTGTTAAATGTAATGTGGATGCGTTATTCTGCTCGTCAACTCACGTTGGGGGTGGGGTGCTGTTTTTCGGGATTCTATGGACTCTATTCTTCAAATAGTGGTTTTTGCTCCTTTTTCGGCTCATAGTGCCACTATGGCTGAGGCTGTTGCTTTACGTAAAGCAGTTATCTGGGCTTTAGGCCATGTTTTTCCTCATGTTTGGTTTGAATGTGATTCCTTGTTGGTGGTCCAGCGGTGAATGGTTTTGCTTGTGGGCCGGTTGAAATTCATTCGGTCTCCTTTGATGTGCAAGTGTTGCTTGGGCTATTCTCCTTTTCTTATCTTAGTCATGTCCGTCGACATGGCAATGGGGTCACTCATGCTCTTGCCTAGTTTTCTTGTCCGTATATTCACAGTGATATTGATCTTGTCCATATTCCTGGTGATATTCTTAAGTTGGCAGCCAAGGACTGTTTGTCTTGATTTCGCTGCTGTATTTGTTTGCTAGGGTTTAAAAAAAAAAAAATGGATTCAAAACTACATGAGATTAGCAGATTATTGTATTTATCACTTTTTAGATAATTGTATTGTTCTTATTGTCCTCAATTTAATGAATTTAGTCATTCATTATTTTAAGGGTAATGTGCATAAAACTCCTTGAACTATGTTTGAATTTGTAAATAAACCCTCTAAACTATATTTTGTGCATAATACTTCATGAACTATCACATTTTGTTGCAAAGTGCTCCAATGCATAAACTATACTGCATTAAATGACCATAATACTATTTCTTATTGAATTACACTTAATCTATTTTTCTTATTGAAATAAATTATGAAAACAAAACTAATTTCCCCCATTAAATTTGTATAAATTTACGTTTAATTTTTTAAATTAATTGTTTAAATAAAAATGACAGGTAGAAAATTTTAAAACAATTTAATTATTTTCTTAATTTTTCATGAATATATTACATGAAAATGAAGGTATTTTTTATTTAAGTGATTTATTAAATTTTCATCAATATTTAGTATGAAAATATGGTATTTTTCTATTGTTAAATTGTTTAAACTTGGTATAATAAGTTTTTATTATAAATAATAAAATTTTAATAATAATTTAATCGTTTTAGAAAATGCTAGTCATAAATTTATTTATTTTTTAAATTTTTATGATAAATTGATACTAATAATAAAATTAAGGTATATAGTATAATTAATATTTAAATAAGAGAAAATATAATAAAAATGATTTAATT
Organism: Cornus florida; assembly: GCF_030987335.1. NCBI lineage: Eukaryota > Viridiplantae > Streptophyta > Magnoliopsida > Cornales > Cornaceae > Cornus > Cornus florida. Next base: position 64,086,287 of record NW_026775572.1, on the reverse strand, counting down.
AAAATGGCAAATTTAATGAGAAATGGTAAAATAGTCTTTTACGATGGGTTTGTCTTTAATTGCAACAAATCAATAATTTATGGGCCAATTTTTAGTTCAGGACGTTGGTTGCAAAGCGTTATAGTTTAGAATTTTTTTTTTTTTTTTTTTTTTTTTTTTTTTGGCACTTTATCCTTATTTTAATTATACATGCAGTTTATAATTAAAAACAGAAGAATAAATTATTTACATGTCGAGTCATGAATTAGGCCTCCTTTTATTATATATATATATATATATATATATATATATATATATATATATATATATTGAAAGTCGTGTCATTTTATTTCGAATAAACAGATTCTATTCATGTAAAGAATTCTTGATATAATTATTACCCGAATTGTATTTAGAGTTAGACATATATAATTAAATACTATTAAGTTGACCCAACATAAATATAACGGGTAAAAACAAATTTTCATGTCTAAGCATCTTTCTCTTGTATGGTTTCAAACAATGCATCTAACTTTTCCAAATTATTATACTAGGTTTTGTTTGTTTCGACATAAAATATTTTTTTTCGGATAAAATATATTTTTTTATTTTTATTTTTCGATATTTGGCATGAGTTTAGATCAAAGTTGAGGTCGAATCCATCCGTTGGGCGTATAAATAACTTATCAAAAATTGAGAAATAAATTATTTTTATTAAGTTTTAATAATTTTTTTCTTCATAAATATTTTACAACAATTAAACACTAACAAATTCAAAAAAAAATATTTTACATTTAAACGAAACATAAATTTACTACAAAAGTCATCACTCTTGGAGCAAATTACGCGTGAGCATGGCTTCTGTTGTGGGGCAATCACGTGAGATTCTCGGTGTTACATATGCTATTGCACGTGAAACGGACCTTAAAAACGTGTGATTTGGGAACTCAAATGCCCTTGGACGAATCATGTGACTAATAATAAGTTTGCACACAACAAATTTTAAGTGAGGATTTGAATTGACAACTTCAATCTTTGAAAAGGTAAAAAAATAAATAAAAATACCATTCAATACAAAGCTTTGTTGATTGTACAATATTATCAACTTTAATTGAGCAAGATTAACTTATTAATAGAGGCCAACACTCAGACATGATTTCTTCCCCCAACTATTTGTCCCCAACCATCACTATCATAGTCCATTTATTTTGACTTGTGTCATGGGATTTTGATATAAGACTTTGTTTGTTTAGGATTTAAAAAATAAAAAAAAAAAAAAAAAAAAATTGGAAAAGAGAAAACAAGAAAGGTAGGAAAAATAAAGTTTCCTTCAAATACTTGATTTCGCTTCCAAAATTTCCTAAAAGACGAAGAAAAAAAAAAAAAAAAAACCTTAAACTTTTTGTTACAAGAAATAGACTCTAAATTTTGAGTATTTTAGTTGTGCCCACTACTATTTTTCCCACCATGAGTCCCTTGAGGCCTAGGGTTGCATATGAACCGAGTTGTGAACAACTCGGGCTTGGTTTGTTTAGAGCTCAGTTCGGACTCGTTTTTAAGCAAATGAGCTAAACTCGAGCTCATATAGTTTACAAGCTGATCCCGAACAATATTAGGCTCGTGAATATGACCTCGTGTAGGCTCGTATATGCTCGTGAACATAGGCTCATATGCGTTCGTGACCCGTAGGCTCGTCACAGGGCTTGTTTATATTTATTTCTATTTTTCATTAATTATTTATTCTTTGGAAGTATAAAATAAAAATGTAATGATTTATTAAACGAGTTTGGCGAGCTTGAAAATGAGCCCGAACTGATTTTAAACATGAGTTTAATTTGTTTTCTTAAATGAGAAGAGCCAAGCCAAGCCCAGACTTTTTAAAGCCATGATGAGCTCGAGCTCAATTTTTTGAACTCATCACGATCCCGGGCCCAACTAAGCCTATAACAAAGAAGCTCGAGCAACCTAAAACTCGGTTTGGCTATGCTCGGTTCGTTTGCAGCCTTAAGGTCTGAGAATTGGATTTAGTAGCTAATTCATTCATATTAGAGTTGGGCAAACACTTAGACTTGATTTTCGAAATAACATTAATTTCCCAAGTTGATTTATAATTTATAATAAAATATAATAGTCCCATTTTGAAATTTTCTTGGTACAATTAATGCAAGTAATGAAAAAAAAATTAATGTAAATAAAAACAATGTCATCTTTCATACCATTCAAATCATAACATGAAGTTTTTATTTTGATATATTCCATAACATAGAATTGTTATCTTTAAATTGGAATTGAAAAAAATAATAATAAGTTTCAAGTTTAAGGGTCAAATAAACTTTTTCAATATTATAATATTCCATTCGTCCCAAAATAAATGTCCACTTCTTTATTTTTAGTTGTCTCAAAAGAAATGTCCCATTTGAAAAATCAAATTATTATTATTTTTATAATATTACCAATTTAACTTTCTAACATTTAACTTAGGCGTGGCAAATTACGATACGACCCCTAACACGACACGAGATAAGAAGGTTTGGATTATCCTTAAATGGGTTCAGGTCATAAACGGGTTGATACGATTAAACTATTTATTTTACCGTGTCGGGTTAAGGTTGAGGGAGGTCAACCCGTGTAACCTGTTTATACCCGTTTAACTCAACATGTCATAATCGTGAATATTACCTAGATAATATGTTACTTGTTTAAACCTAATTATTATGGATAGTTAAGTCATTTCAACATGAATCTTGACTACGCCTTATGTTTCTTCTTCTTATTTTAATTGTAACAAATTTTTTATAATATTTATTATTTGATTGAATATTAAATATCTTATTTTGATAAACATGACTCATTTAATAAATGAGTCAGGTTAGTATTGATTTTTTATAATATTTATTATTTGATTGAATATTAAATATCTTATTTTGATAAACATGACTCATTTAATAAATGAGTCAGGTTAGTATTGAGGGTTACTAATATGATTATTAAATAAGTCGAATTTTAATTTACCTTTTGAATAGAATATTCTTATATAGACACTACACGATGATCCATGAAGACAAATTAACAATCCTAATTGAACTTATAAAAAGTATAATGTGGACCATTATGGATACATTTAATACTTGCACTACCAATATAATTAACATATTAAAATCCATTCCTTAAATAGTAAAATTCCAAAAAACGATCATTTAAGGTCGTTCCAATTATGCTGGCCCACATTATTTCAATTTTATTCTGAAAGAATTTCATGCTAACCATGTATCATGAATATTGCTTTTCATTCAATTTTTTTTTTTTTGGGTGCACTTTTTCATTTCTATTACTTAGTTTCTTTTCAAAGGAAACTACACATTGATAAAATTAGGAGCCATAAATAACAAATTGATCAATTTTAAAAGTTAATTTTCTATTTTGATTGGATTAAGCAAAATAATTACAAATACATCAATATTTTTTGGTCAGGTCCAAAATATCCTCACAATCTTATTTCAAAATCCCAAAATATCCACCTTAAAATTATATAATTTCAATATAATAAAATAAATAATTAAAAATTAGTTTGACTAGCAAATACTAATTCTCTATCACTTACCTTCGTCGTCAATCAACCACCAATGTCCAGGCATTACCCACTTCGCAGGTCTTCTAGGTCTCCCTCCCTCTCTCTCTTCACACCACATATAAATATAAATATGTTATATTTTTGTTCAGGAGTTTCAGATCTAGGACTCTGTAGGCTTTAGATTATGTTATATCTTATGAATTTAGGGTTCTTGCATGGGGTTATCAATTTGGCATCTCAAAATTTATTGTGATTTTTAATAATTGATTGAAGAAGGAACAACAACTAGAGACCTCTAGACAAAAAAAAAAGAAATGCAGGTGGATATTTCAATACTTTATTACCTTACTGCTTAGGATATGAAATCCTTAATAAATCCCGTTTTGACATTTTCTAATATATTAACAATAATAATAATTTCTTTTAGGTAACAATTGAAAAATCTTCTATGTGATATACCATCACTACCATAGTAAGCTTGTAGAGTTTTCCTTTTTAATTCTTATCTTTCAGATCATGATATCAATTCCAAAGGGTAATCCAATGTGATGGACGACCAAGAGAAGAGATGGAGTATTTTTATTTGCTAGTTAAACTAACTTTTAATTATTTATTTTAATATTTAAAATTAGATAATTTTAAGAAGGATATTTTTGGTATTTTGTAATAAGAGTGTAAGGCCATTTCGGACCTTAATAATAATTCTTTATGCATTTATAATTATTTTGTTTAATTCAATCAATATGAAAAATTACCTTTTAAAATTGATCAATTTATTATTTAAAACTCTTAATACTATTTATATGTAGTTTTTCTAAGGAGACGGTAACATGTTTTGGGATGATAAATTCCCAAATCACCCTCCCCGCCCAAAGAGAAAAAGAAGATAGAATGAATAAGCCACCCCTTATAAAGACATTTATTTAGTACTAAAATTAGTATTATTTAGGTTTTTGGTCTGATTGAGTTGAGACACTAAAAATGGCAAACCCATCGTCTCCCCCACAATCACCATTCCTCTCATCCTCCCAACTGTGTGGTCTGTTAGTATATTTAGGAGCCAAAGCCGGAAACATAGAACCATGTGTTGTTGATTCTCTGGTTCATTCTCTATCAAAGAAAAAGAAAGGAAAGAAAAAGAAAAAAGGGCAAAAAAAAAAAAAAAAATCATCTACCAAAGAAAAAGCCAGTCATTGGTTCCATTTCTCCTTTTGCTTTCCCATAATCCAAAACCAGCTCTCATTCTTCAAAAATATCAGACACCCATTTCAAGTAATCATAGAAAACAGACACCCATTCCACCACAAAAGAACACATTAAACATGGAATTCAAACACTCGTTGTTTTTGTTTCCGTTGATTTGAGTGTTTGAGCTCTTGAGCATTTTGTTCTCTACCTCTTGGTGGTGGTGGGTTTGTAGTAGAAATGGTTGTTGATTTGGATTTGAAGGTCACATTGACGATACAGAGAAAATCTGATCTGGGTTGAGAAAGAAAATGTCATAGAGGTACGGTTAGAGAGAGAGAGGGAGGTAGTTCTAGAGAGAGAATGAGCAAAGAATACGGCGGCATTGTCAAGGCCTGGGAAGCAACGGTGCGTAAAACACAAGCAGCTGCAAAGAAAAGGGCAAACAGTTTTTTCACAACAATGTCAGTGACTAATGCCGATGAAGACGAGAGCAATGCCGGTGGCTGCGATGCCTATCATGCCGAAAAGATTTTCTACAATGGCGACTACTATACGGGGCAGTGGTCCGAAAACGTTCCCCATGGTCATGGGAAGTACTTGTGGGCAGATGGGTGTATGTATGTTGGTGATTGGTACAAAGGCAAGACAATGGGCAAGGGTAGGTTCAGCTGGCCCTCTGGTGCCACCTATGAGGGTCAGTTCAAGAATGGGTATATGGATGGGGAAGGAACTTACACCGGTTCTTCAAATGATACCTATAAAGGTTCTTGGATGATGAATTTGAAGCATGGAAAGGGGGCTAAGCATTATGCAAATGGGGATTTTTATGATGGTGACTGGCGCCGAGGAATGCAGGAAGGCCAGGGGCGGTACCAATGGCTGAATGGTAACCAGTATATAGGGCATTGGAAATTTGGCAAGATGAGTGATACCGGAACAATGATTTGGGCTAATGGAAATCGATATGATGGGTGTTGGGATGATGGATTGCCTAAAGGAAATGGAACATTTAGATGGGAAGATGGGAGTTTTTATGTTGGTGTGTGGAGTAAGGACCTCAAGGAGCAGAGTGGGACTTATTATCCTTCAGGATCACAGATGGGTAATTTTGATTGGGATCCTCAACAAGTGTACTCGGTTGATTTGAATGATTGTGAGATATGTCCTGGAGAAAAGATTTCGATATTGCCCTCTCAGAAGATGCTTAATTTTGGAATGGATGGGGAGTTTTTGCAGAAGCAGCCACTATGGAAGTCTTCAAAATCAAATGATGGGAGGCCTAGGAGATTGTCTGTGGACGGCAGGCATAGCAATTGCTGGGGCTCCGATGCTGATGTTGATTCTGACGTTGTAAATGGCCATCCAGTGGCAGGGAGAGAGGTGGAAGAAGGCTTAGGGAACCTTGAGCTGGATGGTTTGGATACATCAAGATGGAACCGACCGCAACCTATTAGAATACAACCCATGAAGAAACAGGGGGAGACAATAGCTAAAGGGCATAAGAATTATGAACTTATGCTTAATCTGCAACTTGGAATAAGGTATTCGTTAATGAAAGCCATTTCAGCTTTCCCTTTATACTCTGATTGTGCCCTTTTTATTTGACCCTTTGAGTAGAGTGTTGAGTTTTATCCTATTACGCAAATATGGTTTATGAATGATTTTGGCTGAAGATTAGTTGTAACTGCTTAAATTTCTTTTTGTTTTTTACCTTATATAATGTTGTTTTCCCACTTCAATTGGCACTATGATTTGCACAAGCTCTCGAGATTAACTTTCTAGATCATCATTAAACAACAGTGTTTCCCATACGTAATTTGTCTCAGCTTACAGACCTTTCATTTCTACTGTTAAACTTTTAAAAGGTTTCTCTGCAACACAATATCTTGAATAAATGAAGAGTTACAAGTCATATGTAAGTGAAACATGGTAGACTTTTTAGTAATGGTGAACATAAAGTGCTCAAAAAACTTCAAAAAGCCTTGATGCATATAAACTTTCACTGATTGTTGCAAAATTAAGGTGGAAAGGGATATTGTTAGATGAACTGATGTAACAATGATTCTGAAATTGGTTGTCATGTCTGAAAGGAAAACAAGGTGCAGTGTGGGGCATCAGGGGAAAAAGCAAAAGACACACAAAAAATAAAAAGGAAAAAGAAAAAAGAAAAAAAGGAATTCATATGCATATGCTTTTTTTTTTTTTTTTTTTAATAAGTAATATGCATATGCTTTTTGTTAAATAGATAAAGACCAAATCCATGCTTTTACACACTTTGATTTCAGAAAGTTGTTAAATTGTTAATACCAAGCCAGTGTTTCTATATGTTTCTCAATTGAAGGAAAAGGAAAATTAAATTTAGTACATTAGAGGGTTTTCTTTCTCTAAAATCTGTCTGATCCACAATTTATGTAAGGATTCTTTAGCTTCTAGCACAACAAAAGTAAAAAAAAAAAAAAAATTCACTTCCTTAAGATTGAGTGAAAAGTAAATATGCTAGTGATATAATTTTTTTTCACAATGAATGCTTCCACGCCTGAGAATGATGTTATTATATCTTTATGTATAATTATAAGTTTTATCTTATGACTCATTTCTAGTGCCACTGCACAGACATTCAGTTGGAAGGCCTGCCCCAGCTACATCGCTTGATTTGAGAGCTTCGGCTTTTGATCCCAAGGAAAAAGTATGGACCAAATTTCCTCCTGAAGGATCCAAGCATACTCCTCCTCACCAGTCATGTGATTTTAGATGGAAAGATTACTGCCCATTGGTTTTCAGGTGAGGCCTCTGACATATTTCATTTAATCTGCATAAACCCCTGTTCAACAATCAACAAGCAGATTTTCAGTCCTCGTTGTGTATGTGTTTGATCATTTCCTATTAAGGCTGGACATGGTACTATGTGGAAGTATCCTGAAGAAAGATAAAAGTTCCCAAAGCTGTGGTCTTTTGGGCAGGAGATTGATAATCCATTCCTAGCAAATTCTATGATCTTTCAATTCAAATTATTTAAATGAAGTTCTTAAAATAAACCAGAGATTCATTTTATGTCTCACATATATGCAGTAGTTGAATGTTAACTACTGTGTTTGAAGCATAACACAATTATAATTATTATACAAAATTGCCTCATAAATTGCTTACTATAAAAAGAATAAAAAAAACAAGGCCCCATAAATCACAATGAATATTTGCAGGTCTCTAAGGAAATTGTTCAAGGTGGATCCAGCTGATTACATGTTGTCCATATGTGGGAATGATGCCCTTCGGGAGCTTTCATCCCCTGGAAAAAGTGGAAGCTTCTTTTATTTGACCCATGATGATAAGTACATGATAAAGACCATGAAGAAGTCGGAATGTAAAGTGAGTTCATTTTCCTGCTTACTTGTTTATAAATTTGAGTTAAAACCACTGGATTACTGAATACAGTTTTCCTTCACGGATCTTTTTACAAGCACTGAAATAGAGTATGTAATTCATATAAAACTTTCCAGAACTATGCTGATATTTTCATTGCATAATTCAAATTCACCCAACTGCCTGAGTTTATTATTGCATGAGCAATCTGCAAAAATCCCATATTTTGGTAAACTTTTGAATTATTGCAAATAATTCCATACGAACATGTAACTTCTTCTAAGGCATGCATTTTTGCAACTCAAATTCATTTTTGAACCTTCTCCAAGTAATTACATTGGCTCCAGAATTTCCATTTCACAACTGCAAATTTCAAAATATGATATTCTAAGTTCTAACAAACGATTTTGATTGATCTAAACCACTACAGGTTCTAATAAGGATGCTTCCAGCGTATTATAATCATGTTCGAGCCTTTGAAAACACTCTAGTCACAAAATTTTATGGCCTTCACTGTGTGAAGTTAACTGGGCCTGCCCAAAAGAAGGTAAAGTTGAAAGTAAACAAACCCAAATTTGAATTTTAAGATTTGTCTAAATCACACACCATTTTTAATCAGCAGTTGTACTTTATACTCATTTTTTGGCATCAATGATCCAGGTACGATTTGTTATTATGGGGAATTTGTTCTGTACCGAGTACGCAATTCACAGGCGTTTTGACTTGAAAGGTTCTTCTCTTGGCCGCACAACTGATAAACCTGATGCTGAAATTGATGCAACAACAACCCTTAAGGATCTTGATCTCAAATTCATTTTCCGATTGCAGAAACTTTGGTTCCAAGACTTTTGCAGGTGAACTTTTTAAATCAGTAATAGACATATTTATTTACATATACATTTGACAAAAAATTGTAGTTTCCAAGGAGAGCAAGAGTGTTAACATAACTTCAACTGCAATTAGCAAGAAACCAGGAGACAACAATAACAGTCATCATCATCATCCTTGCCTTTATCCCCATATGGATGGGGTATATTGTGTAACAGTGAGAGAGAACTAGAACCAACTATATTTCAAATAGTGGGGAAATAGGATATTCCAACAAAAGTGTAACAACATTAGAGTCAATTTTCTTTTTCTTTTTCCATTATTTTTTTTTTTTTTTTTTTTTTTTTTTTTTTTTTTTTTTTTTTTTTTTCATAATTAGCATTAGAGTCAATTCCTGCTTCTGCTCTTATATTTTCACCAGATATTTCACAGGGACACAAACTTGTGCATTTTTCACAACTCTCATCCTAGTACATAAAAACCTATGTGCTGCCACTTGACCTTATACAGCTCCATTTAGTCAAAGAGTTGATTCAAGAGCCAGTTGTGTTAATATTGCACAACCAACTGAATTTTCCTTAAATGTTTTTGTGGCAGAAAAAGGCACTTTTGTGCTGCCAAAATAGTGTTCAAATTTTCTACATTTTAAAACAGAATGTTGCTGAAGGATAAAAACTAGTATTACTCAGCCAATAAGATCAGCTTGGTTCTTGTTCACTTGCTAAGTAAATAAGTCGAGCTCGAATAACATTTTTGAACTCATTAAGTAGGCGAGCCAAGCACAAATAATGCATGACACTTATTAAGCTTGTAACATAGTTGTGAACATGGGTCTATGAATCAACATTAAGTCTCGCAAACATGGTTCATTGTTAGGGCTTGTTTGGGTTTGTAATGAAAATTATCTCCTTATTAATCTTAATATCTTGAGCTTGACAAGGAGCTTAAATTTGATCCTGAAATTGGTTAAACAAGGAAAATAAGCCTAGCTTGAGCTTGACAACCAATATCCAAGCCAAGCTCAAACACTCATATGTAAGATCGACTTGAGCTCGAACAGCTGTTTGATTGACCAAGTCGAGAAAGATCAACTAGAAGCTTGGCTGCGCATGGTATGGTTGCAGACATGTCACCAGAATAATGTGGATTTATGACAAGTTGCATTGTTGTGGTTGTCACCTTGAATGGTACGTGATTATAAGCAGGGCATGGAGGTGGTTGAGTTGAGCACACAATCAGTGACTTTATAGTGCGGGAAGAGGTCCGGCAGCATGGTAAACTGCAAGAGATGATTTGGGTAGGGGCTCTTTGGGATGTTAACCCTTTCTGTGAGACTACCACTGTTGGATCCATTTAAGGGAAGAGCAATGCAGGGACCTCTTTGGACAATTCCCTCTCGTGGTAACTACAGTTAAAGCCAGGGACCGTGACTCTTTAAGGGTGATCTTCATCCTGAGAAGAGAGCCAAAGAGTGGTGACCAAGGTGTTGGAAGACCGCGGTTGGTGAGTTCTTGTAGGAATAACCATACAAGCAGTGACCTATTTGGTTGGAAGAGCCCGAGTAGGTGGCTGCCTGGAGGAAGAGGGCCTCTTGACAGAGGTGACCTCATTAAACGAAAAAGTCAGTGCAGGTGACTGCTCTGAGGTCGAGGGCTTATGGATAGAGGTGACCTCATTAAGTGAAGTTTCAGCCCCCTTGGGGATGTCAACCCTTTTGGTAGGAGCTACCGGGGTAACCATTCAAGGAAGATGAGCCAGTGAACTTGGTGTTATTTTGCTTTGAAGCCTGTATGTGGTATGCTGAGCAAGTGTTGTTGAGTAAGTGTTGGCTGGTAGTATGCAAGTTACCATGTTGTTTTCATGTGCTGTGGTTGTGGGTTGTGAACCGCAGGTCTGAACCTGTATGTGGTGAAATTATTTTTGAGTTCTGGTCTGGCTTGTAACCACGGGTCTGACCTGGTGTTTTCAGATGCTGAGAGTGGCATGTGACCGGGGTGTACATGTGACATTTTGACTAGAGTTGGGTTGTGAGTAGAGGTCTCACCCGATGTGATTGGTGTTGCTAGTAGGGTTGTGAGTCTTGTGGCTAGGGATCTTACATGTAGTGTGAGTGTTGGCTAGTGATTTAGGATTGTGATTTGAATTCTGACTATAAGTTTTGTTTTTTAAAATTGCGAGGTGGTTAGGGGTCATGACAAAAAGTATGAGACCTGATGACTGAACAAGTGATCATGTTGAGAATTGCTTGGAGCAAAACGAAAGTGATATTAAGGTTTAGGGAGTAAATTGAGAGCCAGTTTGATTAAGTTAACTAAGATCTGAGGGTGTGCCACAGAATTAACTAAGAGTCGGTTTAATTAAATTAATGTGATTTTGAGGGTGTGTCAGAGTTGAGGATATTTGGATTGCGGATGAGTTGGTGTTAGGGATTCTTGGTAATGGAATGTAGAATATTAAGAATCAAGTATTAGCAGAGAATTAGATAGGTATTGGCAGATCTATGGAAGATGGGTAGGGGGAATAAGGTATGTTATTGGAAGTGCATTGACAGTTTTGTGAAGCAGTGGCGAGTCTTCCACACTAAGAAGGCTAAAGTGCAAGGGTTTAGTTAAGAAAATATCTTAAGATGGACTGTTTTAGGTTATGATTCACCTACTGAGCATTATATGCTCATACCTATTGTTTTACATTTGCTCAAGGAACAAAGGTGGATTGAGGCAAGAGAGGACAATTGAGGGGGGGAAAAAAAGGGAAGCTGAGGTACATAAGAGAAAATAGGGATTAACAAGATATTTTTTCTTGTCTGAAGTAGAGCTGAAAACTTTAAGATGATCTATATGTACTAAAAAGACGTCAATTTAAAGGTTTTATAAAAAAATATGTTTTGACTAGAAGATGTGATGAGAAAAATGATCCTCACACCTCAATTTCTGCTCTGCTTTGCAGAAATTGGCACATGACAACCATTTTTTGAAGGCCCCTTAGTAACCAATGGGTTTACATGATTCCCAGTACCTTTAGTGTCACTAGTCTCTTTTAAACCTTGTATACCAGTTAGTCACAATATTTTCGTCGTCGCTCTCGAAATACCATTACTAACAAGCAATCACCTATTATTTCTATGGAAAAAGCAAGAGTGTGATGATTTTGCTATCACCAAACTAGTTGATAGATTTACAGGTAGTTTTTTATAACCAAGTTGCATTTTGTGAGAAAACCGTCATAAACAGGGTCATGTTGATTGTGTAAAGCATGTTTTTTCGAAGCTTTCATTTATTTTGCATAATTCTTTCAAAAGATACTTATATGTTTGTTTATATGTGCCTATATGTGTTTGTGTATGTGTGAATATATAATTAAAAGCTTACATATGCTTTCATGTCCAAACATTCACATAACTGCAAACGCAAGTTCAAAATAGGATGCTTGCATTCTTTGGTGATCACTTCTATATTTACTCTTTTCTTTTTGTAAGCTGAAATCTTCCTTCATGCAGGCAAGTGGACAGGGACTGCGAATTTCTTGAACAGGAGGGAATTATGGATTACAGTCTTTTGCTCGGTCTTCACTTTCGAGAAACTTCATGTTCTGGAGTTCGCACTCCTACTGATTTTCTCACTCCTACTGGTTTTCCTCTTACCCTTTCCATTACAATCCTCCCTATTTCAAATCTCTACTTAAACAATTGCTGACAGCTCATTTGATTTTTGAACATATCTTGCAGCACATGAAGACCATGCTAGTGAAGATGTAGTCCCTCGACTTTCAGAAGCAGACATAGATCAGCTTCTTTGTGATCCGGCCAGGTAAACAAACTTATCAACATTGTAATAACAAATTTATGAACATTGTGATAACTGACTTTTGGTCGAGTTCCAAACTATACAAAACTTCTTCATCAGCCATCAAGTCTGCCATCAATAATTCATATGACTCTTGAATCATTCACACACTCTTCAAATTTACTTTTCTTCCCCATATCGTGGATTTCCCATGTCCAAAATCCAATTATTTGTTCTTTTTGTTCTCTCTTCTTCTTTTGGAATGATTTCTGAACACACACAATTTGTTGATGGTTCTTGTCTCCCATCTTTACGAATAGCCAACAATATGTAATTCCAAACCAAACTCCAAACTTAAAAGTATTTTTATATTATCATTTCTAATCTCAGTAAAGTGACACCGTGCCTTTGCGTTCCTCACCATCTAAAATTGAGTTTTGCAGGTGGGCATCCATCAAATTAGGTATAAATATGCCAGCAAGAGCTGAACAAACAGTGAGAAGAACAGATAACGAGTTTCAGCTAGTTGGAGAACCAACAGGAGAGTTCTATGATGTCATCCTAGTCTTTGGTATCATAGATATATTACAAGATTACGATATTAGCAAGAAGCTTGAGCACGCGTATAAATCAATCCAATATGACGCGACGTCAATCTCTGCTGTTGATCCAAAGCAGTATTCAAGACGTTTCCGAGATTTCATCTTCAAAGTTTTCACAGAAGATGGTTGAAGTTTCTGACTGCTGACCCCGGATCTTTAACTTGAAACTGGTAGGTGTGTAGCTGGTCACGACAGTGCTTAATGGCAGAAGGTATAACCGTTTCAGCAATTCAGCATGACCACTGGTTAATGAATTGTGGCTGCCAGCATATGCATTTCAGTAATCAGGCATTGCAGTATTTTGCCCTTCTCACAATCCCATTTTATTTATAGTTACAGTTGTGTTTTAGTAGTGTGGTTTAGCTTGAAATCAAAATGGAAGCTACTCAGGACTGTTCCAACTGTAAATGAAGTTTGACTAAGTGCAAACCTGAGCTAGAATTACTTTTTGTACCTAATTTTCATTTTTTTTTTCTTCCCAGAAGTTTACGAGTCTCTGGGATTTCGGCACTCGATAAACATGTACAGAAGGAAATTGAAATTGAAATTGAAATTGAAATGGAAATGAAATTCTTTTTAAGCTGAACATACTGAATCGTCTCCCTTCCTTTTCACTGCATGCTTGTCCCACATGTAAATTTACACTTTCTTGGTATGATCAGATTATTTTTGTTTCTTGATTTATATATGATTTGTATGTTATGGGTGTTCTGGATCCAAATTGAGGTTGAAAGTGTTCATTGCTCATTTGTTCCATATATAATTTTTGTAATGCCGAAATTTCACTTTCTAACTATTTATGCAATATGATTTTTTTACAAAAATACTCTCAAAAAGGCTCTCTTAAATTGCAATACTGTTAATCTAAAAAGTCATGATTGATGAGTATTTATATACTTATATATTATCTATATCCCATATTAGATGTCTACTTTGATAATTTTGATTCACAAAAATTGTGAATCAAAGTTTTTCAAGCAGACAACTAATATGGGACGAAAATAGTAACTATTTAACAACTCATTTCCATCGGCCCTTAAATCCAATCACCCTCCAACATTGTAGAGATTTAAATTAGAACAAAGCAAGATGTGTGTGCATATATATAAAATCTAAAGAAAGCGCGAACGATTGAGAAACATGGCTCAAAATTACTTGAAGAGTCATCGTCCTTCGTGAATAATGCGTTTTTATGAAACGTATTTTCGTATTTTTGCTTTCAGCAATCTTGCAACAAATATACATTTCTAAACAGTCTTCTAAATAATATTGAATACAGAAATATTATTTCTATTTCGAGTTAAAACAAAAGCAAATATAATTTTTGAACAAGCCATGACCGATCACACTTCCAAACGTCTTCTAGTTTTCAGATTCTTCACATATTGCTCAACTAAGTTAAAAAGGATACATATCCCACTATATGATTCACATTCTTCAATTAAAGACCCTCTTCCCAAAATTGATATCATCAGAGATTACGCTTTCAATGGTCAATTTCTGCTGCCTTTTTGTTCTCCATAGGAGCGCTAACAGGAATTTAATCCAAGAACTCGGTAGGTTTTAATCACACACATATATATATATATATATTCTTTAGAGCAAGTGTATCATTTCTTTTTTTCTCTTTTTTTTAGAGCAAGTGTATTGACTCTACAATACAAGCACCATTCAAGTTAGGAGTGCAGTTTGAAAGCTAGACCTCCAAGACTTACCTTTTAGGATCCCTCCCAATGTCGCTATGCCCTGGGACTCTCTTTTTCTCTATTTATTTCATCTATCTTTATGCATAAATATATTATTTTGGCTGTCCTAATACTTTTCTATACCAATAAAATTAATTCAAAATTTTTCTTTTCTATACCAATGAAATTAATTCAAGTTATTTATTTATTTTATTATTATTATGTTTTTTTGACTTTGTACTTTTCAGACCTATATGAGAGTTGCTAAAATTGAAACTAAAAAAAATAAGAGAAAGAAATGAGGAAAAGAAAACAACAAGCTTTCAAAGTAGTTATTTCAAAATTTTAGTATATGATTTACATGACTTGAAAAAGAAAAAATAAATCGAAGATGTGTATATAAGAGATGTTTACGTGAGTTTGTAACAGGCATAAGGGTTTTTTTTTTTCTTGTCATTGGTAAGAAACACACACCCAATTTGTTCTTTTGGAAACTCAAATTTTCACCCTCTTGGTACATAAGTAACTAATTTACTTGTTGAAGCTCACTAAAGAAACAAACTGACTAAATTCTTAGCTCCTCTCTCATTCCAGTCCAGACAGCAACGGGTGTAGGTTCAACGAACCGCATAAGAAGAGATAAACCTTGCATAGAGATTAACAAGACATTAACCGCAGGAAATCAAACCATTGCAAATGACTGATGTTCTATTGTATATAGAGTGCACATGCAAATGAGCATGTAGACATTGATGATTGTACTTATGTAATTAATCAATCGTAGTACAAGAGTATTAGTATTTTTTTATTAATATCCCTTTTCAGTATTTTTTTTTTTGTTTATTTAGTATCTATAAGATATAAAAAATATTGATGTATGATAACCTAAAAGAAACAAATAACTATAGTCGAACAAAATTTCTGCTAAGTGGCTCGAATCTTGTATAGGCAGGTTCTTCGGTAGCTCCATAACAATTTATAAACTTGTTAAAAGAGCATTACTTGTTCTCACAAACGGCAGGAAATTTATAGAACTAGAAAGTAAATTTGAAAACTGAATTTTTCAATAAGCAAAGCAAGTAAAAAAAAGTCTCCTCGATTTGTTAGTATTACATTCAAAACGTTATATTAAGGAATCTAAATGTGGTGCTGTGTTTTGAGTAGCTAACAAGTAAGAGAAACATAATTCATTATTTTACATCAATTTTAAATCAAAATAAAAAATTATTGCATTTATCATCTTTACCAAAATTTTTCTTTTTTTCGTACAACACCTTTCTTTATGGTGTATAAGGTTCAAAAACTTAATATAATAACATTAGTTTCACAATAAATTTTTATTGGCTTGTATTCACCTCCCCAATCTATTCTTCAAAATTTTCACATTTTTGTGATACCTACTTTCAACTTCAGCTTTATAATACAAAAGCAAAAATAAGAACTCAAAATAAAAAAAGAGGGCAAAACTCATAGAAGAACGAAGTCACAAAAAGAAAAATCCCAATAATCATTACAATCCTAGTATTCACAATAATAACTATTTACACCATCTTTTTATTTATTTTTATTTTTTCCTTTAATAACAGAAACACTAACTGCTTTCAGAAAAGGAGAAAAGTATTACACTTGCATGAATTTAAAGTGTGAGAATTAGAGTTCATCAGAGTAAAGATGCATCAATTCTCAGTACACTGCACGCATAATGAATAAGCTACCATTTGATCATGATATCATGCAATGGGTACTTCACCCAACGTCTTCTCCTTTCATCGGTAGTGTTCTCGTCTCTGCTTTCAGGGCTGCACATTGCAATATTCATGAATGCGATTGCGCCCATATATAGGATTATTGGCAAAGAGTCCAATTTATCAACCGTCCAACTTTACACCAACGGAATTCGGCTCCATTACATGAAAAATGCACATCAGGTACTACCATGGCTCGGAGTTGTTGCCCAGAAAACTTTTATTGTACGAGGGCCTAGTCCAACCTTCCTCCATCAAAATGAGGTTAAGGCGAACAATTAGTTTCTCCACGGCGTCTTCCTCTAGGTGGCTAAATGTATCGGATGACGGCTCTGGTATGGAAGAATTCTGCAAAACGGAATTCATTTGGTAAATCAGAAAAATGAAGGCCATGCTTTAATTTGCCAATCAGGAGTTAAAACACACCTTTTTGTCTTTATACAATTTGAAGTATTGCAACGATTCCTCAAAAAATCCACAGTGGTAAAGAAGAACACCGTAATCTCTTAATTCCTTCAAATCGGATTCCAGGAGGACAAGGCGTTCACATGCTGTAAAAGTAGCAATAAATCCAGTTGAAAATGTGTGAAAAGAAATCTGCAGATTCATTGGTATAACAAGGTAGACGAGGATGACAAGGTAAAAACATGAGAATGTCATGGTAAAGCTTTGCCTACACAATTATAGAAGATGAAATAGGTCCAATCAATTATACGAAGCATTTTAAATGCTTCTATTTTCTATTGTCTGAATGTGACACAATTCATCATTTCAATTTTTGCTACGCTTCTGCCATGCTTCATGTGTAAAGTGATGCAATCATGTGTAAGCAAATGTGTTCCCAAAAACCCAAAATCAAAGCAACCAAGTTGTATTTTTATTTTAATTCATGTCTAGTAAGAATGCAAAATGTCCAAAGCTAAAACAAGCCCCGAAAATGCACTTGTTAACATTCAGAGCATTGACGGCGCTAAAGGTAAGAGTTTTGAGAGGAAACTTAGAAATAGGTTTAATGTTCATGATTTTACATAGAAGTGTCTCAAAAAGGATTTTGAAAAGTTTGGACAAGGTTTCAAACTGATTTTTAATGTAAGAGGCACATGTCACAAACATGAGATGAGAACTCATGTCGAGATATGTGTACCATGAGCCTTTTGTAAGGCAAAGGTCTCGTGAACTTGACAGTGAAATGTGACTTAATCCTTGCTTTGAAATGAATCATGTTAATTGCATGTGCAAGAACACAAGTACGATGAGGTAGGGACAGATAATCATGTTGAACTCTCAAAAGAGGCACCATTGCAAATAAGAGACAACACACTTTTGTGCGTGTAGTGTACACAATAACATGACCAATATTCCTCTCCTTCCCACCCCAAACCCATTTTTCCTTAAAAATCCTCTTTATATCTCTATAAAAGAAAATAGTCCATATCTTAATAAATTATATGCAACACCTATTATTGTGCCATTTTTATAATGACAATATTCTAAAAAGAAGCTCTCCTAAATGCAAATGTGTCTGACACGTCACTGTGAGTTCCAATAGTGTCAGCCACTATCCTACAGTAAAACATAATGTTTAAAATAGACACATTAAAGATTGACACATGTTTGGGAGTGTACTACAAGTGTCAATATTATGCATGGACACGGTTACCAAGTAAAAGTGTCCTTGATTCTCATTAGAAGACACAAGGTTTTGTAAAGCTAGGATTCTACATATGACACCAATAAAAAACCAACAAGAACACATACGGAGTTTGTAAATGTGGTTAACTCCTATATAAAGCTAGGAGGAATAATCTGCAAAACGTTTTCTTAAAATTCCATTTTTGAGGAAAAACTTGTCATTACTAAATTAACAATTAATGCTTCTAGTAGTAACATTATGTTACTTTAATTAACTGCATTTTCCCAAAACCAGCTCTTGGCATAATAATTGTTGGCCCAACTCCTCCCAAGACGGAACCATGTCCAGTATCTCCGTGAAGAAGAAGAACATTTGACAATGCAACTAATAAGAAAAATGATTAGCATCAATGAGCACAAAGCCACTTTATAGATCAAACAAATAATGTACTGGCTTGATTAGAGCTTTTGAAGGAGCTTTCTAGCTAAAAGGAATTCAAGAAGGAAGAAAACATGTTTTGTGAATATTTTTCTAAAGTTCATTAACCATTAAAACAAATTTTAATTGATAATGTTACACTTTACCTTCAATAAGACCCCGGTTTCAATGGACCAATGCAACCAGTTATTCTAGTGTAAAAAAAATTTAAATAAAAAAATTCAAAAAAAAAAAAAGAAGAAGGAAGAAATGAAAAACTATTCTGATATCCAGCAACTAGCCAGATTACAAACTAGACTACAACCTAATGTTGCACTACGAGTAGTGTTGTAAATGAACCAAACGTTTGACGAACAGGTCGAGCTCAAAAGCTCGGTTCGTGTCCCTTTAGTTAGCTCAAGCAAAATTCTTTGGCTCATTTATTAAACGAGCCAATCTCAAACACCTCTCCTTTCGGCTCGTTTGTTCATGAACAAGCTCGTTTGAAGGCTCTCGTTTTCAGCTCGAAATATCTATATACATATACTATTTTTTACTACATGTAAAATTAAATTAACCCTCCAGAAAAAGAGGCCAACCTAACCATATTATCATTCTTCACATACTTCTAATTCTAGCCCAACACATTCCATGACATAACCTTTTTAAAAATATGATCCAATTTTAGCCCATCCAAACCCACCCTAAACCCAATCCTGTAAAACCAATTATTTAACAAATAAAATAAAGCCAGTCCAAGCAAATTAAAAAAGCACAAATCCAAGCCCATATATATAAACACATTAACCTCTCATATCATCATCTCTAAGGCTGTAAATGAGCTGCGCCGATCCGAACTTTTTGGGCATTCGAGCTCGAGCATCCCTTCGCCAGTGACGAGCCGAGCCTGAATGCCGCAAAGCGGGCTCGGCTCGTTTACAGCCCTAACTACGAGATGAAAGTTTCACATGGAAGTCTGTTAAAGGAAAGGTGATTCCAAGTCTTTGCCTGAGCTGGAACATTTCACCAATTTGCCTTTTATAAAGCAGAAAAAATTCATTGTATTTAATTTGTTTTTGGTGAACTCCTATGTGATGAAGTTTAGTAGATTAGGGCCAGGGAAGTCAATTTAATCTGCCCCACTGGGCCCCACTCCATCCCACCCTTATTGGACGGGTGTGGCACTATTCTTATAGGTAGGGGCATATTTTGGAAGAAAGTCACAAACCTCTCCTGCCCCGATTATATATATATATATATATATATAAAATTATTAGCTAGAGATTATTTCTTTTCATGATAATTTCAAATTTAGCAACACTTCTGTTATTATGATTGTTAACTATTAGTCAATACTTAGATTTTTCTACAAAATTTATCTCAAATTTCTTCAAGATTAAATTGTTTAGTCTAAACAAAATATGTATAAGGGGCACCCCGAACCGGCCCCAACTATGACATGGGGCAGATTTGGGAAGCGCTTTTTATTTGTGTAACGTTCAGGATAGGAAAGCCCTGTCCTGAACCCACCCCAACTTCCCAAATAAGGACCTGTCCCATATGGATAAATGTATTTATTATTTGCAATAATATAATTTCATGTGAATGTGTGTATGCGTGCGCACATCAGAAATTACATGAATATGCATCCTCTAACAGTCACCTTCATTAACAAGAGTTATATATTATTTTGAATTCAAACCCAATAAATCTCTCACCATTCCAGAATCAATCATTCACCAGAATTATACATTATTTTGAATCCAATCAGATACAGAAAGCAAAAAGACTTGAAGAAACCAACTTATGTTCTAAGGAAAAAGCCTCAAATTTTGCAGATCAAATAGAGAAGTAAAACAACTGCAGAAAAAAAAAAAAAAATCATAATCTGAAAATATCAAATGGAACGACAAGAAAAAGAAGAATGCAAACTATTGAAGATTTACTGGAGCAATCAGTGAGGAAATTCTCCGTTATTAATGTTGTTTCCTATTATTGAAGATTTATGTTACTAGAGGAATCAGTGGAGAAAAATCCTACAGTATTGATGTTGTTTCCTATTTCTCTCTCTTTCCATTCTCATCATTTCTTCTCCTACATAGAGGAGCCTCCACCATTGTATTGTGTATAAAAGAGAGAATATTATAAAAGTGATGTAGCCCTTTGGGCTCTTTGTGCCGTGGATGTAGGCCCTAGTGGCTGAACCACGTACTATCTTTGTGTTCTTGTTTCATTTCTCTCTTCACTTTTATATTACTATTTACAACACAAAAAAATTATCACTAGCCTTTCATCTTCACTATCGTGCATCAGATTATTCTGAGCCATGGGAGGTGGCCACAACAATGGCGGCTGCCTCCAGTGGGGGAGCAGAGCCACGGTACAAGATGTCAGATATTGGATAGAGAATTGCAAGGGATGATCCTCTAAAAAATAGGGATAAAATCAGTATTTAAAATCTATTATTGGAGTATCTCATCTATATCCGTGAGAAGCAAATTTTTGAAAGCGACTCTCATGGCTTCTATTGAAAAGCACTTCTCAGGTATTCGACTTCTTCTAGAAGACCTTTTGCTTGTTCAACCTAATACTCATATTCTTTCCAGAAAGGACTTCCTTTCTTCCAAGACTTGGAAGTGCTTTCAGAGCCTCCCAAAAATTGCACCCCAAACGCTACCTATATGACTTTGACCATTATAATTTTAAAAGTTAAGAAAATTCCCAAGTATTTCTACAGCATCCAAAGAATCATAATCAAATGCTCTATTTTGGTGGCACATCTCAAATCAGTATAGCTGATCTAAATCTACGAATTGTTGTTACCAAACTGCTAGCATATGTTGCATGAATGTAAACCAAATGCTGCTATCACTTTCACATGTCATATCACTCACCATGTCCCACCACTGCCATTGGTAGGGATGACAGAGCCATTATAACTAGCAAAAGGAATAACATTAACCGAACATAAGATCAACTTGTAGAAGCTGGGAGAGAAAAAAAAATCATAGACGATACACACCAGATAATGCACGCCTCATATCCCCAAAACGTACGCTGGTCCAAACACCACGCTCTAACCTATGCTGAGCAGCTTTGGCAGATGCAAGCTCAAAGCCACTACAATTAACAAAGTATAAACTTAAGGCAGCCTAAGCGAAAAGTAGAAGGGAGGCAGGAAATACATGTTAAAACTAAATATCACATAAAAACCTAATTTACATAAGATAAAAGACAGACTTAATTGGAATAAGCAGAATTACCTTTCTTCAACATTGTTTGATCTATCAGTGCAGTTAGCAGCGCGTGCTGCCCTCAAGAACAAGCTGCTAGTATGATCAAGTTGAAATGGCCAGAAAGCGTCCTTCAAATTTCTCAAGATCTACACAAGAAACATAACATAAGCAATAAAGCTAAACCAAACAGAAGACACGATACAAATAATCGCATGCTTGCACAAGAAGAATATTTTTGCCACGAGACTTTAAACTCACAAATGAATCATATTTCTAATATTGATTATATCATCAGCAAGCTTATAACTCCCATGGACGTTTGTCTGATGTTTCCTCATAAGCAAAAAAGAGGGGGCTTGAGAGAGATTTTGTTTGCCATAAATTCATGATCTTTGTGATAAAGAAATGTATATGTTCATGTATCATTACTCAAAGAAAGAGCGAGAGAGAATATAAGTTTTGCAAAATGGATTCTTGAATGCACAATTGGCGCATCAATTCCATTAGTCTTGCAGAATTTGTGAATGAGCTATCTTATTGAGGTTTCAGAGGAAAAACTGAACAAGGTAAAAAAAAAGAGCAGAGAAAAGACAAATGAAATACTAATATAACATACTCGAGTAAAAAACAATAGCTTTAGCTTGTTATATACCCCCAATTCTAGAAACTGACATGGGATTATGTTGATTTTTTTACTATTGCCTTGTGCAACATAAAAGAAAAACTCAATTTTTTTTTTTTTTTTTACTACAGACTTATGCAACATAAAAGGAAAACTCAAAATCACAGAATCCTTCATAAAATCACGACTTCAGTATGGCAGAATTAATAAAAAAAACTTTAACACTCCATCCATGTTTCAAGGATGATCATCTTTATTTGCAAATATGACTTTGAGAATTCTTTCTAGAATGAAAAATTGTTCAAAAATACTGATTCCTTGCGCAAGAACAAAGAAATAAATTTTATTTTCCCCTAGATCTTAAATTATAGGTAGTTTCATCCAGTCCTGTCTCTTAAGAGGATACACATAGAATGCTTATTATTAGACTATTTATTTCAGGAAAATGGTGGCATGTACTTTTATTTATTATAAATACCACAGCCCATCGACATAAGCAAAAAGACAAATATTTCATTGGACAGAATAACTACCACGAATTTAGTAGAAGGATAGGACACATGCTGACATATGCTGGCAAGACAACATAAGTTACCTCCAACAAAAGGGATTGTGATGTCAAAATATGTGGTTGATCAGACTCCTTACTTCTTTGTTTATGATAACCTCTAGGAAGACTATAAAGATCGTGGGGGAAAAAAATCTCCACATCAAAATTCAAGAGACCACATAAACGAAGCATCTTTAGTATCTCTGAGTATATGAGGGAAAGCATAGGAGCAGAACCTGAACGATGTGTCAAAACCTGTCCCAAACGAAGGTGGAGCTGTTATTGAAGAGTAAAACATTTGTTTCTCCAACAAGGCGAAATCTTTAAAAGTAAAATATAGGAGGCAGAATTCCATACAGAATGAAGATAAAGAGCCCGTGGCTCTGCTTGAGACCTCACATTAGTTCTCCTGAAACCCTGACAAAGATGTAGCCACAACAGGAATTAGAAAAGATATTCAATTGTAATGAGCTACAAAAGTTTGTCATATTAATTTCCATATGTAAAACAAGATGTCCTATTCTAAAATAGCAAGAGGCAACTATGGTACCCTTCAGATACATATTCAATCAATATAGTTCTGGAATAATATTTTACCTAGCCAAAAGATTGACAAGAGAGAGTCTTTGTGACCAGGACCATGGCAACAAATAAAATAACAGAATATAGGGGATTTGGGGGGTGGGGTGAAACATTATCATAAATTATTACTCCGTATAAGGGATTTCTCTATATATTAAGAAAATCTAATGACAGGTAGATGAAGTTTGTAAAAAATAAAAAAAATATTTTTCAAGTAAAAAGAAAAATAAAAGAAGCAACACTAGGGGGGGGGGGGGGGGGGGGGGGGGGAACAACAACAACGAAGCAACAGACGGAGAATTAAGAAAATGATTGTAATTTATTTTGGGAATCTAACCGCAAACCTAGAAAAAAATAATATGATTTGGGTTTGTGACATTAGGTTCAAATGTTTAGTTCAAGAAATACACTGGCTCGACTCAGGTTAGAATATTGAATTACGTTCCTGGCTAAGAGGTGTTAGTATTTTATAATTTTTTATACTAATTTACAGCCATTCAATCAAGCTGATTGGTTAAAGCACCGCACCCATGAATGGGATGAGGTTGGAAAACATATTATCAGGTTCTTCAGAAGATTGCTGAGAAATTGCAGAATCCTTATCCAGAGGGAGGAGTTAACTGCAAGGCTGCATGCATACAGCGTACATGCTCATTGCTAGTCTACTGTGTAACACTATGGACTGGTAATCTCTCTCTCCCCCTCTCTGAGACACAATTATCAGGTTCCTCAGAAGATTGCCAAGAAATTGCAGAAACCTTATCCAGAG
The DNA here is from genome assembly GCF_030987335.1 of Cornus florida. Classification (NCBI taxonomy): domain Eukaryota; kingdom Viridiplantae; phylum Streptophyta; class Magnoliopsida; order Cornales; family Cornaceae; genus Cornus; species Cornus florida. Next base: position 64,061,738 of record NW_026775572.1, on the reverse strand, counting down.
GGAGGAGTTAACTGCATGTGCACTGCTATTCTACTGTGTAAAACTTTGGACTGGTAATCTCTCTCTCTCTCTCTGAGACTCACAAATTTATTGCTATTGCGCTCGTTTCTGAACTTTGTAACACTTGGTACATTTATAAATCTCTGCGAGCCTTTCTACTTTGAATTTTCAAATTTTATATTAATATATATTACTTGGCGAGTTGTTGAACAAGCCTACTCAGTTCAAAAGAGAGAATAGGGGAAAAATCAGATACAGTTACAGAGATTGATTGGTTTGAGTCTGTCCTAAGTCCCGCATTTTTCATTCTACCTCTATTATTAATTTAATTCTGATTTTCTTGGAACTATAGAGTTCCGTGCAGTGGAGAAATAAATAAAACAGATGACTTTGGGATTGCCAGCTTATTAGAGATAAGCAGACGAGGGAACAACTTCGTTGCATTAAGCTACTTAAAATTTTCCAGCTAGTAAACAAGGTCAATATCATTGTTTGTAATTCTTACCCTCCCCAGTCCCCACATAGGAAATCAAAAGGTCAAGCTGCAATCAGAAGTTATAAAAAAGCTCAATATCCTTATGTCTAAAACTTACCCTCCCCACCTATGCAAAACAGGGGGAAGTTTTAGATCGAAAGGTCAAGCTGCAAACAGAAGTTGTGTTAGATTCTTCCTTAAATTTAGCTGCACTATATGTTTGAGCTTCCAAACGGATACATGTTCTGCTTCCACCAATTGCACAAATACCCTCCTAACATATAGAGAACGGAATGTAGAGTTTGTGATCCTTTATTTGCACAAAGCAGTACTGGAATAAATTACTTCGAAGGAGAACCAAAATATGTTCCGATTCTGAGAGCAACCACTTTGTGCAAAATAAAGTCAAAGGTTACATCGTCTCCAGTTTCTTGTTCTCAACACCCCATGTACAAGGGACATACACTGTGCTGTAACTTTTCTTTTAAGAACAAAAATATACCATTATTTATAAATTGTTGAGAAAAAGATGCCAATTGTATGATTCCTCGCAGTATGTAATCCAATAAAACAAAATTTTATATTATGTCCCAGAAGATGTACGCAGATGTGTGGTTCCATCACAGCATGTGTACTATTGCAAATAATATGTGATCTCAGAAAGTATAACATCGAGGTGACCCATTATTACCACAATTTCTCTCTCTACTGGCAAATGTGTCACAGGCATAGCACCACAATCCATCTCCTTGATGGCAAATGTCTCACAGGCATAGCAACAAGAGGAACTATAATGAATATTAGAATGCACATCCCAATCTTAAAATAGGACAAATGGCCACTTCTCCATGCATGATTCACATGGAACTGAATGCCACTGTCTTCACTCCATATCCTCCAAAATGTTTCCAACAACCTCAATCTCAACACAAGTGTTGCATGCATTTGTCCAAGTCAAAAGCAATACCCAGATATCTACCCAATATCCATAAGCAATAAGGTTTCAAATTGTTTTAACTAACATACCGGTAATAGATCCAGTGGCTCTATATTTACGTAGCCAACACGGCAATTGCAGTGAATTTTGTTACAGTCAAGCAATGCCTTTGAATGTTATTATACACATTTTAAACCCAAAATTCTATAAATATAAAACTCAGTATATTTGTGTTGGAAAATTTCATATAACAAAATCGTTGCGTTTTAATTTTCACCTTCATTTTTTGAGTCAGTGTGTTATTGTGAGACAAATTGAGTGAAGCAAGAAGTTCAGATAGTTCAAGCGGCTTTCCAATGGTAAGAATGTAAAGTAAGTTGAAAGACCTATTTCCCCGTCTAGGTCCTTTGTTCTGTGAATTGGCTACTGGATTTCCGACTACGCCACTCTCAATTTGGATTATTTTTTTTGTTAACTACCCATCTACTCTAAAAGCTTAAGCTAATAGAGAGGGTGCAACTTTAATAATTATACCTTCAACACCCCTCTCACGTGTGGCCTTCTTTTTGGTCCTACACGTGTTTTTCAATTTTTAATTAGGGTGACGGTGAGGTTTGAACTCGAGACCTTTGGCTCTGATACCATATTAACTACCCATCTACTCTAAAAGCTTAAGCTAATAGAGAGGGTGCAACTTTAATATTTATACCTTCAACTTTTTTAAATGATACTTAATGAACTTGTTGAATTTATAAAGACTAATGAATCTAATATTTGAATTTTAAGGCATCATTAGTAGGAAAAACTTATTAAATTCTACCTTTTACATCTTGTGACCAGAATCTCAAGATATAGCATCAAATAAAAAATGTAAGCATGATCAAACCTAAATAAAGTGAAAATGAAAAGAAAAAAAAAAAAAGAAAGTTCTTTGTAGAAGGAAGGAAGGAAACAAGCTTCGGCATGCTCAAAACCTAAGCAACTATTAGGCTTCAAAACTTACCTCATCTTTGTCATATCTGACAAATCAGCAAAAGCATTTTAAAACAGCATTGCAATTAATTGGTCCTTAGATCAGCTTCTGTCCTCAATGACCAGGCTATCACTAAGGAACACTATATAGCTGCTAAAATTGTGTACAATGCATATTAGCCAAAAGGGCACGTGCCGCGGGCAACTAAAAAGCTCAATGGCAAGATAACATTCAGTGATGTGAACAGACAAATTCCCCACCCTCACTATGAGTCACTATGTCTTAAGATCTAGTGACTGATGTTATATTTAAAAGAGCCTCCCTAGACAGAGAGCCTCCTTAATATCATTTCCTTGTTAATATTCCATGCTACTGAACCATCAACCATCTTTGACATCAATCTGAGGATTGGAAGGATCAGAGCCCCATCAAGATTCCATATTACTGAGGAGGGAGTTTATACCAGCTATTTCTTGAGATGGAATCTATGTTGTGTCCTTCTCTTATCAACATGTAAAGAAAGGAAATTGGATACTGGTAAAGGAGCTATTATTGAAATGAAGAATCCAGACTCAACCCAAAAAGTACACCTATCCTATGGTATTAGGGTGTGAAAATGCCGAGACTTTTCAGTCAGCATAATATCAATTTCATCCATTGTGTAGTTCGCCTTGGCTGTTCCCCATCCAATCCAACAACCTCCTACAGATCACTTAATCTGATTAGAGGAGTTCCCTCTTTATCTTTCAACCCATATACACAGGAATCATACATGTTGTCCTTTAGACAACCAATTGGAAGTTGTTGGCAAGCCTAGCTAAAGCATCTGATTCCATAGTTTGGTATGATTTCAATCTAATACATTAGCCATTATCAAACCTTTCCTCACACACCCCAGTTGTATAAAATTGGTCTCTATAGGTAGGGTGTCGAAATGCCACTGTTAGAGTGATAAAATACACCTCATAAGGTAGTAGTATGGCACCAATTATAGTTCATGTACCTCACTCACCCACTCCCATTCTGTTGTGTCAACCACTGTCGTGTTGGACTCAAAATAATGAGTAGAACATCTAAAAGAAAGTAAACTAAAATTCAAGAAACCAAAAAAAAAAAAAAAATAAAGTTCAATAGCTGCTAGAAAACAAACTAAGATACAAGTAATAACAAAAAGGAAGACCTCTAACATTATCCTTCCTTGTATGTTTACTACACTAAAAAGCCTTTATGGAAATTCATACAGGATAAATGCCGATTTTACACCGGAATCACCAATTGGCCCCAATTTGTACACTGGGCAAGTCATCACTGGATCAACAATTGCCCTACAATCTGTCTCTGCAAGCTTGCTCTCACAGTATTCATATACACTATTTGGCGCGAAAGGAACAATCGATTATATAGGAACTCACCTTCATCACAACAGGCAGTCCTACATCTTGTTGCTAACTCCATTGCTAGCATGCTCAGATCATCATCCAAGGAATCTCTCGTTGCCCTCGCGAATGAATGGACTTTCAATCCATCTCGCTCTTGTCCACCACCTCAGCCTCCAGACTAGACAGCGTGGGTGATCACTCACCACCCACCACAGATTACACCGGATTGTTCATACCCATCATAATATGCTACACCGGCAGTTATCGAAGGGTATATGCTCATCGTTTTTCTGTTAGGGATTTAGGGTTGAAGCTTGTTGGGTTCCTAAGCAAAGCTGTTTCTCTTGGGCTAAATGTCAGCTGCATTGGGCTGTAATTGTTTTGGATTTTTTCTTGGGCTTCCTGGTTGTTGGGATGTCCTAAAAATTTGGCCTTGTAAATTTCCATACATACATATATATATTGCTTAACCATTTGCGCGCGCGCGCGGGGGGTGGGGGTGGGGTGGGGGTTGGTGTTGTGGTGACTACACTAAAAAGCTTCCAAATGCAAAGAATTTATTCCAACCCCTGAGACTTCAGCGATCAATGTTCTCTAAGAATAAGAGTTTGCCATGACAATTGATACCAAAGATTATAACAAACATAGCTCATATAGCTTAACGCACCATATGCCTTTTCACAATCTTGTGAAATGACAATGCAAAAAAAAAGGAACATTTATCTATAACTAAATTTGCCATAAAAAGCGAGCAGGCATTAAACTCCCACAGTTGACAGAATGTCACGTATAAAATAAGAAGTGACTCAGTTTTCCAGAACCTCGAGGGTGCCCTAATCACTGATCATATGGTTATCCCATTTAATTTTTCAATTTAAATAACTATCTCTATCATATAAATTTGCTCTTATGTTTACCGGTATTAGTTTTAAATTTTACATGTCCTATAATGGGTTCAAATAACTACTTCTATCATATACATGTGCTCTTTTGTGGTCATCGGTTAAAGTGAGCACAAAACCGACCATGAACTATAGATTAGTAACACTCATTTTTTTACACTTCTGCTTTGTATAACAAATCTTTCATTCCAGCAATAGTTGTCTGATAATAAAATAGAAAGGAATGCTTAATCAACTCCAACTAAAGTGAGATATTAACATGTATACCTTATTAACATACAAGTATCTCTCTAGGCACTCCAGAAAAATATCAGGCGAGGATCTAAACGAAGCGCTATAGTGAGAGCAGTAGTCCATACAAAGATCATCCAATCTGTCAATAAATGCATCCACGGGAAGAGGAACTGAAGAGTGCGAAACTAGGGAATCATCCTCTGCTGCTATATAAAGAGCTGTCTTACCCAAATCAACCCCTCTATTTATGCTAATACTTGTGTGCCTCTCGATATCAGATAATCTTTTAATCTGAGAGCAGAAACCCTCCCTAGCCGCCTGCCGTCAGGATAATGCATCAAAAACACCAAAATTAAACAACTATTTAAAAATTAAAAATCATATTCAGTTCAAAAAATACAATATAAATATAAATAAAAAAGAGAAAATATAACAATTTTCAAATTCACCTAAATTAACACAATTTTGCTTTTAAATTGGGAAAAAAAAAAAAAAAAAAAGGAACATAAGAACTTGAATTTAGAAAAAGAAAATGATATATTAAATGCATCAAAGTATACAAATTCATATTCACCTTTTCATAACAGGATCAACAATTGACTAGAGTGGGAAAAATAGAAGTTAGAAAAAGACATTTATTTTGCCTATATAGCAAATTCACCTATTAAAGCAATCATTAACGTTAATTAAATTCAGTAAAAAATGTAATCAATTGTACATAATAATCAGGGGAAAATATAAAATTCATCCCAGACAATCCCCAAGGGTTCTATGTCTTTATTTGACAATCACCAAAATTACAATCAGTGCGAGAAAGCACAACAATATTACCACAAAGAGAGATAGAGAAGAAGAAGAAGCAGACTGTCAAATTCATCTCCTCTGAGTCTTGCACCATAATCAGAAATAATGAATTTTAAAGAAGAAAAACAAAAATTGCATTATGGGTAACAAATTCAGAATATAAGAAGAAGAAGAAGAAAATACTGTGGAATCAAACTGGACCCAAATTTACGAGTCTTGCATCATAATTAGAAATCAGAATCAGAGCTTTAACAAAAATCAAACAGATATTGTTGATGATGATGGTGATGTTTGTGGGTAATATAAATTCAGCTAGTATTATTATAAAAAAAACAATATAAAAAATATTAAAAAAAAAATTGAAAATCATCATACTCTGGCATGGGTGGTATCGACGCCAGAAGAGTCGAGGGCATCGTGCAACAGAAATTTGAGGTCATTTGCTAATTGGGATCGACAAATCACACGACGATTATACGAAGATGATGATGATGTTGAAGGTGGGCACAATTGGGGCTTTGAGAAATTTGCAGCTTCAAATGAAGAAGAAGATAGCGAAGTGGTCGTTGATGATGATGATGTTGATGAAGAATAAATTGGTAATGTTCCCGAAATCCACGGAGAAGCTAGAGTCAGTCCAATCATCTCTCTCACGCCTATACAAATATTTCTATGCTCTCTCTATATCGACAAAAAAATATACTACAAACTATTGACTTATATAAATAGGTTTCCCAATAATCAATATAGGTAGCTGCAGTGCAGTCCAATTAAATTGTGGATCACATGCCAAAAGGAGAAACAATAATAGTAGATTAATTGTGGAGCTATAAAATATCATCGGCCAACCAATTACCATACTGAAGTTATCAACTCAATCCACCAAAAATTGTTTGTCAGGTTAAAAAAAAAATTCACCAAAAATTATTTTTTATTTTTTAAATTATTTTTCTCCAATCTTTTGTTTTTTAATTAGAGTAGAAAAATGATAGAATATTACAAATTGATCCGTCCATAACGTGCATAGCATATAATTTGTAAGCCTACGAATATAATTTGATTTTATTAAAAATTCAGCTGAAAAAAATATAGATGTAAAAATTTAAATATAGATACGTTATATTAATTAAAATTTGAAATAAAAAATTCAGCTACGCCTATTATTTATTTATTTATTATATATAATATCCATTTTAAAGGCATTTAAAAATATTACAAATAATAAAATAAATTTTCTTTTTATGTAAATGGACACAATCACAATAACCATGATTAAAATAAACTAAGTAAAATGTTAAAAAATTGAGTCAATTTCACTGACGTTCCATCAAATTTAGTTAAATATTACCTTCGAAAATAATTATTACTCAGGACCATTTATATTTTTCCATCAAAATCTTTGTTAAAAACATGAGAAAAGACAACTTTACCCCTAATTTTTTAATCCCATTTATTACAAAATATCATGTTACTTAAATGACCAGTATACCCCTCAGTAATTCACCCACCTACAAATCCAATTGCAACCGATGTTAAGACGACAGCGAAGGCATCTAGATCGGTTGGACATTGCAACGATGGCATTGGTATTTTTTGCTGAACTAATAAATTGGCGGTGATGGGGTAGTGGTAGATATTCATGGTCCTCGTAAAAGAAGACAATCAGGGGGAGGAAGTTGTCAGACGGTGGTGGTTTGGTGGGAAGGAAGACGTCGAACCAGCGATTGCGGCCGGAGTCAATGGTGACGTTCGAAGTCTTGATGCCTTTGTGTCATAATTATGCAAATAACGATTGGGGTGTGAGTGATAATTATTTTAGAAAGATACTTGAGGGTAATATTTGATCAAACCTAAAAGAGTGTTAATAAATTAACCCTAAAAAATTACAAATTGATGCATCTAGGACTCTACAGTTGATTTACACTTTAAGAGTGGTACTGATCATTGAGTCTCACCAAATATTGATCCTCCATTGTAGTATTAGTTATGAAGTGGTGTTACTATTTATTTAGTTTATTTTGTTCGACATAACCTGACCACAAACAATGAATAGAAAATAAGGGTAGCTGTATTGTATTGACTGACTTTATCTTAATGTAGTTGCACAAAACTTGTTAAATTATTAAGAGGTTCTATTGTTTAGCCTACAATGGGGGTAATATGCAATTTTTTTTTTTTTTTTTTTTTTTTTTTTTTTTTTTTTTTTTTTGAGGGTTATATGTAATTAATCTAAATGAGTAACTTGATGAAAGGGTGTGTCCTGCAAAATAATAATAATAATAATATAAATAAATAAATAAAACTAATCTCAGTGAAATCGGTGCCTTCTGTAACTAATTGCTCACATCACAAATGATGGTAAATTTTTTTATATTTATTTTTATTTTTTATTATTATTATTTTTTACTTACTATGGTTGCAAGCCTCTAAAAGGTGAGGATCAAGTTGTTGACATTGATGGATGTATAATTTAAATATCCATAATTAAGGGAAGATTGCTAAATTAACGCACTATTGAGATAGGCTCTGCAGATTACGATAAGGATTACAGATTGAGATAGGCTTTACAGATTACGATAAGGATTAAAGATTGTGATAAGGATTAAAGATTACGATGAGGATTAAGTCTACAGATTACGATAAGGTAATTCTACGTGACATCTTAACCTAAGCCCTATAAAAAAGGCGGGGTAATCAACGTTTGGAGGTACGCAAAAAACCCTAACTCAAGTTCTTGATTTCTCTTAAGAGATTAGTTCGCACACTAACTTATTCGTTGGAGCCTACTCCACCGGTAACACACCGGTGCTTGTAGGATCACCTTTTTTTCTCTCTGTCCAGGAAGTTAGATCAGATCCGGGTTACGCAGAATCCATCATCAACAGTTGGCGCCGTCTGTGGGAACGATTTTAGTTCTCTAAATAAAGTATGGTTCGATTGTGATCTGGTCTGGTTGCTGGCGAATACGAAGCGTTGCAAACTTCTGATCAAAGGGACTCGACGAGGCAACCCCCCGCCGTCCCAAACGATTAGGAACGCGTCACAGCGTTGGAACAATAGGTTTAAACCTTAAATAAGGGAATGAACCAATTAGTCCAGAAAAATTCAATGATTCTACAACGCTTAGCCGACCTTAATGAGGTGGATAATAATGAAGTACCCAATAATGACTCCCGTAGGACTGACAACGACGCTGAGCTTAGTCAAATAGGGGGTCAACAGAGAAGCCATCACCATCGGTCTCTTGAACGGAATAATACCAGGCTCCGTGCAGGTACCTCTGGTTGTGTTGGTGACAAGACTGAAGACGTCACTTATTTCAATCTGTAGATGCAAGATCTGAGAACTAGGGTCAAAGACGTCATGTAAGCAATGAAAGGGAAGGGCCAGGCCACAGTGAACGATCTGGTACAGAAGACCAACCTAGCATTTAGCCTCGCTGTTATGTTATGAGTTGTCCTCTACCTAGCAAATTTAAGATGCCAACTCTTGAGAGCTTCGATGGGACGCGAGACCCTCTCGATCATTTAGAGACCTACAAAGCTCTTATGTATTTGCAAGTCGTACCGGATGAGATTATGTGCAGGGCTTTCCCTACCACACTAAAGAGTTGGGCTCGTCTTTGGTTCAATAAATTAAAGCCAGGCTCCATTGAAATCTTTAATGAGTTGAGCAAACAATTCATTGGACACTTCATCGCTGGGCAGAGGCATAGGAGACAGCAACACACTTATTGAATGTGAAACAGTAGAAGGGAAAGCCTCTCCGTGGTTACATAAGTCGTTTTAACGCTGATATGCTGCAGGTAAAAGAGGTGGACGACAAGGTTGCCCTCACAGCCTTTATGGGAGGATTACAGACTTCTAAGTTCCTATTTTCCTTATCAAAAGAAGCCCCTACAAGCATGACAGAGTTGATGGTTAGAGCGTGGAAGCACATGAACACTGAGGATGCTATGAATGCACGAAAAAACAAAGATGGTGAAGATAAGAGGTCGGAGAAGAAGAGGCCAGCACCTAACACTAGGGAGGAAAAGGAATCGAAGTACAAGAAATTCTCAAACAACCAAGCTGACAGATCGTCTCGCCGCCCAGTGAGCCCAGGCAGGTATAATAACTATACCCCCTAAATACATCTGTAGAGCCAGTCTTTCTGCAGATTCAAGATGACGCATCATTGAAATGGCCGCCAAAGCTAAAAGCTGATCCAACAAAGAGGTCTCTAGGTAAATACTGTAGGTTTCACCGGGACCATGGACATAACACAGAAGATTGTTTCGACCTCAAAAACCAGATCGAGAACCTTGTTCGTAAAGGTCATTTACGTAAATTCACAACTAGAAATGGAAAAGGAGGCTCCAACCCAGCCCGGGAGGGCCGAAATGATCGCCCTCTTCAACACCAACCAATGGGTGAGATCAAAGTTATATCAGGTGGCTTCGCTGGTGGTGGTGAGACAAGTTCGGCTCGGAGGGCTCATGCTAGGAGAATTCGGAGTTTTTCAGAGGTGAATGAAGTTGGAATGACAAGTCCTCCAACAAAATTACCTCGAGTTGAGGAGCCGGTCATAACCTTTTCTGAAGAAGATGACAAGGGAATTCACCAGGCCCATGATGACCCTCTGGTAGTTTCCATGGTCGTTGCTAATTTCACTGTTCGACGAATATTGATAGACAATGGTAGCTCGGCTGACATACTATTTCTTAGGGCGTACGAGAAATTGAAAATTGGCCGAGAGAAGCTCCGACCCATGAAGTCACCACTGGTGGGATTTTCAGGCGACAAAGTATATCCACTGGGGGCAGTTACCCTACCAGTTACTGCAGGAGACAATCCAAAGCAGGTCACTGTAATGGTGGACTTTGTAGTGGTGGACTGCCTATCATCATATAATTTTATCCTGGGGAGGACAACATTGAATGCCATGAAAGCAATCACGTCCACTTACCATCTCCTGATGCGTTTCCTAACTGAATATGGTATGGGAGAGCTAAGAGGGGACCAAACAATAGCTCGCGAATGTTATGTCGCCTCTCTCAGAAAACAAAATCGCAAGAGGCATTTAAGATTAAAGGGCTGGAAGGGAAAGATAGACCAGACTTTCATAGAGCGGAACCTACAGAATAGCTAGAAGAGGTCATCCTTGGTGATGGTGAGCCCGAGAAAAAAGTGAGTATAGGGTCTTAACTCCTCCCAGGTATCAAAGATGAACTTACTCAATTCCTCAGGAAGAATCGAGACGTATTTGCATGAAGACATGCCGGGTATAGACCCCACTATCATGGAGCACCGCTTAAATGTAAATCCTGACTTTAAACCTGTCAGACAAAAGAGGAGGACTTTCGTTCCAGAAAGGAATCAGGCTATATCAGAAGAGGTGAAAAAGCTCTTAAAAGTCGACTTTATTCATGAGGTGTACTACCCCGACTGGCTGGAAAATGTGGTCTTAGTGAAGAAGGCAAATGGAAAGTGGAGGCTATGTGTGGATTTCACCGACCTTAACAAAGCTTGCCCGAATGACAGCTTTCCTCTCCCAAGAATCGATATGCTCGTTGAGGGAACGGCTGGACACGAACTATTAAGTTTCATGGATGCATATTTTGGATACAACCAGATATCTATGTACACATCAGATAGAGAAAAAATGGCCTTCATCACTGATAGAGGTTTGTACTGTTACAAAGTAATGCCGTTTGGGCTCAAGAACGCTGGTGCAACATACCAAAGGCTAGTGAATGCAATGTTTAAGCATCAAATTGGTAGAAACATGGAGGTATATGTTGATGACATGTTGGTGAAAAGCTTAAAAGCTGAAGACCATTTGACTGACCTACAGGAGACCTTCGAGGTACTTAGGAGGCATAAGATGAAACTCAACCCCAGCAAGTGTGCCTTTGGGGTTTCCTCAGGAAAGTTCTTAGGATATATGGTAAGCAGAAGAGGAATTGAGGCCAATCCAGAGAAGATCCGAGCAGTCATTGACATGAGATCGCCAAGATCAACCAAGGATCTACAATGACTAACAGGGAAGATTGCTGCCTTGAGTAGGCTAATCTCTCGGTCAACTGACAGGTGTCTACCTTTCTTTCGTGTGCTAAGGAAAGCGTTAGAATGGACCCCAGAGTGTAAGCAGGCGTTCAAAGAACTAAAGCAATACCTTAGTTCTCCCCCACTAGTGTCTCGAACCATACCGGGAGAGGAACTATACATATACCTTGCAGTCTCCACGACAGTTGTCAGTTCAGCTCTGATACGAGAAGAAGAAAGGGTCCAAAGGCCAGTATACTTCATGAGCAGAGCACTTAGGGGTGTGGAGGAAAGATATCCAAGGATGGAACAGTTGGCCTTTGCTTTAATTGTGTTCGCCAGGAAACTGAGACCATACTTTCAAGCGCATACGATAGTGGTCCTAACAGATCAACCCCTTCGACAGGTCCTACACAAGCCAGAAAGCTCTAGTCGACTGATGAAGTGGTCAGTAGAGTTAGAAGAGTTCGACATTCAGTATAAGCCAAGAACAGCAGTAAAGGCTCAGGTGTTAGCTGATTTCTTAGCTGAGTTTACCCCTCCAGAAGAGGAGAGACAACCCTAATTTTCGACAGAACCAGGTTTAAGTGAGCAGATGGGCCTAGAAGTAGTCTGGGACTTGTTCGTGGATGGGTCATCTAATGTTCAGGTTAGCGGAGCCGGGTTTGTTCTTGTCTCCCCAGAGGGAGAAAGTATACAGTACGCACTTTGGTTTGGTTTCAAAGCAACCAACAACAAAGCAGAGTACGAAGCCTTGATAGCAGGATTAAAAGTGGCAAATGCCCTAGGGGTTGAACAATTAAATATGTACACTGACTCCGAGCTGGTCGCTGGACAAATTCAAGCGGAATATGAGGCACGAGACGAGAAGATGAAGAGTTACCTACAAAAGGTGAAGGAATTAAAGAATCACTTCCAAAGATTCTCAATTCATCAAATACCACGAGAAGAGAATGGGAAAGCAGACACTTTAGCCCGGCTAGCTACTGCATTGAACCTGAGATCAATAAGAATATACTACTGGAATATTTGGAAGAACCATCAATATCTCAGGAGAGACAAATTGAAGTACAACAAGCGATATTGAGTGTGGAATGGGCAGATCCTATCATCAGATATATCAAGGATGGGGTGCGACCAACTGACCGAGCAGAAGCTCGAAAGGTCAAGATGTGGGCAGCTAGGTATACGCTTATCAAAGGGGTGCTCTACAAGAGAAGCTTCTCCATGCCGTATTTACGATGCGTTTTTAGCGAGGAAGCTGACTACATTTTAAGGGTGATCCACCTAGGAGTTTGTGGAAACCATGCTGGGGGTAGGTCACTTGCTAACAAGGCCATCCGACTAGGATACTATTGGCCCACCATGCAGAAAGATGCACTTGACTTCGTTAAAAAGTGCGACAAGTGTCAACGATTTGCCAACATCCCGAGACAACCATCAGAGGAGATGACTCCCATGTCAAGACCACACCTCTTTCCCCCTTAAAAGAATGAAGGGTCAGCTTCATCTTCTTCCCTCGTAAAAAGATAAGGGGTTAACTACTTCCCTTGTTAAAGGGTGAGTTGAGTGAAGCTCGTATTAATCTACTTTCCCTGTTAAAGGGTGACCTGGGTGAAGCTCGTATTAATCTACTTCCCTTGTTAAAGGGTGAGATGAGTGAAACTCATAGTAATCTACTTCCTTCGTAAAAAGATGAGGGGTTAACTACTTCCCTTGTTAAAGGGTGAGCTGAGTGAAGCTCATAGTAATCTACTTCCCCTGTTAAAGGGTGACCTGGGTGAAGCTCGTATTAATCTACTTCCCCTGTTAAAGGGTGACCTGGGTGAAGCTCGTATTAATCTACTTCCCTTATTAAAGGGTGAGATAAGTGAAGCTCATAGTAATCTACTTCCCTCGTTAAAAGGTGAGCTGGGTGAAGCTCATAGTAATCTACTTCCCCTGTTAAAGGTTGAGCTGAGTGAAGCTCGTATTCATCTACTTACCTTATTATGAGCTACGTGAAACTCGTCTTAATCTACTTTCCTTATTAAAGGGACGATCCGACTAAAGATGTCAATAAAATCAAGTATAAAATAACGGTAGCATGTCAGCAGGGCAGCTTGCCAAATAATGGGAGCATGCCAGCAGGGCAGCTTGCCAAATAAAGGCAGCATGCCAGCAGGGCAGCTTACCAAATAATGGGAGCATGCCAGCAGGGCAGCTTGCCAAATAAAGGCAGCATGCCAGCAGGGCAGCTTGCCAAATAAAGGCAGTATGCCAGCAAGGCAGCTTACCAAATAAAGGCAGCATGCCAGCATGCCAGCTTGCCAAATAAAGGCAGCATGTCAGCAGGGCAGCTTGCCAAATAACAGCAGCATGCTGGCAGGGCAGCTTGCCAAATAACGGCAGCATGCTAGCATAACAGCTTGCCAAATAAAGGCAGCATGCCAGCAGGGCAGCTTGCCAAATAAAAGCAGCATGCCTGCCATAAAGGCAGCATGCCAGCAGGGCAGCTTGCCAAATAACGACAGCATGCCAGTATGACAGCTTGCCAAATAAAGGCAACATGTCAGCAAGGCAGCTTGCCAAATAACGGCAGCATGCTAGCATAACAGCTTGCCAAATAAAGGCAGCATGCCAGCAGGGCAACCCGCCAAATAACGGCAGCATGCCAGCAGGACAGCTTGCCACGGCAGCATGGCATGGCATGGCAGCTTGCCACATAACGGTAGACTACTAGCATGGCAGCTTGCCACATATACGAGCTGCCAATGTGGCACTACGACAAATATACAAGCTTGCCAATATACGACAAATATAGGAGCTTGCCACATATACGAGCTGCCAATGTGATACTATGACCCCCGACTGTATTCGCGAAATGACAATATAAGTCAGGCTAATGGACAAGGCTCTGCAATTCTAACTATATATTATTGTGTGATATTTTGGAATTAACGTTCCGATGGTTTGACAAGCAATCCTCCGAAACGGGGGGGGCAACTGATGGATGTATAATTTTAATATCCATAATTAAGGGAAGATTGCTAAATTAACGCACTATTGAGATAGGTTCTGCAGATTACGATAAGGATTACAGATTGAGATAGGCTTTACAGATTACGATAAGGATTAAAGATTGTGATAAGGATTAAAGATTACGATGAGGATTAAGTCTACAGATTACAATAAGGTAATTCTACGTGACATCTTAACCTAAGCCCTATAAAGAGGCGGGGTAATCAACGTTTAGAGGTACGCAAAAAACCCTAACTCAAGTTCTTGATTTCTCTTAAGAGATTAGTTCGCACACTGACTTATTCGTCGGAGCCTACTCCACCGGTAACACACCGGTGCTTGTAGGATCACCTTTTCTTCTCTCTGTCCAGGAAGTTAAATCAGATCCGGGTTGCGCAGAATCCATCATCAACAGACATAATAAATGAAGTAACTTTTGAAAGATTTATTTCTTTTTATTTATTTTACAAAAAGAAGGAATTTTTGTTGATATACTTGTCCATAGAGAAGAATAACAATACATCCTTTACTTTTCAATACTCTTACACTTGAAAGTAAGGCCGTTTGCTCTCCCTTTTATTTTCACGCCAAAAAAGATAATAATAATAATAATAATAATAATAATAATCCCAGTGAGATCAAGCCCACCCGGAGTCTTTGTTTTGATGGACTTCACTTTATGGGGTTGGAGGAATGCTATGCCGGATTGATTTTGAACTGATTGTTCTTGGGTCTTGATGATGATTGATTTTCAATTTTGACTGTCTTGCGACTTTCGATTGACACTCGCTTCTTTGTGCCTTCAACTTCAGCAAATCACAACACCCAAAGGACTTGTGATTGTCTTTAAACATTCAATAGGGCGAGTAACAATTGTTCTCGCTAGCACTCCTAGGGTTGTAATTGATTATATATAGCAATGAATATTTGAGCTTGATTGTTTTTTTTGTTTTTTTAGTTAATTCGGGTATCCAGGATGGCACGAATCCTTAGGGTCCCTCAATAACTCGACTAATCCCTGAAGACCTGAAAGGGCACCTCCCCACCAGGGTCGGATAAGTCATTGCAGGGGTAGCAGAGGCTAACCACAAAGAACACTCAACATGACTCGAACACCAGATTTTGGACTTGCTAAGCTCCAAAGTCTAGTGAGTAAACCGCTGAACCATATCCGAGGTGAATTTGAGCTTGATTGTTGAGACTTATAAATTAATACATGGGTTGTAATTGATTATTTAATGAGAGAAGTTTGTATAGAAGTGTTGTGGTTTTGTGGGGTCTGATTAGGTGGAAGATTTTTAGGAAGATTTAATTATATGGAAACTTCAAGAGTACTGAATTTTAGGGAAAATTCAGTTTCCTAATCTGATTTGACTTCCTTATTGGTTTAAGGAAAATTCAGTTTCCTAATCTGATTTAACTTCCTTATTGGTTTTGGGTTTTACAAAAGGCAAATTCTTGTAGGACAAGTTTGGGGACTCTATAAATAGGGTGAGAAAGTTAGAGAAAAAGGGTGTACCAATATAAGAGAGAGCAATTGAGAGGGATTGAGAGAAAATTCTCCTTGTAATTCTTCATCTTTTTCATAGTGAATTTGTTCAGTGTGCTCCATGGACGTAGCCTTAAGATTTGGGTGAACCATGTATATCTTGTATTCTTGTGTGTGATTTTTTTTCTTTATGATTGCTTGATTATTCCTCGAACAATGTGTGTTGTTATTTTGCGTTTCTGCCACAACAATTGGAATCAAATTCGGTTGATTATGTAGTGTAACTCTAACAACTGGTATCAGAGCCTTTGGTTAAGAACCTAGGGCACAGAAGGTGTTTGACGAAATTTTTGAAAGTCTTTCGATCAGATTTGTCCGTTCAAGTGGGAGTAATGGCATTAGAAGATAAGACATCCACATCCATGATCGAGAAGTTCGATGGCACAAACTTCGGTTTCTGGAAGATGCAAATAGAAGACCTCTTGTTTCAGAAAAATCTGTATCAACCTTTGGGAGAGAAGCCAGAAGATACAAAGGATGCAGATTGGGAATTACTTGATAGGAAGGCTCTTGGCACCGTCAGATTGACGTTCTCAAAGTCAGTCGCCTTCAACATCAAGAACGAGAAGACGACGAAGTCTCTCATGGCAGCCCTTTCTAGTATGTATGAACAACCTTCTGCAGTGAATAAGGTGCACTTGATTAAGAAGTTGTTCAAAATGAAGATGGTCGAAGGTGGTAAGTTCAATGAACATCTAAATACGTTCAACGAGATAGTTGGGCAATTAGAGTCTGTTGATATCGACTTCAAAGACGAGGTCCGAGCACTGCTAATTTTAGGGCAGTTACCCGAGAGTTAGAGTGGCACAGTTACAGCGATCAGTAGCTCTGCAGGGAAGACCAAGTTGAAGTTTGATGAAGTTGTGAGCATGATTCTGACTGAAGAAATTAGAAGGCAAACAGTAGGGGTTTCCACCAGTGGTTCGGCATTGAATGTTGAAAGCAGAGGTAATGGTTCAAACAAGAAGAAGGGAAACAGTAATAGAAATAGAGGCAAATTCAAGTCAAGGAATGGAAGAACACAGTCTCAAAATTTCAGGAATTCCACAGATCTCAGTGACGTTGAGTGTTGGAATTGTGGAAAGAAGGGACATTATCGTGTTGATTGCAGACTTCCAAAGAAGGGAACCGAAAGAAAAACTGAAGCAAACTTTGTCTCAGAAGAATCAGATGACGTATTGATATGCTCTTTGGAGAGCAAGGCGGAGTCATGGGTTTTAGATTCTGGCGCATCGTTTCATGGCACCTCAAACAAAGAGCTATTTAATAGCTATGAACCGAGTAACCTTGGTAAGGTGTATCTTGGTGATGATCAGCCTTGCAGCGTCGTATGTAAGGGTGAAGTGCAAATCAAGTTGAATGGGTCAGTTTAGAAGTTGAAGGATGTGAGACACATCCCTGACTTGAGGAAATATTTGATTTCGGTGGGATAATTGTTAGATGAAGGTTTTGTTACAACCTTCAATGGAGACTCATGGAAAGTTTCCAAAGGCGCTATGACCATTGCACGTGGTAAGAAATTTGGCACTCTCTACACAACTACCAGTGCTTGTGGCTCTATAGTAGTTGCAGAAAATAGAGAAGATCACAACCTTTGGCACCAGAGACTAGGTCACATGAATGAAAGGGGGCTCAAAATTATGCACTCAAAGGGGAAACTACCAGGCATACGGGCAATTGATATTGACTTCTGTGAGAGTTGCGTGATGGGTAAGCAGAAGAGGGTCAGTTTCAAGAAGAGTGGCAGAGATCTCAAAAAGGAGAAACTTGAGTTAGTTCACACAGATGTTTGGGGGCTAACCACTATTTCATCCATTGGCGGAAAATCTTACTTCGTGACTTTCATTGATGATCACACGAGGAAGGTATGGGTTTATTTTTTGAAGCACAAATCTGAGGTATTTGATGTGTTTAAGAAGTGGAAGGCCATGGTGGAGAATGAGACAGGTTTGAAGATCAAGAGGTTGAGATCAGACAATGGTGGTGAGTATGAAGACACTGGGTTCAAGAAATTCTGTTTTGATAATGGGATCAGATTAGAGAGGACTGTGCAATGAACCCCACAGCAGAATGGGGTGGCAGAACGGATGAACTGAACATTGACAGAAAGAGCCAGAAGCATGCGCATACATTCGAGTCTACCCAAACAGTTTTGGGCAAAAGAAGTCAATACAGCATCCTACCTAATTAATCGTGGACCATCAGTGCCTTTAGAGCATCGAATACCAGAAAAGGTATGGAGTGGCAAAGAGGTAAATCTTTCATGGTTGAAAGTTTTTGGTTGTATTGCATATGCGCATATTAGTGACCATGCTAGGGGAAAGCTCGACCCCAAGTCACTAAAATGTATCTTTGTTGGGTATCGCGGAGATGAGTTTGGTTATCGACTCTGGGATAATCAGAACAAGAAAATCATCAGAAGTGGAGATGCGATTTTTAACGAGAAGGTGATGTACAAGGATAGAAATCCAACACAGTTAACTAGTCCTGTACAGAGTAAGCCTGAGTTTATTGAGTTGGATGATGATCCAGAGAACATTGATGCGGAGCAAACAGATGAGGGTTCTTGGCCAGAACTCACAGATCATAGTTCACCGTAGATTCTAACTCATATGCCTGTACCTAAAAGGTCTACACGACCTTATGTACCGAATAGGAAATATTTGGATTATATGTTGCTCACAGGTGATGGTGAGCCTGAATGCTATGATGAAGCATGTCAGGTTGAAGATGCTAGCAAGTGGGAGCTTGCAATGGAAGATAAGATGAAGTCCCTTGTCTCCAACAAAACATGGGAACTAGCCAAGTTGCCCATGGGGAAGGAAGCTCTTCATAACAAATGGGTGTATAGGGTAAAAGAGGAACACGATGGTTCCAAGAGATACAAGGCGAGATTGGTGGTCAAAGGCTTTCAGTAAAAGCAAGGCATTGACTACATAGACATTTTTTTCCTGGTTGTGAAACTGAGTACCATTCGCTTAGTTCTTAGCATTATTGCAGCAGAGGAGTTGCACCTTGAGCAGTTAGATGTCAAAACTGCTTTCCTCCATGGTGACCTAGAGGAGCAGATTTACATGCAACAACCGGAGGGTTTCTCAGTCAAAGGGAAAGAAAAACTAGTGTGCAAGTTGAAGAAAAGCTTATATGGTTTGAAGCAAGCCCCGAGGCAGTGGTACAAGAAGTTTGATGGTTTTATGAAGCGACATGGCTACAACAAGTGCAACGCTGACCATTGCTACTACTTCAAAAGGTTTAAGTCAAGTTTCATTATCCTTCTACTTTATGTTGATGACATGTTAGTGGCAGGTTCTGATTTTGAAGAAATCAACAAATTGAAGAAGCAATTGTCTAGTGAATTCGAGATGAAGGATCTTGGTGCAACGAAGCAGATTATTGGGATGAGGATTAGCAGAGACAAACATAAAGGTATTTTGCAGTTGTCTCAGGCTGAGTACATTGAACGGGTTCTGAAGAGGTTCAATATGAAAAATGCTAAGGCGGTGAGTACTCCCTTAGCTAATCACTTCCGCTTATCTCAAGATCAGTGTCCGAAGACAGATGAGAAAAACTTTATGGCTAAAATTCCATATGCCTCAGCCATTGGAAGTTTGATGTATGCTATGGTGTGCACAAGACCAGACATTGCATATGCAGTAGGAGCAGTAAGCAGGTTCATGAGGATCCGGGCAAGCTACACTGGGAAGCAGTAAAGTGGATATTGAGATATCTACGGGGTATCATAGATAGATGCCTATATTTCAAAAGGGGCGAAGTGAAGCTACATGGCTATGTAGATTCAGACTTTGCTGGTGAGGTGGACCATAGAAGAAGTACTACCGGGTATGTGTTCATGGTGGGTACAACTGCAGTTAGCTGGGTTTCCAAAAAACAGAGGATTGTAGCGTTATCTACTACAGAGGCAGAGTATGTGGCGATAACAGAGGCTAGTAAAGAGATGATTTGGTTGCAAGGTTTGTTGACAGAGTTGGGATTCGAACAGGAGAAGAATGTTTTGTATAGTGATAGTCAGAGTGTGATACATCTGGTAAAGAATTCAGTATTTCATTCAAGGACCAAGCATATAGGACTTCGGTATCACTTTATCAGATCTTTGTTAGAAGATGGGGTGTTGACACTTGAGAAAATACTTGGCATCAAAAGTCCGGCTAATATGTTGACCAAGATAGTGACCATGGAAAAACTGAAGTTGTGCGCAACTTCAGTTGGTCTTCTAGCTTGAAGACAGAAAGAAGCACACCGATATGTATGAGATATGCATGAGAAAAAGATGGAATGGGTTTACAAGTGCTCCAGACTCCAAGTGGGAGATTGTTGTGGTTTTGTGGAGTCTGATTAGGTGGAAGATTTTTAGAAAGATTTAATTATATGGAAACTTCAAGAGTACTGAATTTTAGGGAAAATTCAGTTTCCTAATATGATTTAACTTCCTTATTGGTTTTGGATTCTACAAAAGGCAAATTCTTATAGGACAAGTTTGGGGACTCTATAAATAGGGTGAGAAAGTTAGAGAAAAAAGGTATGCCAATACAAGAGAGAGCAATTGAGAGAGATTGAGAGAGAATTCTCCTTGTAATTCTTCATCATTTTCATAGTGAATTTGTTCGGTGTGCTCTATGGACGTAGCCCTAAGATTTGGGTGAACAATGTATATCTTGTGTTCTTGTGTGTGATTTTTTTTTTCTTTGTGATTACTTGATTATTCCTCGAACAACGTGTGTTGTTATTTTGCGTTTCCGCCACAACAACTGGAATCAAATTCGGTTGATTGTGTAGTGCAACTCTAACAAGAAGTACCGCCTAAAAGGTCATAAACATTTTGAGACATTAATTCGAATAAAAAAACAGTGCATTACACCACAGCAGAAGCGAGTTTCACTGACACTACAAAAACGGACCCCCACAAGGCCACAACATTATGCAAGTCCCAAGAACAAAACAGCAAACATAAAAGACACACATTTCATCTATATGAACCCACCTACCTCTAGCACTACCTTCAGATTTTCAACAAAACCACTACAACATACAGAGGGATGAACAATACACAGGCGTCGCCACTGCATGAAGGAGCATGCTGCAAATCTCATTAAAATGGGGTTGAAATGCTTCTATATTACAACTAATATGAAAAACAATAACTAAAAAAAATAACGAAAAAAAGAGGGCAGTTAATTTCGAATAAAGATTCGCAAAGTTATCTGAACGAGACCACAAAGGGTTCAAGAGCATCTGCTTCCTATACACAAATCAAAACCGTAGATAATGATCGAGATTTTGCTGTATCAACAACCCCAGCCCACAAGAGACAGGCCTACTGATCATTCCCAGGTCCAGCTTCCTTAGGAGCAGGACTACGCTCACCACTCCAACCACCAGGACTACGCTCGCCACTCCAACCTGTTGGAGTTGCTATGCACAATCAACCGGATTCTTTGATACCAGTTGTTATGGCAGAAACGTAAATAACAACTCTGTTCGAGGAGTAATCACAAACAATCACAAAATAAATAAATAAAATAAAATCACACACAAGATTACAATATATACATGGCTACGTCCATGGAGTGCACCGAATAAATTCACTATGAAAAAGATGATGAATTAGAATGGAGAATTTTCTCTCAATTACTCTTTCTCTTATGTTAACATAAATTAATCAATCATACAACACGTATGATGATCCTTTTTTTTTTTTTTTTTTTTTTTTTTTTTTTTTTTCTCTCTCTCTATTTTTCGTCACACCTTAAAATCTTATTAGAGTTGATATATATAAACCCAAATAATTTGTAGAGTCCAAAACCAATAAGGAAGTTAAAATAGATCACGAAACAGAATTTTAAAATTCAGCAGTCTTGAACCGGTACAAGAAGTGGTTACCGATTCAAGATGGCCAAAGAAGATTCCTTCATGAATTGGTTATCGATTCAAGAGTTAGTTACCGGTTCCCAATGGATAGAAGCTAATCGTCAAAAGTTAAACTTACTCCTTGATTGGCAATTACTTCAGTTGAACTGGTAGAAAACTTCTAAACCTGTTCAAACACGCCATAGCCAAAACATAAAAACAATTAAGGTTAATTACAATGACACCCCCTGAGGTTTGTTATAATGACAAACATATGCAAGTTGGGCTTTTTTTGAACAATGACACCCCCTGTCAGAAATTGAATCCAAACAAGCCCTTAAAAGGTGTGAAAAGTCAAGATTGTCCTTCAATATTTTATTAATTTAAATTAAAAAATAATCTAAACTCCTAAATGACGTTTTTGCCATTGGTATGTCATCAATATATGTCACCACACTCGTTATCCCCTTCTCCATCAAAAACCCTAGACACCACCAGTTCCGGCCACCACACTTCTACAACAGAAAAATAGAGCAACCAGCAACCACACCTCTCAAAACCTAACCCTAACAAACCCACTACTACAACAGAAAAAAAAAGATTGAGTAGAGATTACAGGTTTTGTACACCTAATACAAGATCTCCTATGATGTGACAACCCTATATTTTACAAACCCAGTGTGTCCTGTGATGATCCGAAACGGATCCAAAATGCAGAAGCAAAAGAAAAACAAGTCTATTGAGATGTACGTCATCCTTAAGACGCAAAAATGGCCTTTTGAGGAGTCCCGTGACTCATCGAAACTAAGACCAAAATTAGGGTTTCAAAACCCTCCAAGGAATGGACCAAGGGCAAAATGGTCATTCCAAAATGAAATGGGGGCCACCGTGCACACCATTGTAAAGATAATGAAAAATCAACAATGTTAGACTCAAGAATCGCTTGATTTGGAGTCTGGATGACAAAGATATGAAAATAGGACAAAGCGGTATCCCTAATTTAGAGGTACTACAACCTTACCTCACTAAAACCATTATAACTCTCACTATGGTTGGATTTTTAGTATGAGGTTAGTACCATTGGAAAGCTGACTTCAAGCTCTTGAATTTAGGCTCAAGAATGACCAAATTTGGATCTTAAATGAGTAAGTTATGACCATTTGAAGACAGGTCATCACTGTAGCCAAACTGAGTTGGCTCCTTTAGGCTGAGAGCACCAAAAATGACTAAAATGAGGCGTGAATGAACCCAGTCGGCTTCTTTAAGAATTGAGTCAGCTGGGTTGGGCTGAGAGCACAAAAATAAAGAAAATGATGCTCAGGTGAACTAAGTCGACTCCCTTGTGAACCGAGTCAACTCGGTTGAAGAAAGAGTCGGCTCCTTTAAGAAATAAGTCGGCTCCTTTGAGCTGAGAGCATGCTGCAACAGAATTTCTTAAATTTTTTTTACAGAAACAGAAAATTGAAATGGATTTTAGATTTCCGGGACCAAGATGACATTTTCTGGAAAATTGTCATGAAGAAACTACCCCTAAAATCACATTTTCCATGTGACGGAGTCAAGACCAGAATTTATTTCCCAAAAGAAAACCCAAAAATGCCCTTCAACTAGATTTTCCAAAAAAAAGGCAAAATGATTCCAAAGGAGGCTCATTTTACCAAGGAAGAGGTTTTGCTTGGAAATGATCATGTTCGTAGACGTAACTTACCTATTAGGACGTGTTACAGTGATCCACGGCTTAAAAATACCGCCGATGCAAAATATGACCTATTAAAACCCCAATACAGAGAAATTGCCCTTCAAAGGAAAAAAATGCAACCATTGGACTTAAATGCAATCAAAAGGCCATTTGGCCTTTAGCCATACTTCATGCATATTAAATGAGTCCTAATGGATGTGCTTGTGCATACTTTGCACCACCCGATTTGAAAATGAATCCTTAAGGGTTAGATTTTCCTATTTTAGCCCAAAATGCAAAGTATGAAACTAAAATATAAAAATGAAAATGAAATGGTATTTGGCCCTTGGCTACACCTCATACATATTAAATGAATGCTAAACAATGAATTTCATACCTAATGCACACTCCGATGCAAAATGACATGTTAAAACGTATGATTTTCATAATATTCTCATTAAAGGAAAAATTCATCATTCATGATATATACGTGATTCCAAAAGAAGTTTGGCCCTTGGCCACATATCAAATACATAAAATAAGTGTAAAAAAGTGTGCTTAGGCACACATTACAAGTTCCAAGGCAAAAATGACATTTTGGCTTAACTATACAATACAACTTAAAAAGTGAAACTCAAGCATGCTAACACTTGCATGTGAACAATAATACATTTAAAGAACTTCAATTTATTGAAAAGACTTGGGGATATTGTGCATCCCAAACCAAGGTATCGGTACCTGAAAAATAACTCGATAACTTTGGGGTGAGTAAACAAGTTACTTGTAGGGAATGAACATGCATAGACCTAGTTTTTTACAAAGTTATTACATTAACATGAAACAAGTCAAAAGGGATCATACCACTTAACGTCTGTATCAAAAGTGAGACTCAGGGATCATCTTAAGCTACTTATGCAATTGAAATGAACTACAGCATGCAAGTATACATGCTCAAGTATACAAAACAATGATAATGTACAATACACGACATATAAACATACGTTTACAAGTATACTAAAATATATTAAAACAAGATATGTAATATCTAATACATACACAAGTATACAATTAATATTGAAAACTCGTAAATCAATTATACAAGCACAAGTATATTAAGTTAAATGAGTACGCATGAAACAAGTATACATGACACAAGTATACTAATTGAAATTTAAACTTACGAAGCAAGTATACAAGTTCAAGTATACTAAATAGGATTCAAATACCCAAAGTAAGCATCAATTCTCAAGCTACAAGTAATCCATGATTAACAACTTGAAATTGAATGCAAAATCAAATAGTGGAAAGACTAGGACATGTGGTCGCTAGACCAAGTAAGTATTTTCGGGTAATTACGACTCACAAGGTACCACCTAGTGCACACTTATGACTTAGAAAACTCTTGTCTCCATACAAGAGCCAAACCCTAGCCATCACATAAATTATGTCTTCACAAGCTTTCCAAAATCAATAAGTTAGAAACTTATACAAAATCAAATGCAAGTTACTACAATACATGCACAAGTAAGGTTGAATCCACACAAACCATGTCCTACAATTCAAGTCTAAATAGCATATGACATATCATGCCCTCAATATGCAATTTATACACAAAGCAAGAATATTGTTTAATAACTAAATCAAGTTACCCAAAATAAGCCATAAGGACTAAATATACCACAATTTAGTTGCTAGCTCCCATGGTAAACATTAGTAATATTCTAAACAAGCTATTCAAGACAATGATATCACATATCATGATTAGTCAAATTACCATCTTTAGAAACCACAATTACTAATTCTACAACAACTTAATAGCATGCTCACAAGGTAATTAAATATATTACATTTCAAGAGATTAACAACCTAACATGAAAAGTCTCTAGATTTCAAATCGATTCCAAATAGTCTCAAATTAATATATGTTAAAGGACATATCATAGTTTTTACATATATCACTTCAACTATCCAATTAAGTGCTTAAAATACTTAAAATAAAATTAATTAAGCTAATTAATTAATTTTCTCTAGATTTTCAAACAACTCCAAATGTCCTCAAATTAACATAGGTTAAAGAACATACCAAAACCTACTTTAATATCACATTACAAGTTGATTTCATGCTTATTACAACTATGTGAATTAATATTTCATAAAAGATAAATATTAAATAAAAGTTACAATTCTTATTCAAATGTCCCCAATTTAATATATGTTACTTAACATACCAAGAACAATTTTACTAGTTTGTCACAATTCAATTCTAAACCATGTATAATCAATAGAATTAAATCCTCTTCATAGAAAATAATTAAATTAAATTCTAGTATTAATACAAGGCATACATACAAGTTATATAAACTCATAAAATAATCAATACAACTCAAATATAAACTTATAACGTCCCCTACCTTAATTTGAGATGAAAATCTCAAATCCCCACCGAAATGAAACCGCTCCGAATCCGACGAAACTTCGAGGTTTTGTCGAGGACAACAAGGTAATCATTAAACCCCAAGGAAGTCTTACCAAAATCCTAACTTGGCTTCAAATTTGAACTCAAAAAATGGCCAAAATGGAATTCCAATTGGTTGGAATCGGAGGCCTCGTCAAGGCGAACAATAAATACTAACGCATGACCACTTTTTATTAAAGGGAGGAGGTTCAAAAGAGGAGAGAGAAGGTGGAAGCCATGGGAGGAGCTAGGGCCGGCCATGGGAGAGAGAGAAGAGAGCTTTGACTTTTATTTCTAGCACCCCCTATTTATAGAACTTCAAAAAGTGCCCCGAACGGGCCCCACCGGGTCTGAAAAAGTGGAGTTTGAGTAGATGCGCTCAAACAGCAAAACTCCATGAATGAAAAAGAACCAAAATAAAAAAATAATAATAATGGAAGAAACGGCATTGAAAATTGAGTCCCAGGCAGATAGATATGACCCAAACAAGTTTAGCGCTAACCGCGGCCGAAAATCCGAAAACTAGTGGGATCGAGCGCAAGATAATTCCAAGAGTACACGACTCGATGAAATGTGAAAATGAATCCCGTACGAGGATTTAAGCTCCAAGGAGACACTTAACAATTAACTTTCATTAATTACACAAAGGCCCCTACACAAAAGGATAACTGCGCAAGTGACCCCAAATGAAAATATCCTCCAAAAGATATTTTCTTAGAAACCCCTAAATCAAAATATCTTCAAAAGGTATTTATAAAAAACACCCCAAGAAACAAAAATGTTTCTGAAGAATCTCTTCATCCACGCCCTTACGGAAAAAAGAAACAACCGGCGAGCTTTTCTCCAAAAGTAAAGTTACATTTTTCAAGAAAACCAACAAGAATGGAAGTACGTGAAATCAAAACCAACTCTAAGCACGAAGAGTGAGGTTACGCGAAGGAAAATTTCAACGAAAAAAATTAATCCATAAAAATAGAGAAAAAGGAAAGGAAGGAAATGACCGGGTCATTACATATGATCTTTTACCATCTTCTGTCACAAATGTGGATTATCTTTCGAAGGAAAAACAACTAATAATGGAGCTTGAAAATGACTTGTATTTGGCAAGTTGGCAAACCTTTAGCTATAGCTGTTGAACGGTGTCTGGGAATTGGGGGTTTGACTTTGTGCTTAGATTTTCAGAAGTGTTGTTTGTCACATTCCCTTAAGAGATAGCACAAACCTAACCCACATTCTCTCCATCAAACCAACCACCAAATCCCTAGACTTCTCCACCCTTAAATCCTACACCACCGTTGCTGCCGCCACCGCCACCACCAAAAAATCTGTCATCATTGAACCCTCAAATCCCCCTGCCGCCACTATCAAAAACTTGTCGTCGTTGAACCCTCGGATCTGGCCACCGCCACCACTAAAAATCCATGTCGTTGGACCCTCGGATCTGGTCGCTGAATCAGGTGGGGAATTTGGACGCATTAAATTGGGTGTTGCCGTTGTCGAAGAGGGAGATGAGGCCCATCCCTACGATGACCAGATTCTTCTTAATTTGGATCATTCTCGTGCTTAGGGTGAAGGTTGTGGTGGTGACGAGGCCACATCCACCTCCACCACAGCCACCGTTGAAGTCTAGGACCTTATATATATATATATATATATATATATATATATATTGAAGATCTGGTGTTTGAAACTGCTTGTATGTGTGTGTGTATATATATATATACACATGAGTGTATGTTAAAGATTTGGGTTTTGAATAGTGAAGTGGTGGTGATGGTGGGTGAGACATTCACAGAGATTGGTTTGGATGATAGAGGTGGTGGTGATGGACAGTATTGAAGAGAAGGGAAATATTTGGGTTTGGTTTTTTATTTTATTTTATTTTATTATACAAAGTTAGAAGGGTAATTTTATTATTTAAATTGATTAATTGATAATTCAAAAGGGTAACAATGTAAATTACTTAAGTGGCAGAGGTAGCTGGTGATAGTTAGGGTGCCTTTGTTAACTTTATTAGATTTGAGGGGGTGTCATTGTTCAAAAAAAGCCCAACTTATATATGACTGTCATTATGACAAACCTCGGGGGGTGTCATTGTAATTAACCCAAACAATTAACTTCCCAAAAACTTTCACGTAATCAACATGTGATCAGACTCCACAAAACCACAGCACAACCACCATGAGCGGGACTACGATCACTACTCCAACCACTAGGAGTAGGACTACGCTCTTTATTCTAACCAGGAGTAGAACGAGGCCATCTGAAGTACTTCGAGTTGAAGGATTCAGCCTTGTCAGGATATTTTCTACTGATGAAATTTTGAAGACATTTGCGATATGAAAAATTATCTTTGTGACCATCAGTAGATATACAATGTACAAGCTCCTGTTATCTTGGAAGCTGCTATGAATGTTCCCCAAATCCACGGAGAAGCTAAAGTCAATCCAATCATAATATACAAATATTTCTACACTCTCTCTCTATATCAATGAAAAATATACTACTCCACAAATTATATAAATTATATAAAGGGTTAAGTGCAAAAAAGCAAAAATAAAAATAAAAACTCTACTATAGTGCAAAATAGTCAAACACTTCATTGATTTGGAGTAAATAACCTAAACACTTAAAATGATGATAATATCCTCATTTCAATAAAATAAAGTAAGAAGTATAAATACAAACCATGTAAAATTATCATTTTGTCTAATTTTTGTAAAAGTTTGTTTGCTTGTATGGTTTGAAGCAAGCCCCGAGGTAGTGGTACAAGAAGTTAATTTGATGGTTTTATGAAGCGACATGGCTACAACAAGTGCAACGCTGACCATTGCTGTTACTTCAAGAGGTTCCAGTCTAGTTTCATTTTCCTTCTACTTTATATTGATGACATGTTAGTGGCAGGTTCTGATTTTGAAGAAATCAACAAATTGAAAAAGCAGTTGTCTATGTTGGAGTTGCAGTACGCAATCAACTGGATATTGATACCAGTTGTTATGGCAGAAATGCAAAATAAACAACACTGTTTAAGGAATAAATAAGCAATCACAAAGAATAAAAAAAATCACACACAAGAACACAAGATATACATGGTTCACCTAAATCTTAGGGCTACGTCTATGGAGCACACTAAACAAATTCACTATGAAGAAGATGAAGAATTACAATGGAGAATTCTCACTCAATCTCTCTCAATTGCTCTCTCTTGTATTAGCAGAAATTTATCTTTAATTTTCACACCTCCTCTAAAATCTGATTAGAGTTGATATTTATAGAGTCCCAAACTTGTCCTTCAAGAACTTGTCTTTTGTAGAATCCAAAACAAATAAGGAAGTTAAATCAGATCAGGAAACTGAATTTTCCTTTAACCAATAAGGAAGTTAAATCAAATCAGTAAACTAAATTTTTCCTAAACCAATAAGGAAGCTAAATCAGATCAGGAAACTGAATTTTTCCTAAAATTCAGTACTTTTGAAGTTTCCATATAATAAATCTTCCTTAAAAACAATTACCTAATCAGACTCTACAAAACCACAATATTCTAGTGAATTCGAGATGAAGGATCTTGGTGCAGCGAAGCAAATTCTTGGGATGAGGATTAACAGAGACAAGCAGAAAGGTACTTTGTAGTTGTCTCAAGCTAAATACTTTGAACGGGTTCTGAAGAGGTTCAACATGAATAATGCTAAGGCGATGAGTACTCCCTTAGCTAGTCGCTTTCGATTATCTCAAGATCAATGTCTGAAGACATAAGATAAGAAAAACTTCATGGCTAAATTAAATTCCATATACCTCAGCCATTGGAAGTTTGATGTATGCCATGATGCGCATAAGACCGGACATTGCATATACAATGGGAACAGTAAGCAAGTTCATAAAGGATCTGGATAAGCTACACTGGGAAGCAGTGAAGTGAATATTGAGATATATATGGGGTACCATAGACAGATGCCAATGTTTCAGAAGGGGCGAGGTGAAGCTACATGGTTATGTAGATTTAGACTTTTTTGATGAGGTGGACCACAGAAGAAGTACTACCGGGTATGTGTTCATAGTGGGTACTGCAGTTAGTTGGGTTTCAAAATATAGAGGATTGTAGCATTATCTACTATAAAGGCAGAGTATGTGATGACCCTGGATTTTTACAAACCCAATGTGAAACAGATTCAAAAATATGGAAGCAAAACATAAACAAAGTCTATAGAGATATCAATCATCCCTAAGACACCCAAGTGACTCTCCATGAAGTCATGAAACTCAAAGAGAATGAAAGCAGAAACAAAAGTTAAAACGGACAAAATCCGTTAACCAAGGGTAAAATGGTCAAGTTACAAATCAAAAGGGGAAATTTGACTTTAAGCAAGTCAATTTAGGTCTATATAACCTGAACTAATCATTTTACAACATTCCAAGAGGTTCTAAGAACTTTGGCCAAAAATCCCACAAGATTCCCATTCCCGGTTCAAGCAAAATCTGAAATTGTCTCACTAAAATATGCATAACTCCCACTGTGATTTGAATCTGAGAATGGCATTGGTACCATTGGAAAGCTGACTCAAAATCCTTAAATTTAGGCTCAAGAATCACCCCATTGGGATTAGAAATGAAGAAGGTATGACCGTTTGAAGTCAGAACAACAGTGCTGTCATAAAATTGAATAATAAAGAACTGAAGCATTTAAGTCGATCGAAATGGCATTTCGGTCGACTGAAATGAACCCAGAATGGCCCAAAATCTGGAAAATGAAGGAAAATCATTTAGGTCAACCGAAATGAAGAACCGGTCGACCGGTTATGACCCAAATAGTGCGAAAGCTACTGGAAAATGACATTTTACTGTTCAATTAAATTGAACAAAGAACCGGTCAACCGAAACAAGCCACTGGTTGACCGAAACAGGTCAAAAAGGTGAAAATGAAGCCTACTATGCACTAGAAATGAGAAGAGTTCTTAAGTCTCATTTGAATCTCCTATAGCATGATCAAATTTAAAACCGTATATATGTGCGCTAATGTGAGCATGCACGCAAACATACAATAATGTTTTTGACGAGCTACAATGGCCTACGGCCCCATTACATTTTATTTACTCTAAATCACACGCCAAACCTCTAAAGTTAAAAAAAAAAAAAAAATACATTTCAAAGGCACAACTTGAAATTTAAATACATACACTTGAACTTTAAAATTTGTGGCCTTGGCTTCGTGTCATATATATCAAATAGGTTCCAAATAGTGCATCTAAGTACACTTTACATACCATAAGGCAAAAATAGCATATTAAACCTAGCTAAGCATTACTTCTTTATAAGAAAAACTTAAACTTGCTAACAGTTGCAAGTGAACAAGAATACATTAAAAGAACTTTAATCCATCGAAATGACCTAGGGATATTATGTATCCCAAACCAAGGCATCCGTACCTAAAACAGTCGGATAACTTTGGGATGAGTAAACAAGTTACTTGTAGGGAATGAGCATGCATATGCCTAACTTTTTACAAGGTTATTACATTCATATGAAGCAATTCAAAATGATCATGCTACCTAACGTCTATGTCATAAGTGAGACTTAGGGATCATCTTAAGCTACTCATGTAATTGAAATGAACAACGGCATACAAGTATACATACTCAAGTATACAAGACAATGTTAAAACATGATATACGACATATAAACCTACATTTACAAGTATACTAAATCATATTAAACGAGATAAGCAATATCTAGCATACATACACAAGTATTCGATATATGTAGAGTACTTATAAATCAAGTATACAAATACAAGTATACTAAGCTAAACGAGATATGCCTAAAACAAGTATACACAACACAAGCATACTAAATAAAATTTAAACTCACAGAGCAAGTATACGAGTTCAAGTATACTAAATAGGATTCATATATTCAAAGCAAGTATCAATTCTCAAGTTACAAGTAATCCATGATTAACAAATTAAAATTAAATGCGAAATCAAATAGTGGAAAGACTAGGACATATGGTCGCTAGACCAAGTAAGCATTTTCGGGTAATTACGACCCACAAAGTATCACCTAGTGCGCACTTAGGACTTAGAAGACTCTTGTCTTCGTACTAGAGCCAAATACTAGCCATTACATAAATTATGTCCCCACAAGTTTTCTAAAATCAATAAGTTCAAAACTTATATAAAATCAAATGCAAGTTACCATATTCCATGCACAAGTAAGGTTGAATCCACACAAACCATATCCTAGAATTTAAGTCTAAATAACATATGACATGTCATGTCCTCAATATGCAATTTATACATAAAGCAAGAATATTTTACAACAATTGAGCCACATTACCATTATAAGTCACAAGTACTAAATAAACTTCAATTTAGTAACAAGCTTTTAAGGTAATCAGTTGTAATATTCTAAACAAGTTATATACCTACACAAGATATATTTAAACAAGCTTTGCAAGATAATGATATCCTGTATCATGCTAAGTCCAATTACCATTTTAAGATGCCACAAGTACTAATTCTACATCTAATTAGTAATATGCTCACAAGGTAATTAATTGTACTACATTTCATGAGATTATCACCCTAACATGAAAAGTCTCTAGATTTCAAATCAATTCTAAATAGACTCAAATTAATATATGTTAAAGGACATAACACGGCCTTCATATATATTACATCCAACATCAATTTAAGTGACTGAAACACTTAAAATAAAATTAATTAAGCCAATTAATTAATTTTCTCTAGATTTTCAAACAACTCCAAATGTCCTCAAATTAACACAGGTTAAAGAACATACCAAGGCCTACTTTAAAATCTCATTACAAGTTGATTTTATGCTTGTTACAACTATGTCAATTAAATTTTCATAAAAGAAAATTATTAAATAAAATTTGCAATTCTTATTCAAATGCCTCCAATTTAATATATGTTACTCAACATGCCAAGGCCAAATTTACTAGCATGCCACAATTCAATTCTAAACTACATACAATCATTAGAATTAAATCATCTTCATAGAAAATAATTAAATTAAATTATAGGATTAATACAAGGCATGCATACAAGTTGTATAAACTCATAAAACAATCAATACAACTCAAATATAAACTTATAACATCCCCTACCTCAATTTGAGATGAAATCTCAAATCCCCACCGAAATGAAACCGCTCCGAATCCGACGAAACTTTGGGGTTTTGTCGGGGACAACAAGGTGATCATTAAACACCAAGGGAGTTCTACCAAAATCCTAGCTTGGATTCAAACCCGAACTCAAAAAAATTGCTAAAAGGGGATTCCAATCGGTTGGAATTGAAGGCCTCGTCAAGGCGAGCAATAAATACTAAAGCATCACCACTTTTTACTAAAGGGAGGAGGTTTAAAAGAGGAGATAGAAGGTGGCAGCCCAAGAATCCGGCCAAGAGAGGGGAAAGAGATGAGGGACTTTGACTTTTCATTTTAGAGACCCCTATTTATAGAAAACCCTAAAAGTGCCCCGAATGGGTCTCGCCGGGTCTGAAAAAGTGAAATTTGAGTAAACGCACTCAAACGGCAAAACACTGTAAATGAAAAAGAACTAAAATGAGAAAAAATGAACAATGAAAGAAACGACATCGAAAATCGAGTTCCGAACAGAGAGATATGCCCCAAACAAGTTTGGTACTAACCAGAACCGAAAACTTGAAAATTGTAGGTTTCGACCGCAAGACAATTCTAAGAGTACACGACTTGATGAAATGTGAAAATGAATCCCGTACGAGGATTCAAGCCCTAATGAGACACTTAGTAATTAACTTTTATTAATTACACAAAGGCCCCTATACAAAAGGATAACTGTACAAGTAATCCAAATGAAAATATCTTCCAAAAGATATTTTCTTAAAAACCCTCAAAATAAAATAGCTTCAAAAAATATTTATGAAAACACTCCAAGAAATAAGAATGTTTCTGAAGAATCTTTTCATCCACGTCCATGCAGGAGAAAAAAAAAAAAAAAAAAAACAACCGGCGAGCTTTTCTCCAAAAGTAAAGTTACACTTTTTAAGGAAACCAACAAGAATGAAAGTACGTGAAGTCAAAAACTAACTTTGAGCATGAAGAGTGAGGTTATGTGAAGGGAAATTTCAACGACAAAATTTAATCCCCCCCTCCCCCAAAAAAAAGGAGAAAAAGGAAATGAATGAAAATGACCGAGTCATTACAGAGTATGTGGCGATGACAGAGGCGAACAAGAAGATGATTTGATTACAAGGTTTGTTAAAAAAGTTGGGATTCAAATAGGTGAAGAATGTTTTACACAATGATAGTCAGAATGTGATACATCTGGCAAAGAATTCAGCATTTCATTTAAGGACCAAGCATATTCGGTATCACTTCATCAGATCTTTGTTAGAAGATAGGGTGTTGACACTTGCAAAAGTACTTGGCACCAAGAATCTGACTGACATATTAACTAAGACAGTGACCATGGAGAAACTGAAGCTGTGCACAGTTTCAGTCGATCTTCTAGCTTGAAGATAGAAATAAGCACATTGACATGCACGTGACATACATGAAAAGGAGATGGAATGAGTTTACAAGTACGCTCCAGCCTCCAAGTAGGAGATTGTTGGGGTTTAATGGAGGCTAATTATGTGAAAGATTTTTAGGAAGACTTAACTATATGGAAACTTCAGTTTCTTGATCTGTTTTAACTTTCTTATTGGTTTTGAATTTTACAAAAGGCGATTTTTTGTAGGACAAGTTTTTTTGGGTCTATATATATATATATATATACTAGTAAAAGGCATGTGCAATGCACGTGATGAATGTTTTATAATTTATTTTATTATTTGGTAAATTATCTTATTAAATAATTATCTATTTTACCTTTTTTTTTTTAGTTGTTTTAATAATGATTTGAAACTCTTTTATTTTAATTCATTTTATTTATAGAAACTCTTTTATTTTAATTCATTTAATATCAATTAATAAATATTTTTTTATATTAATAAATAAATACTGAAACACTAAAAATCTTTACACTTTTAATAATAGTATAGATATAAATATATACACGCACAAATATCTATTTTATTTATAGATCTCTGCATATACAATGATATATATTTGTTTGTTTGTGTGATATGCTTGTATTTATTTTATATAGTCGAGATGAGTTATAGATAATTTGAAAGTGGTGCTAGAATTTAAGTTTTGTAAAGTAATAAATTCTTTTAGGTTTTTATATTAATACTGAAATAATGAATTTTGAAATTGGTGAAAGAGTTTGAGTTTTGTAAATTACTAAATTCTTTTAGGTTTTTATATTAATACTGAAATATTTATATTTTATTTTTTTATTAATTAGAAAATATTTTATTATTTTAATACTGAAATTAGTGGTAGAGTTTGAGTTTTGTAAAGTAATAAATTCTTTTAGGTAATTTGAATTTTATTAGATAATATTTATTTAATTACGTATATATAATAGTATGGATTTGAATTTTATTAGGTAATTAGTAATTTGAATTTTATTAGGTAATTTCACATTTAGTATAATTTGAAATTTACAATAGAAATTCAATTATAATAATTTTTAATTAAATTTTAAAATAGAAATTCAATTAAACTAATCATGCATTAGATTGAAATTGATATAAAATTTTATTTATTATAGCCAAAAGGCTGAGAAAGGTTAGTCAAAAGGCCGATAAAGGTGTGATTAATTTTTCTTTAGGTGTATAATTTTATAAGAGGCTTCCATGTAATCCTTTATAACTCAAAACAAATGTGGGACAAGAAAAATGAATTTTATTAGATAATTTGTAATTTAAATTAAACTCTTTAAATTTATTTTTATGAATTTATTAGGTAATTTGTAATTTGAATTAAATTCTTTAAATTAATTTTAATGAATATTATTAGGAAATTTGTAGTTTTAATTAAACTCTTTAAATAATTTTTAGGTAATTTGAAATATATTTCATGTTAGAATTTTAATAATTATTTTATTTGAATTTTATTAGGTAATATTTATTAGAGTTCTTATATATAAAGAGAGAGTACAAATTTTTTTTAGAAACAACAAATAGATAAAATACGTAATTTGATTTTACTAGGTAATAATTGTTAGAGGTTTTTTTTTTTTTTTTTTTTTTTTTTTTTTTTTTTTTTTTTTTTTTCCAGAGTTTCTATAATTTGAAATATATAATTTGAAATGTATTTTGTGTTATGTAATACCCCAAGTTTTAAAAATGACTTAATTGGAATTTAGTTATTATATTTTATGTGCATATGTGGATCTGTGTTTATTTTGAATTGATTAATTATTTATTTACGTGGATTGGTTGTTTAATTGATTATTTTGTTTGCCTGTTTAGTTGCATTAATTGACTAATTGTTATTAAATTAATTGTGTGCATTGATTTGTGGGTTTTAACTTAATTATATGTTTAATTTTATTTAATGGTTTAATTGTAATTTTTAGATAGATTAAATGTGTATTTTACTTATTTTAGTTTTAGTTTAGAAGGATGGGCTTGGACAGTAGTGGTGGACCAACAATTTGGGTTACATGAACTACTCGGATAGGAGGGTAATGGGTACAGTTAATACCCATGGAGGATTATACATACATTTTTGGGTATATGTGTATATAGGGTAAATCTAATTAATAGGATTTTAGGGTTTTATATAACTATGAAATCTGTAGCCGACTTATATATTATATATTTTATTTTATTTTCTTTTGTTTTGTGTTTCCTCTTAGAATTAGAATTAGGTTTTGCACTAAGCCTATATAAGTATAATACTACATCTACTTAGGGTTTAGAAGCAACAAAACCTTTTCACGAACAGTGAAGTTTGAGAAATAAACTGAGAGAGGAAACTAGGGTTTGGCCAATGGTTGAAAGGTCGGACCAAGGAGGAATGTAGAGGGTCTATTTGTGGAAGAGAACCGGAGTAGAGGAGTTCTTGATGGCAGTCACGATCGCCGGAAAAAAACATAGGAAGACGGTGACGAGGTTTTTATTCAAAAACCATAGAGGCAAGTTCTATTCTGTCTCTATCCCTTTGTCCCTTGTTCTATGCATCCCTAGATGATCTCTAGGATCTTAATCAGATATTAACTGAATACTACATGCTTAATAAGTGTTATATTGCTTGTCTGTATGTTTTTAGCTTCATCGGTAATTGTCTTTGCAAGTTGGAAGTTATCATCTGATATTTAAACATAGTTAGATCGGCAATGGTTTTTATAGTTCCTTTAATGTAAACTGGTTAGAATAACTAGGATGTTACTGGATGTAAGTTAAGACCCTTAGGGTCAGTTTTAATAAAGAACAGAAGAGGTGGAAGCGGCCGTAGACGAAGTAGAAGGCCGTAGAAGTTGCAGAAGTGCAGAAGGCTCTCAAAGGAGTAAGAGCCGGCTCTAAGGTAAGGAGAGCCGGCTCCCCCTTGTGGGAGAGCTGGCTCCCTCTTGTGGGGAGCCGGCTCCATGCAAAAAAAACTACACTGTAAGTGTAGTTCTGGGATTATTTTGGGTTTCAGGGGCTGTGGTGTGGATCTGAAGTTGTAAATGGGTTTCTAAATATTTTTAAATAACTTGTTAATGTCCTAGGATGGTTAGTCTATGATGGTTTCCTTGATGGAGTCGCCACAACCAACAAAGCTTGAAGAGTTGTGTGAATTTAGGAGGTGGCCAAGTTTTACATTTATAAAAAGCCACTACTACCTTTCTCTATATAAAATATAGATAGGGCGAGTAGGGATCGTCCCAAGGGATTTGATGGTGTATCGAATTGTGAATTATGGTAATTAGGGTTAGTAGGTCGAGTGATCACACAATTGGTTGGTTGGTTGATTAAGCTAAATTGAATTCAACTAAATAAAATAATATGAGGTAAACAAGAGAGAGAGAGGTCTTGGGGTGTAGAGATCACCACCAAGCAATACTTTTCTATACTACTAACAAGTGATCAATTGAGGGTAATGGATGTGTTGCAATATGATAAGGGTGTGTGTGCATTAGGTTGATTCAATTGGCAAGGATGACAAATCAAGCAAGTATTGTCTAAACATCATGTGAATAACACAATATATCTAAATAATAGAGCATATATTGTCTAGACAACATGGGGATAGCACAATAGATCAAAACAAGTCATTAATCCTTTATTAAGCTCACAATCCACATACAACACAATATTAGAGGAATATGCCACTTGGACTCACAAGCATGGAACATCAAACATCAAGAGTAGATTGTCCTCCCATCTAACATTATACTACCACTACACTAAATCTACACTACTAGCATGAAAATAAAGCTATCTAGACTAGGGGAGAGGCACAAACCATCAAGATTAGGCATAAACCATCAAATGAACCAAAATAGCATTCATTAAGCATATCATCTTGATAATCTCTAGATCTATAGCATCAATACACATAGACATGCATCAAAGACACTAAATATAGAGATAAGCACATGAATATCCTACTCTAGCATACATAGACATATGGGTAGAATATAATAGTCAATTGGAAGCATTAAACCATACAAACCATGAAATAATCAAGATTTATATATACATGAATATCAAGATGTATCATACAACACTAATCCCTCAATAATACACAAGATTAGAGTATAGAAAGCATGCTTGGGGCTAACTCTAGCCCCAATAAGATGTCTAGCCACTCATGGTAGTGATGATCCAACCCTCAAGGGCTAACTCCATGGCTGCTCCTTGTTGGTGAAGATCTCCTCCAATGGTGCTCTAGCTTCCTCCCTTCTTCCTCTCCAAGAATAGCCTCCAAGATGATTTTCAATGTGTGACAAGAAACTCTAGACCCCTCTCCAAAAAGTGTATCATATTCCTTATATAGGTAGGTCAAATACACCCTATGATGAGCTGTGGTCGTGCAAGGCATATTCTCCAATGATTGGGTGAAGGACGGAATAAATGAGCTGGACTTTAACTTTTTCTCGCTAGAGGAAGTTCGATCGATCGAACCTTAACTTGGATCGATCGAAGATGGGTTCGATCGATCGAACTGCATCTTGGATCGATCGAAGTGGTCTGACTCCTCCGGATAAGGACAAGGCTGAGATATTTCGAAAATATTTATGGGGAAAAGGACAAAAGTGGTTGGTTGGCGTACAGCTGTGGATAAGATCAATCATTTGAATAGGACAAAATAGGGTTCGATCGATCGAAGGTGATGTTAGATCGATCAAACTTGGAATTTCAGCAAAGGCCAAGGTTGGATCTATCGAGAAGTACTGTGATCGATCATAGATGTTCGATCGATCGAACTCTAAGTTGGATCGATCGAACTTTTCAGCTGCACAACTTAATTCCTTTTTGCTCCTTTCTTTCTCCACTTTGCTCCCTCATTTGGTTTATCTCAGGATTGCTTCAATTAAGCTGTTATTTGGCTGAGTTTGCTCAATTTTGGGATTAGTGCCTGAAAATATAAATAACACGTAATAAGTCTAAAACGGCAAAGTAAGATAGATAAAGGTACTAGAATGCTTAAGCTTAACGGGTTTAAATGCGCACTTTTCAGTGCTCATCACACCCCCAAACTTAAATATTGCTAGTCCCTAGCAATGAACTAAGAAGTAAATGAATGAAATGAACAACTAAACAAGTATAAACTCAAAAGCAAGTAAAATTATAACACCATTTTCGTAGGGAACACGATTGCATTTAGCATATGCAACAAGCCTTTTAAACCCCTAAGTTACCCCTAGTGGACGAGTAAAGTCTCGTGAGGGTTTCCAGAAATGGTACCCACAAACATTAAGCTCATTCTTTCAAAAGAGGCACCAATATTGCAAACAAGCATTGGGAGAAAACTACCTCAAGTATGCAATTTTTCAACCGTTTCTAAGCAATCTCCCAAAATTTCAATATCAAGCAAGCAAGTAAGGTCCTCCACATATCAAGAAAATGATCATGAAAATCGAAACAAGTCTAGAATCCATGTGAGAGGTCCGGCATCAAGTGTGTTGCTATCTTAGCTAACTAGAGAAGTAATCACATCCTTACCCTCAAACTAGCACACAAATCTAGTACCGATCATCAAGATAAGAGAGTGGACCTTTTATTAAAACTTTATTATTCTAGGTGCGCTTATTCTTTTCACTCTATTTTTTTTTTCTTTTATTTATTTATTTATTGAG
The DNA here is from genome assembly GCF_030987335.1 of Cornus florida. Taxonomy (NCBI): domain Eukaryota; kingdom Viridiplantae; phylum Streptophyta; class Magnoliopsida; order Cornales; family Cornaceae; genus Cornus; species Cornus florida. The sequence goes on along the minus strand of NW_026775572.1, from coordinate 64,021,287 downwards.
GATTAAAGATGGAAGTATTGTGCAATGTGTTGATCTCTTAAGCTTTCTAGAAGATTCATGTAGCGAGCTTTAGGTCAATGACTCCCAAACCAGATGGCTTTAGGGCATTAGGTGTTAAGACACCCCTACGGACTTACAAACTCAAATCAACTAGGCTACAAATCAAGACAACAACCATCTAATCATTTCCCACTTCTCGCCTTTTGGGAGAAGTCCTCACTTTTATTGCTTTTGCAACTTCTTTTTTTTTTTTTTTTTTTAAGTATTAACCTAGAGTTTGGGCCCTCCACCTTTTGGCGCGAGAAGTTCACTGCTTAATGAGGCAAGAATCCTGGCTACTCAATGAAATGGGGTTGTTATCCACCTTTATTAAGAATGAAAGCTTTCAATGCACTACTAGCCCAATTGGGATATAACCAATTCAATAATCAACAAAGCATGTACCCCACAATTGAATGCTAGCGTGCGCAGGTGCTAGTGTAGAATCCTAGAATGAATCTCAAAACAATCACAAAATTAGGATGATGTGGACCACAAATGCAAGCAAGATATCAATCTTTTGAAAAATTTACTCCTAAATGGCATCCTCAAGGCATACAAGGAGTACTGGACTCTCAAGTCAAGCAATTTTTAAATTTTAAGCAATATAGTCCTCAAAAGATCAAAATCATAGCTAGAAATGGACCAAGTATAGAAATATCCCTCAAATACACAAGACATGCTCAAAATTTGAATTTTAAAGTAACACTGAAATATACACCAATACCCCCAAACTTAAACTGCACATTGTCCTCAATGTGTGAAGAGAACAAAGGAAAGAGTATACTAGTGCTTTAGACATGAATGATTGGGATAGAAGTATCCAAAGTGGGTGGCATGGCCCCCCCAAACTTTGGATAAACTGTGGTCCTGAAAAGTTTGCACTTGGATAAACTCATTAGATAACAAGATAGGATAATCAGTGCACAGTGGACATGCAAGTGTAAAATGGGATAAATAGAGAATAGAGAGAGAGGTGTAAGAGTGGTCCTGAAAAATTGGGTAACACTCTCTCACTGAAGTCACTGTGGTGTACCTGATGGAGTCAAACATACAAATATGAGATACTAAGAGACATCCATAATTAAAAAGCAATATATATAGATAATATAAAGTGCAGGTACATCAATAAAATAATAAAGCCGACAGACCGGCCGCAAAGTATAATACAGTAACAGTGATAGTATAATACAGATCCAGAATAAAAGAAATGAAAGCATAGAACAACTGGAAGTGGAGTCTCAAGAGGCCTGATCGTGAAGATCTGCAGTGGCTGGAGGTGCAGGTGTGGGTGCAGGTGCAGGGAGTCGGCTGGAGAGATCGGCAAAGCAAGCCATGACATCCGCCCTGAAAGAGGTGAACTCAGCTTGGTGGGCAGTGATGTCAGCTCGTATGGCTGCTACGTCCTCCTCCAGTGTCTGCAAGCGTGCTCCGAATCCGGGAGTGGGAACTGGAGACTCAGGCAGAGATGCCTCTGAAGAAGACCCCCGAACTCGCTCTTGAGCAGCGGCTCGATCACTGGTATCATCGGCATCAGCATCATCTGCAGTATCGGCATACTCCTCCGCAGGTCGCTCCAGGTCAATGTCCATGCGATCGGTAGCCGGACCGACTAGTGTGTCGTCCGCTGCGATATCTGCTGCTGCTGGAGGTGCCGGCTGTGCCTGGGCTGCCTCCTCTTCCTCTAGTTCAGCTGCTGCCTCTACAGTTGGCTCCTGAAGACTCTGAATAAGAGCATTGTAGCTCTTATTCCAGTCGCTCCTCCTATAGAAGCTGGACCGTGCAAGGGGCTCCTCATCTGGGGGCACTCTGTAGTGCTGGTCAAGAAGGATCTGCGTGATGAGGTGTCCGAAGGGCAGGACCTTGGGCCGCTTAGGGTCCTTCTTGGAAATGAAAGAATCATACAGCAACCTCATCACGCTCCAGATGAGGACTGGGATAGATACCCAGCAGCCCGTGTAAAAAGCGTAAAGAGCTGTCAAGTAGTCATGACGCCTCTGGATCTTGTGGCCCGCCATGTAAATGTTCTGGAAAAGAACTGTGTCGATGAACCAGAGGTCGTCAGGCAAGAAGGTCCTGGTGACGAATGTCTGACCACCGGCATGGTGGTCTGTCAAGGAGACAGCCATGTCAGAAAATGAATGCCTATGCAGCCTCAGGTATGTCTCTGCAAGCTCAGGTGGACACCGGTGTGGGCACCGGCAAGCACGGGACAGAGTGTCAACTGTGATGACAATCTCGTGGCCGTCCAGTGTAGTGATCATCTCTGCGGTAGATCGTGGCGAGGGCTGGAGATGCTGAAAGAATAGCCGCACCAGTCGCGGGTATACAAGGCCGGTGACTAGGGCAAAGATGGCTGAGAGGCCCCGCTGCATGATATCCTGATAGCCAGACCGGGTCAGGATAGACTCAGAGAAGTACTCAGTATCGAAATACGACTCCTGAGCCATGGTCATGGCTGCATATCTCGGCAGCAACTGGTCACGGCGCTGAGCCGGTAGAGGTGGCTGCGGTGATGGCATGGCGGCTACATCTGCCTGATGGCGCACAGGAGAAGGTGATGGTGTGAAGGCTGGAGGAGCCTGGGATGTAGATGGCATGTGGTCAGCTCCCTCCTCAGCCTCGTGGGATGGGGACTGAGGGGGAGTAGCCTGTGCGGGCTCCTCCTGAGCATGAGATGGCTCTGCAACCATCTCTATCCTAGGCCGTATATGTCTACGGGGTCGTTGTGGCCCCGAAGATCTCCTGGCTGTACTCTTGTACCGCGGAGGCATGATCTGCAAAAAGACAAGAAAATTTCAATATAAGTCAGTGCCAGATATAAGAATTTAAGTGCATAATAGAAACATGTATGTCAAATAAGATAGACAAAATACGGATGACATGAATCTAGGATGCTGATGAAATGTGAATCATGCTAAGCAATGTAGGTATGAAATGCATCCAATGTGGAATATCACAGGCATTGTGCATATAAAGATAGTATGAAGACAACATGAGATGAATGGAGTGTGTATGTGTAATCTGTGAAAGTTCGATCGATCGAACTTTAAGTTTGATCGATCACCGAAAATTTTCGATCGATCGAAGTGAAAAATGTTCAAAAGTTGGATCGATCGATCGAAGTGAAAAATGTTCAAAAGTTGGATCGATCGAAGTGAATTGGATCAATCCAACACTTGGATCGATCGAAGCATGAAAGTGCAGAAGATTGGATCGATCGAAGGTAGTGAAATGAAGTTCACTACTTCGATCGATCGAAGAACAAGTTCGATTGATCGAACTATGTGAATGCCGAATCTGAAAAGTCACAGATCTGTGAGATCTAAAGCACGGGGCCCACACAAACGTGTTTGTGGGCCCATCTACACACCAAACATCCCATCCTCAACACCCAAACACTCCCCAAACTCCACAAATCACATCACAATCCCCAATTTGGTTCGACCGAATGGATATGTATATGTATATCATGTAACAGGAAATTCAAGCTTCAAAATGAAGATTTACACATCTATAACATAATTCGACATCGAAAATCAATAACATGCATCAATTTAAGCTTGGAATTAAGAAATGGCTCGCAGTTTACCTCAAAACCGAGAGAGATGAGATAAAAGAAAGGGGGCGAAGCCGCGGTGAAAATAAGGCTTGAGTTGGCCGGAATTTGCTCGCCGGAGATGAGAAAGATGATTGGAATAGAGGTTGGCCAGAGTGAGATGAGATTGAGAGAAGAGGGAGACTAGGGTTTGGTTTCCTTTTGAAGTTGGATCGATCCAAAGTGATCAATCCAACTCGGTTATATTTTAAAAATACGATATGCAGAGTTCGATCGATCGAAGATGGAGTTCGATCGATCGAACTTAGGTCTCCACTCTTAATGGCATTTTTTTTTTTTGAAATGAATTTTGAAAAATCAAAGGAAATTAAATTAATGAGATGCAAATTTTGATCGATCGAAGAAAGATTTCGATCGATCGAAGAGGATAAAGAATGTACAAGTTTAAGGGTTCAAGAGTTGACACGTGTTGGAACCTTGGATCGATCGAACTTGGAATTCAATCGATCGAACATGGAAAATTTTGAAAAGTCCCGAGAGCATGCATTTTGGAATTTGGATGCAGGTCCGAAAATTTTCTAAGTGTTGGGACTCATGATCGATCGAACCACATGTTGGATCGATCGAAAGGTAGTTCGATCGATCGAACTTTTGAAAATTTGGAGATCCCGAGAGCATGCATTTTGGAATTTGGATGCAGGTCCAAAATTTTTCTAAGTGTTGGGTGCAAAATGAGATCTGGATCGATCGAGTCCATAGTTGGATCGATCGAACCAATGTTCGATCGATCGAACCAAAACTTGGATTGATCGAAATTATGCCTAAATGCTCAAAATGACTTGAATGCTAATGGAATCCCTTACTCATTTCCTTCCAATGTATATGAACCACAAAAACAGTATCTAGACTTCGCAAGAATCAAAATGCAAGATAGAAATGAGGGAGGAATAGGGTTTTGACATCCTACGAATTTCGGTGCTAGTCTTTAACGTCTCTAGCAAGACCTAGGGTTCTTTTAACCCGGATCAAAGATCTTGCAATGTATCCCCTCCTTTTTGGGATGAGAGATGTTTCGAGTCACTCCTAACAAATGGTTCTTAGAAGAACTTGTTGGGGTAAACTCAAAAGACGTCTTGAGTTCCTTGTCAAAACTTTCCTTGGGCTTCCACGCACTTTCACAACAAGAGTTCGAAATCACTTTTCTTGCATGCAATGCTGAAGATGAAGATGAAGGCTTTGAAACATTGTTCATGCACAAAAGCTCATTCCTTTCACAAGCAAGATCATGATATTCCTCTACCACATTAACCTCTTCTTCATATTTGTCAAATGGATTGGGTGTGGGGTTAAAGATGTTCAACTTCACTCTTATGTGCCTAAAAGAAATCTTCATTATCCCCGTCCTACAATTTATGTTGGCATTTGAGGTTGCCAAGAAAGGACGGCCAAGGATAACCAGAATTTGGTTCTTTGGATTGGGCATCGGTTCCGTGTCAATGACGACAAAGTCAACCGGGAAGAAGAACTTATCAATCTTAATCAACACATCCTCAATTATCCCCCTAGGCTTCTTAATGGATCGGTCGGCAAGTTGTAAAACCACCGACGTCGGTTTCAATTCACTTAGGCCCAATTTGACATAAACCGAATAGGGAAGAAGGTTAACACTAGCCCCTAAGTCAAGAAGTGCCCGGTTGATAACATGTTCACCAATGACACAAGATGTTGTAGGTGCACCGGGGTCCTTAAACTTTGGCAAAGTGTTGTGTTGTAGAATGGAACTCACTTGTTCGGTTAAGACCACTTTTTTTGATGTTTGGCTCTTGTTCTTCCGCTTTTGGGTGCATAAGTCCTTCAAGAATTTGGCATAAGCCGGAATTTACTTAATTGCATCCAAAAGTGGAAGATTGACTGTGACTTGCCTAAACATATCCATTATCTCATTGTTTTTGGTCTTTTGCCTTTCTTTTGAAATGGACCCTTTCAAGGCGTCCGGAAATGGAGCTTTTTCAAAAACTCTTTCAGCATTTTCTTTCAAAGAATTTTCAGCATTGGACTTGTTCGATTCATTGGATTTCAAATCACTTTTCAAAGAAGAATTATGAATAACATTTTTCAAAGAACTTTTCTCAAACACATTTTTCAACACTGTTTTCAATGAATCTCTTTGGAAATCATCTTTCAACTCACAATTTGAGGGCTTCTCATTCTCAAGATCATGCACATGCAATGAAGGAGGAATAGTGTGTGGAACGGGACGGGTGGCAACTTGAGGTTGTACCGGTTCACTCTCTTCATTAGGCATTCTAACTTGATTGTTTACTACCCTACCACTTCTCAAGGTTGTTACCGCATTGACATGCTCAACATTATGCCCTTCCAATGAGGATTTGGTTTTTACAACACATTGTTGTTTGATTGGGGCATTCACGTGCATCTTTCCCTTCTCTCTAACATTAAGTGTTTCAGCTATTTGCCCTACTTGGGTTTCTAGCTTGGCAATTGATTGAGAATGAGAATGCAACAATTGAGTATTTGCTTCTAGGGTGCCCAAAACATTTAAAACCTTTTCCTCAAAAGCGGAACCTCTAGAATTTCCTTGAGAATATGATTGGTTAGGAAAATGAGAATTAGTAAATTGATTTCCTTGTGAGTTATATGGTCTTGAACCTTGGGATCCTTGGTTTTGAAGTGGAGGTGGAATGTATTTCCCTTGAAAACCGCCTTAGGAAGAGTTCGAGCCCTCCCCTTGGTTTTTCTAAGAAAAATTAGGATGATTCCTCCAACCGGGATTGTAATGGTTACCATAAGGATTGTTCCCTTGGTTCACAAATGTTACATTAACTTGCTCAATGGGTTCATTTTGAATTTGTCCATAAGGACAATTAGAAGTAGAATGAAGAACTCTAGAACAAGTCATACATGATTCATTTTGAGCTCTAGGAGAATGATTAGGAAAGGAAGACACTTGATTCGCCAAGTTTTGATTGATCAATTGATCAAACTTTTGAGATAAAGACTTCATCTCGGCGGTTATATCATTTGAGTGGTCAACTTGATGTAAGCCAACACTCTTCCTACCTTGAGAATTTCTACCATTCCTAGATGATAATGTTCTATGCAAAGAGTTTTCACTCATGCTCTCATAAAGACGCCACACGTCTTCCTCTTGCCGGTCTATATAAGAATCTCCCATTGAAGCATCAACCATGCCTTTATAATTGTCCGATAAGCTTTCAAAGAAGAATTGGACCAATTACCATTTAGGCATGTCATGGTGAGGACACTTCCTAAGCAATTCATTGAAGCGTTCCCATGCCTCGTGGAAAGTTTCTCTTTCCCCATGTGTGAATTCCCTAATGGCGGTTCTCATAGCGTTGGTCTTTGAAACCGGATAGTACTTTTTCAAAAATTCTTGTTGCATTTCTGCCTAAGAAGTTATAGAAAAAGGCCTAAGGTTGTTAAACCAATACTTCGCCTTATCTTTAAGGGTGAATGGAAAAAGTTTCAGCCTTAAAACTTCTTCCGGCATGTCCGTGTATCGAACGGTAGAACAAACTTCAAGAAACTCATCCAAATGCTTGTAAGGTTCTTCACTAGGAAGTCCATGAAAGTTAGGTAGCATTTGGATAGTTTGTGCTTTAATCTCATAATGGTGTTCTCTAAATGGTGGCAATTGAATGCATGTGGGTGCATTATACTCATTAGGCACATAGTGATCTCTCAATGCGAGTGGTGGATTAGCAACTTGAGGTGCAACATGGACACCTTGGTTATATTGAGCTTGATTAATGATGGGGGGTTGTGGTGCATACATTGGCCTTGGAATTCCCATTGGAATTTGGCCTTGTTGTTGTGGAGGTTGATGAATGTATGGCCTAGGCATGCCTAATGGAACTTGCATATTATCATTTTGCACATTAGGGTGAAGGATGCCTTGTTGGTCTATGTGACCAAACTCTTCAACATGATCATCATTGAGAGCGTCCATTGGTAGATTGGTTCTATGTGAACTTCCTCTTCCCCTTGGATTCCTAATAGTGGATTCTAAATGCAAATCAAAAGGGACAAGAGTAGGTCTCAATGAACGATGACCATGCATGCACAATGCAACACGAATAAGCAACTTTCTCAACAATGCAATTAAACTTCACAACCATAATTTTCAAATGCAATGTATGTCAAATAAATGCCTCCACGTGGGCCCCCGATTTAACTAAGGAGATTGAGTAAGAAGGTCTTACAATAGTCCTTTAGCACTTCAACTCCAAATTTAAAAGCTTAGCTTAGCAAAAATTTTTTAGCAACTCTTCATTTTAAGCATTTTTCCTTTGCTTTGCTTTGCTCCTTAGCTTGGAATTACTTTGCTAGCTCCTTGCTCAATAGAACAAACTTAATAAGTAATCAAAAACAGAAAATAAAAAGAAAGTAAAGACACGATCAAAAGAGTACTAATCCTAATTGAATTTCACAATTCGACGTTGCCAATTTAAAATCCCCGGCAACGGCGCCAAAAACTTTGATGGTTTCCTTGATGGAGTCGCCACAACCAACAAAGCTTGAAGAGTTGTGTGAATTTAGGAGGTGGCCAAGTTTTACATTTATAAAAAGCCACTACTACCTTTCTCTATATAAAATATAGATAGGGCGAGTAGGGATCGTCCCAAGGGATTTGATGGTGTATCGAATTGTGAATTATGGTAATTAGGGTTAGTAGGTCGAGTGATCACACAATTGGTTGGTTGGTTGATTAAGCTAAATTGAATTCAACTAAATAAAATAATATGAGGTAAACAAGAGAGAGAGAGGTCTTGGGGTGTAGAGATCACCACCAAGCAATACTTTTCTATACTACTAACAAGTGATCAATTGAGGGTAATGGATGTGTTGCAATATGATAAGGGTGCGTGTGCATTAGGTTGATTCAATTGGCAAGGATGACAAATCAAGCAAGTATTGTCTAAACATCATGTGAATAGCACAATATATCTAAATAATAGAGCATATATTGTCTAGACAACATGGGGATAGCACAATAGATCAAAACAAGTCATTAATCCTTTATTAAGCTCACAATCCACATACAACACAATATTAGAGGAATATACCACTTGGACTCACAAGCATGGAACATCAAACATCAAGAGTAGATTGTCCTCCCATCTAACATTATACTACCACTACACTAAATCTACATTACTAGCATGAAAATAAAGCTATCTAGACTAGGGGAGAGGCACAAACCATCAAGATTAGGCATAAACCATCAAATGAACCAAAATAGCATTCATTAAGCATATCATCTTGATAATCTCTAGATCTATAGCATCAATACACATAGACATGCATCAAAGATACTAAATCTAGAGATAAGCACATGAATATCCTACTCTAGCATACATAGACATATGGGTAGAATATAATAGTCAATTGGAAGCATTAAACCAAACAAACCATGAAATAATCAAGATTTATATATATATGAATATCAAGATGTATCATACAACACTAATCCCTCAATAATACACAAGATTAGAGTATAGAAAGCATGCTTGGGGCTAACTCTAGCCCCAAGAAGATGTCTAGACACTCATGGTAGTGATGATCCAACCCTCAAGGGCTAACTCCATGGCTGCTCCTTGTTGGTGAAGATCTCCTCCAATGGTACTCTAGCTTCCTCCTTTCTTCCTTTCCAAGAATAGCCTCCAAGATGATTTTCAATGTGTGACAAGAAACTCTAGACTCCTCTCCAAAAAGTGTATCATATTCCTTATATAGGTAGGTCAAATACACCCTATGATGAGCTGTGGTCGTGCAAGGCATATTCTCCAATGATTGGGTGAAGGACGGAATAAATGAGCTGGACTTTAACTTTTTCTCGCTAGAGGAAGTTCGATCGATCGAACCTTAACTTGGATCGATCAAAGATGGGTTTGATCGATCGAACTGCATCTTGGATCGATCGAAGTGGTCTGACTCCTCCGGATAAGGACAAGGCTGAGATCGAAGATATTTATGGGGAAAGGACAAAAGTGGTTGGTAGGCGTACAGCTGTGGATAAGATCAATCATTTGAATAGGACAAAATAGGGTTCGATCGATCGAAGGTGATGTTGGATTGATCGAACTTGGAATTTCAGTAAAGGCCAAGGTTGGATCTATCGAGAAGTACTGTGATCGATCATAGATGTTCGATCGATCGAACTCTAAGTTGGATCGATCGAACTTTTTAGCTGCACAACTTAATTCCTTTTTGCTCCTTTCTTTCTCAACTTTGCTCCCTCCTTTAGTTTATCTCAGGATTGCTTTAATTAAGCTCTTATTTGGTTGAGTTAGCTCAATTTTGGGATTAGTGCCTAAAAATATAAATAACACGTAATAAGTCTAAAACGGCAAAGTAAGATAGATAAAGGTACTAGAATGCTTAAGCTTAACGGGTTTAAATATGCATTTTTCAGTGCTCATCAGTCTATGCAATTAAGCTTAATTGACATTATGAAAATTTAATCGTTTAATTGTATGTTGTCCATGGAAGTGAAGGATTTAATTGTACGTTGCTGTACTAGCAAGTATTAAGGGTTGGTATGGTTATACTCTAACTGTAATTTGGTATAATATGCTCTATGAGGTATCGGATTTGTAGTATATCAGTCCCTGGATTATTAGTTATTTAATCGCATACTAGAACCGGATAGGGGATATTTAACTGTTTGTTGTGATTCTAGCAAGTTAAAAAGGATGGGTATGGTTATACTCAAATATAATTGAATGTAATATGCGTGGTTGGTTTTCTGATTTATATTATACCATTCTCTGATTTATAATTGACACTTTACTGATTGCTAATGTTGTCAACTGCTGGACTATGTTATGGAATAGTTGAAATTCAAGTTAAATGAATTAAAATATCAACTACATGGATGGATTCTGGATTTTAAATTGATGAACTATTGAACTTTGTCTCGTCAATTACCTAGATGGATTTTGGATTTTAAATTGATGAACTATTAAACTTTGTCTCGTCTATTACATGGATAGTGTTATGGATTTTTAGTTGATGAACTGCTTCAATTCTGTTTTTATCAACTATATGGATTATGTGGATGGTATGTGATGTACTGTTTAAAGTATTGCATCATTTACGGATCATTTACATGATATGCACCGGTATGGGACGGTGGCATATGGAGGGATGGATTAGATTAAAACGCTAATTCCTACCCATTCATACATACGGAATGGATTAACTAAAACAGTTAGATCCTACATGGTTTCATATCCTGTCAACTAAAATAGTTGAATGATATATTGGATGGTTGTTTGTATTTCTGTATTAGGAAGGATGGGGATTTAATTAAAACATTTAAATCCTAATTATATGTTGTGTTTTGAGCGACGAGTAGTTGACCGGCACAACATTGTATTTGGATGGAATTTATAAATATAATTATAGTATCGCGATCTGAGCTTGAGTCTCATAGTCGACGGTTAGGGAGCGTATATGCAATAGGATATATAGCTGGCTATGCTGGTTGAGGTATATCCTGTTAGGCTTAGGTAGTCATGCCTACTTAGGTGCATTTTGCATGTTACTTTCTATTTAGGTTGAGACCCTCATCATAGTTCAGTGTGAGTCCTGTAGTGTGGATATATACATATATTTATGGACTATATAGATATGGTTGAGACATCTAGAATATATCTACGTATCGGGTCTCTGGTTGGATTATAGTTAGGATAGAACTTGTTCGTGGGTCTAACCTACTATTATTTTTCAGGTAACAGACAGTTCCCAGTCTTAGAGAGCTTGTTCGTGCAGAGCAGAGATGACTACTTATTCTTCCGACGACGCATGAGTTTTCTTCCTGATTTAGCATTGGAGATCTTCAGTTGTCATTTTTAGTGTTGGGGTTATTAGGGGTCCACCAGATGGATTCCCGAGTTGTATTAGAAATGGTGATGTTGGATGTATCAAATTAGTTCTTATTTATAAAAATTTTCTGAGGTTTCAGTTTCAGTATTTTCATTTTAGTTTCTTTTTAGCAGTTTGATTTATTCTTGTTTATCTTAATTGTATTCTATGTTAATTTATTGCTAATTGGTTTGATATCCTCGGGTAATCGGGCGTGGGCCTGGCCAAACCGTATTCGGAAATCCGGAGGTATCACAATTGGTATCAGAGAATCCAGGTTCTAGTGTCCTTAGGATTGTCTTTCGTTATAGGACTTCTGCGTTGCATCTCTTAAAACTTAGAGCCATATTAGGATTCGTTGTACTCTATGTACGGTTCGTTAGAAGGAGTTGATGTCAATTATATTCTAGAGTTATGGAATGGTAGGAGTACATTAAGGAGTTCTTTGCCAAAAACAGAACTTGGGATCGAAGGTTTAGTTTCAGGGTTGGCATTATTTGGAAAGTATAAGCGAAGGAAGGATTAAGGTGTAGGTGTTAGGTCACCGCATATCGGGGCTAACACAATTTTGGTGGTTCTCTAAAAGGAGACAAGTGAAGAATATGAGTCCGAAGAGGATCCTAAGGGAGGAAATTTTAGAGTATCCAAGAAAAAGGATACTAAATCTTGAAAGATTGCACGAGGGTGATCTTGTTCGCTAGTAGGATGGTGAATGATACTAGTAGAGTTGGTATGAACTAATCTACATATAGTTAAATTTTCATATCATCTTTAATGGAGATAGATAAAAAGGTACTCTTTAAGAGTTTAGGAATTAGATAGAGTTCTTATCAGAACGAAGACATGATTTTATATTACATTCTGGAGAGTATGGGGATTAGGTTGTGACATTCTAAATTGCTTTATAAAGTCACGTTAGATGGTTTGCGTTCCGCGTATAAGGAGGATGAGGGTTAAGCCCTTTGATATTTGCTTAGGCAAATGAATGTTGCTATTAAGCTATGTTTAACGGATAGGTTTCGAGGTTGGATGATTATCTTCGAAACTATAAAAGGAGATTTTGTAAAAAAAATTTCAAGTTGTTTTCAAAGGAGGATTTCTTTGCTAGGAAGGACAATGTCTTAAGTAAAATTATATTTTGTGTTATTATGTTTTGTCATACGTGTTTCATTTTTGTTAGTTATTCAGGATTTGGATTATGGTTTCGTTGGGGACACAAGTATGTGATCAGCCAACTATTGTTTCAATAACATGGAGTAATAACGCTATATTGCGCTAGGATTTGGAGCATATGGTCATAGGATTAGGTAGAGATACAAACTTTTAGCCAATCTATTGGACCTGGATATGCATCAGTATGTTATGCTACTTGGGATGGGGTAGTTAAACTAACAATACGAGTCAATAATCTAAAATGATTAGTTTGATATGCTTTATGCTAGGTAGGGATTCGTTTTTATAACGCTACAAGAATGGTGGTTATTAATGTTTTGGGGATTCGTGAGGTTGTGGTAGATAAAGATCACTGTAATGCCACTATGGTTCGGACAGAGAATTTTGTGCTGGTAGGTACTTATTAGAATGACGCCGAGAGAGGATAGTGGACTGATTAAATCTTTATTAGTCTATACGTAACCAAGACACTATACAGGAGGGGGTTATTTGGAAGGGTTGCTGGTGTTGCACTTGGAGGAGGAAACAAAGTTTCTACACTGTATAAAATGTGGATTTTTTTTTTTAGGGTTATAATTTGCAACAATTAGCTGTTACTATAATATTGATGACTATATAGAGGATGAGAAAAGTTCTATATTTATTTGAAGTGAAACAAGGAGTCAAATTGACACTTACTTATATTAAAGAAGTAGGGTGTATCAAAGACAGGATGGTGGGACCGATCACCTATAATAAGGAAGAGGTGTCCAGTGTGTGTGGAAAAGTCATAGCTAGTTGACTTTCAGTGAATACAAGTACATAGATTCAATTGCAGGGTTAGCTTTTGACGATACTCTAATTTAAACAATGGGTGTAGACGAAAGCTAGAGGTACTAGACCAGTTGGTACTTTTTGTAGACAAATGGGAAGGAGGATATAAGGATTGAGGTTCACAACTTTTAGTTCTTTATTCATCCTAGTGAAAACAAAATGCTTCACGATATGAAGCAGTTATTGGACGATTGGCAAGCAGAGGGATGTGGTGATTTTGACACCATTTGCAATATGATCGAGATGGACCATTCGAGATTACTAGATCCTTGTCGACATTTTCTATACTCAGGTGGAAATGATAGATCCTTTTTACAGACTTGGTTGAGGGGTTGCTGACTTTTCGAAAGGGTCTGAATTTTGGTTGGGATGTTGGTTAGTTTCTTTATTAAATCAGCTCAATGTTGGTTTATTTCAAATTGGTGGGGCATCAGTGAATATGAATCGAGGGGATTACAGGACGACTTAGATGCATCAAAGTGGTGATTCACACTTTGCATTAAGTTTTGTCTAGTGGAAGGGAATAGGGAAGTGGATGGTCTCAACAACCGATAGGATATTCATATCTTTCGATTCGTTGTTGAGTTTGCAGTTAAAGTTTTAGCGTGTATAATAATGACACTGGCTGTTATCACAAAAATTTAGGAAGTCAACTACAAATATTGGGGTTAATCTTCGTGGAGGTGTTACTTTACTCAACTAGAGTTTAAGGTATTAACGGAGGATTATTAGTTTTTGTTAGTGTTGTCAGAATGAATACGATTTAAATCGGCACTTCTTCTCACTGCACTCGGACGATTATGAGGTACATCAGGACATCGAATGTCTGGTCAGGTGAACCGGATGATGTAGGACATGTTTAATTTGTCTATCTAGATAGGTTGGTTTTAAATTAATGTTATGCGTATGATGGCATGGTTGATTTGTCAAAGACATGGTTGACTTGTTGGCATGGTTGATTTGCCAAGGTATCACTAAATATACATAAGGGGGGCATGGTTGATTTGCTAAAGTATAAATAACTATACTTAAGAAGGCATAGAGCTGAGTCCCCAAGAGACCGGAAATGAATTTTAAAAGCAAATAATTCAGAGTTTCGTGAATTCCGAGGTCGGAATTTCGTTTGTTTGGGGGAAAGAATGTAATACTCCTAGTTTTAAAAAGGACTTAATTGAAATTTAGTTATTATATTTTATGTGCGTATGTGGATATGTGTTTATGTTAAATTGATTAATTATTTTATTTACGTGGATTGGTTATTTAATTGATTATTTTGTTTTCCTGGTTAGTTGCATTAATTGACTAATTGTTATTAAATTAATTGTGTGCATTGATTTGTGGGTTTTAACTTAATTATATGTTTAATTTTATTTAATGGTTTAATTGTAATTTTTAGATAGATTAAATGTGTATTTTACTTATTTTAGTTTTAGTTTAAAAGGATGGGCTTGGATAGTAGTGGTGGACCAACCGTTTGGGTCACATGGACTACTCGGATAGGAGGGTAATGGGTACAGTTAATACCCATGGAGGATTATACATATATTTTTGGGTATATGTGTATATAGGGTAAATCTAATTAATAGGATTTTAGGGTTTTCTATAACTATGAAATCCATAGCCGACTTATTTATTATATATTATATATTATATTTTATTTTCTTTTGTTTTGTGTTTCCTCTTAGAATTAGAATTAGGTTTTGCACTAAGCCTATATAAGTATAATACTACGTCTGCTTAGGGTTTAGAAGCAACAAAACCTTTTCACAAACAGTGAAGTTTGAGAGATAAACTGAGAGAGGAAACTAGGGTTTGGCCAATGGTTGAAAGGCCAGACCAAGGAGGAATGTAGAAGGTCTATTTGTGGAAGAGAACCGGAGTAGAGGAGTTCTTGACGGTAGTCACGATTGCCGGAAAAAAACTTAGGAAGACGGTGACGAGGTTTTTATTCAAAAACCATAGAGGCAAGTTCTATTCTGTCTCTATCCCTTTGTCCTGTGTTCTGTGCATCCCTAGATGATCTCTAGGATCTTAATCAGATATTAATTGAATACTACATGCTTAGTAAGTGTTATATTGTTTGTCTGTATGTTTTAGCTTCATCGGTAATTGTCTTTGCAGGTTGGAAGTTATCGTCTGATATTTAAACATAGTTAGATCGGTAATGGTTTTTATAGTTCCTTTAATGTAAACTAGTTAGAATGTATAACTAGGATGCTACTGGATGTAAGTTAAGACCCTTAGGGTCAGTTTTAATAAAGAATAAAAGAGGTGGAAGCGGCCGGAGACGAAGCAGAAGGCCGTAGAAGTTGCAGAAGTGCAGACGGCTCTCAAAGGAGTGAGTGTCGGCTCTCCAAAGGAGAGAGCTGGCTTTAGGGCAAGGAGAGCCTGCTCCCCCTTGTGGGGAGCCGGCTCCATGCAAAAAAAACTACACTGTAAGTGTAGTTCTGGGATTATTTTAGGTTTCAGAGGTTGCGGTGTGGATATGAAGTTTTAAATGGGTTTCTAAATAATTTTAAATAACCTGTTAAAGTCCCAGGATGGTTAGTCTATGTAATTAAGCTTAATTGACATTATGAAAATTTAATCGTTTAATTGTATGTTGTCCATGGAAGTGAAGGATTTAATTGTACGTTGCTGTACTAGCAAGTATTAAAGGTTGGTATGGTTATACTCTGTAATTTGGTATAATATGCTCTATGAGGTATCGGATTTGTAGTATATCAGTCCCTGGATTATTAGTTATTTAATCGCATACTAGAACCGGATAGGGGATATTTAACTGTTTGTTGTGATTCTAGCAAGTTAAAAAGGATGGGTATGGTTATACTCAAATATAATTGAATGTAATATGCGTGGTTGGTTTTCTGATTTATATTATACCATTCTCTGATTTATAATTGACACTTTACTGATTGCTAATGTTGTCAACTGCTGGACTGTGTTATGGAATAGTTGAAATTCAAGTTAAATGAATTAAAATATCAACTACATGGATGGATTCTGGATTTTAAATTGATGAACTATTGAACTTTGTCTCGTCAATTACCTAGATGGATTTTGGATTTTAAATTGATGAACTATTAAACTTTGTCTCGTCTATTACATGGATAGTGTTATGGACTTTTAGTTGATGAATGATGAGTACTGAAAATTGCGTATTTAAACCCTTTAAGCTTAAGTATTCTAATACCTTTATCTATCTTATTTTACCATTTTGTATTGATTTCGTGTTATTTTCATTTTCAGGTACTTATCCCCAAAATAAGCTAACTAAGCCATATAAGAGGATAATTGAAGCAAGGAGCAAAGTAGAGCAAAAGGAAGCAAATGGTGGAATTTCAGCAACTTCGATCGATCTTAAGGAAAGTTCGATCGATCCAACTTTCATCGATCTCAGCACTTAAAGATGGATTTGAGTCATATTTGTTCCTATTCAAAAATCTCAAAGTTCGATCGATCCAACCTCATTCTATGATTGATCGAACCGTCTTGTCCTTATCCAAATGATTGATCTTATCTAGTTGTACCACCCTACCAACCACTTTTGTCCTTTTCCAAAAAATATCTTCAAAATATCTCAGATTTGTTTTTATCCAAAAAGGCACCGCCATTGAGGATCGATCTAACTTTAATTCGATAGATCTCAGCCATGTTCGATTGATCGCACCTCAAGTTCGATTGATCGAACCTCCCAAATCCCCAGAAAAATCTAAATTCCATCTTATTAAAAGTTATCTCATATCCAATCATTAGAGGATCATTGGTGTACGAGCCCAGCTCATTTGGGGTGATTTTTGACCTACCTATATAAGGAATATGAGCCACTTTTGAGGAGCGAGTCTTTTGATATTTTTGATACCTAGACATATACTTAGTGAGGAAACAAAGGAGAGGAGGAGACTAGAGACACCATTGGAGACTCTTCATCAACCAAGGAGTAGATTTCTTCCATGGAGCTTGCCCTTGAGGGTTGGAGGACATCATCCATGAGTGGCTAGACATCCTCTTGGGGCTAGAGTTAGCCCTAACCATGCTTTCTACTTCTTGATTTATGTATTTTTGAGGGGATTTATATTGTGATTCATGTCTTGACACTTTTATACATATAGATCTTGTTTATTCAATAATTTATGTGGTTTAGTGCTTCCAATTGATCATTTCATTCTATCCATATGTCTATATATGCTAGAATAGATGTTCATGTGTTTGTCTCTATTTCTTGTGTTATTAATGCATGTTTATGTGTGTTGATGCTATAGATCTAGAGATTGTCAAGACATAGTGCTTAATGGCATGTTCTTGTGGTTTATTTGATGGTTCATACTCATTTCTTGATGGATTGTACCTCTGCCTTAATTTAATTAGTTTAATTTCATGCCATTAGCTTAGTTGTAGTGTAGTTGTTAAATGGGAGGACAATCCATGCTTGTTGTTGATGTTCCATACTTATGAAAGTAAGTAACATATACCTCTAACCTTGTGATGTGTTTGGATTGTGAACTTAAAGAAAGGATTAATGGCTTAATTTGATATGTTATACTATCCACCATGTTGTTTAGACAATATATGCTTAATTTGTTATCCATGGTTGTTGAAACAACCACACACACACACCTTATTGCAATACATGTTCCTCCCCTCATTAATCATTCATTAAGGATGTAGAAAAGCTATGCTTAGTGGTGATCTCTAAACCCCAAGATCTCTTTCTTTTATTCTCTCTATGACATTATTGTTTACTTAGTCTTATTTGCATCTAGTTTAATTCAACCAACCAATTACTATTTTGATCATTAGACCTACTAACCCTAATCTTGATTCCTCAACCTAGTGCGACCCTCATCCCTGCTCACCTTAGCTATATTTTTAGTGAAAGGTAGTAGTGGCAATTTCTAAATGTAAAACTTGGCCACATTGCATAAACTTTGGGTTCAGAGTGCGACAACCACTAAGTTTTTGGTGCCGTTGCCGGGGATTGATTGATTGGCAACGTCGTATTTGTGGAATCAATTAGGAATTAGTACTCTTTTGATCATGTCTTTACTTTGTTTTCAATTTTGTTACTTATTGTGTTTGTTCTTGTTTGACAAGGAGCATTGGACTAAGAAGGTGAGCAAAGGAGAATTCCAAGGAAATGAGCTAAGCAAGCAAAGGAAAAATGCTAAAATCATAAAAAAATTGCTAAGCTAAGCTAAAAATTTGGAGTTGAAGTTCTAAAGGACCTTTGTTAGCTTTTTCTTACTTAAACCCTTAGTTAAATTGTCGGCCTGCACGGAGGCTTGTATTTTAATTCTTAGATAAATCGTGAGCCCACGTGGAGGCAATTTACTTTTCTTGCATATTGTTGTAAAAGCATAGGAGTATAGGAACATTGTATGTGGAGGAAGTTTGTTGATTGTTGATTTGTTGTGAATGAGAAGTGCTTGCTTGTTTTGTTGTGTTTCGTGTGTTGTTAGAAGTCTTGGGTAGCCCTTGTCATATCATTCGTCCTAAGCATTCACATGGAAAATCTAGAGGGTAACCTTGGCTACTTAGACCCACGTTTCATGCAAGACCCACCTCTTAATCAACATCGCCCCGGAGTTCAAACTCCAATTCCTCCAATGGTCTTTCGTGATTATTACAATCTTCATGCATATCATGCACCTACTTGTATTGTGTTGCCTAATTTTAAAGCAAATCAATATGAAATCAAGCCCGAGACTATTCAAATGTGTCCACTCTTTTATGGCTTAGATGATGAGGAACCATACAAACATCTTAATGAATTCTTTGAAATTTGTTCCACCGTAAGATATATGGATGTCCCGGAGGAAGTTCTTAGGCTACTTCTCTTCCCTTTTACACTCAAAAATAAAGCAAAGCATTGGTTCAATACTTTGGGGGCAAATTCAATAACATCTTGAGCACAAATGCAAAATGAATTTTTGAAAAAATTTTACCCCGTAAGTTTGACTAATGTAATGCATGGTTTAATTAGAGAATTTTCTCAAAGGGAAGGGGAGTGGTTGCATGAGGCTTGGGAAAGATTGAATGACTTGCTAAGCAAATGTCCACATCATGGCATTCCGAAATGGCAAGTGTTTCAATATTTCTATAAGAGCCTATCCAACATTCACAAGGATATAGTCGACACATCATGTGGAGGATCATATTTTGGAAAACATGAAGATGATATATGGCACCTCTTTGAGAAAATGAGCGAAAACTCATTGCAAAAATATTATACTTCTTGGTTTGACCATAGTTCAAAGGAAAAGAAGAGAGACTTGCAAGTATGTCAAATAGAGAATCCATTTGAGATTGTAGCCGAGGTTAAGACCCTCTCTAAAAAACTTGATCAATTCTTGTTGAGTCAAATACCGGTTATAAAATCACCTTCTTTTCATCATACTTCTCATCTTAGTGAGCCATGCATGACGTGTTCAAGTGTTTTACATACCACTTCTGCTTGTCCCCATGGACATACATTCAATGAGCACTTTAAACAAGTTAATGCCACATTCGCTCACCCTTAGTCAAGTGCATATGTTCCAATGTGGAATGAAAATTCAAATTTCTATGAGGCTAAAAAGTTTCAAGGCAAATATATTCCACCTCATTAAAGGGAAGGAGGTTCCCAAGGATTTTTTTCTTCTTCATATCATCAAAGAACCAATCACTTTTCACATCCTCAAATGTATGACTCGCAAATTTGCTCTAATTATCCTCATGCAATTTCTTGTAATTCTACATTTGAAGATAAGGTTTTGGTAGCTTTGGGTATCTTAGAGATGAATACCAACTTGTTGCATTCCCATTCTCAATCCATATCAAAGCTAGAATCCCAAATTGGGACCATAGCTAATGTATTGAATGCAAGAGAAATTGGGAAATTACCTAGTCAACCCGAGAGGAATCCAAAAGCCCAATTTTGTGTGGAAGCAAACCCTACATCGGGGTGTTCTTCCTGAGCTCAAGTGCAAGCCATCACCACCTTGAGAAGTGGTAAACAAGTGGACAATAGGGTTGAACTACCAAAGGAAGATAGTGAATCGGTGCAACCAAAAGTTGTCACCCATCCAATTCCTAATTCCACTCCTACTTCCTTGAATGAAAATGTTCCTAACTGGAATTCTCAATCCTCTCCATCATCTCCTCAAATTGTAAACTCTCATGAGCCAAAAGCTCCGTTCCCTTATGCTTTAGAAGAAACCTCGCCTTATGGGAGGCAAGAAGGGAAAATACATGACATGATGGAAGTTTTTAAGCAAGTAAACATCAATCTTCCTCTTTTGGATGACATTAAGCAAATTCCACCTTATGCAAAATTCTTGAAAGATCTTTGCACACAAAAGAGGAAGAGCAAGGGACCAAGCCCTAAAAAGGTCTTCTTCACGGAGTAAGTGAGCTCCATTATTCAACAAAACACTCCACCTAAATTCAAAGATCCCGGTGCTCCGACCATCTCATGTGTGATTGGGAACCATGAAGTTCGTAGAGCTTTTCTTGACTTAGGTGGAAGTGTTAATTTGATTCCTTACTCCGTGTATATCCAGCTAGGTTTGAATGAGTTGAAGCCAACCTCGGTAGTGCTTCAATTGGCCTATAGATCCGTCAAAACACCTAGGGGCATGGTTGAGGACATCCTTATCAAAGTTGATAAGTTTTACTTCCCGGTTGATTTTGTAGTTCTTGATACCGAACCGGTTGCCAATCCCACCAACCACATCCCAATCATCTTGGGAAGGCCATTCCTTGTCATCGTAAATGCAACCATCAATTGTAGATTCGGGGTTATGGACCTTTCATTTGGTAACATGATAGTCAAGCTTAAAGTTTTCAACGCAAGTCGACATCCCGTAGATGAAGACGAGTGTTGTCTTGTAGATGTGTTGGATGAGATTGTTGAGGGATTAATTCCTACCATGGTCATGAAACAACCAATTGAGGACAACCTTTCATCTCTCTTATCCGATGATCCTCTTGCGTCTTATCTTCTTGAAATGTATGGAAATTGTGGGTTTGATGATGAAAAATCAATGGATGAAGTAAGCAATCTCATGGAATCCGTTGCAAGCTTGGATTTTCCATCTTAGAAAACTCTAATAGAACATCTTCCTCCACTCTCTAGCACTCCACCAGTCTCATCTTTAGTTTCTCCACCAACTCTTGAGCTTAAAACTCTACCTTCCAATCTCAAGTATGCAATCCTAGGACCAATAGAGACTCTTCCGGTTATCATTTCTTCAAGTCTTGAAAAAGACCAAGAAGACGCTCTCTTAAATGTGCTTAAGGAAAATAAGGAAGCCATAGGATGGAGTGTGGTGGATTTTAAAGGAATTGACCCTTCTATTTGTATGCATCGCATACTTATGGAAGAGGATGCAAAATCCTTTAGGGATGCCCAAAGGAGACTTAACCCTAACATGAAAGAGGTAGTCAAAAAGGAAGTAGTCAAGCTTTTAGATGTCGGGATCATTTACCCAATCTCCGATAGCATATGGGTGAGTCTAACTCAAGTAGTTCCCAAGAAATCGGGGATTATCGTGGTTGAGAATGCAAAGGGTGAGGAAATCTCTAAACGTACCGCTAATTCATGGCGTGTATGCACTGATTACCGCAAATTAAATGCTGCCACTAGAAAAGATCACTTCCCTTTGCCATTCATTGATCAAATTCTAGAAAGATTGGCCGGACAACAGTACTATTGCTTCTTTGATGGCTATTCGGGGTACAATCAAGTAGCCCTTGACCCATTGGACCAAGAGAAAACCACCTTTACTTGTCCATTCGCATATTTGTTTATAGACGGATGCCTTTTGGTTTGTGCAATGTCCCCGCCACATTCCAAAGGTGTATGATGTCAATTTTCTCGGACATGGTGGAAGAGTATCTAGAAGTGTTCATGGATGATTTTTCTGTCTTTGGGTCTTCATTTAATGCATGCCTTAAAAATTTGGATCTAGTACTTAAGAGCTGTTGTGAAACAAACCTTGTTCTTAGTTGGGAAAAGAACCATTTTATGGTTCAAGAGGGTATCGTTTTGTTCTTAGTTCGCTCCTTTCTAGGTGATGCCGGCTTCTATCGTCGATTCATAAAAGACTTTAGCAAAATTGCTCAACCTTTGTGCAAACTCCTTGCTAAGGAAACTCTTTTTGTCTTTGATCAAGCATGCCTAGACGCTTTTCATAAATTACGTGATTTATTGTCATCTGCTCCTATCATGCAACCTCCCAATTGGTCATTGCCATTTGAAATTATGTGTGATGCTTCTGATTATGCCATGGGAGCTGTTCTATGCCAAAGAGTAGGAAAGCTTCCTTGTGCCATATACTATGCAAGTAAAACTTTCTCAGGAGCTCAATTGAATTACTCCACTACCGAGAAAGAGTTACTTGCCGTAATGTATGCTCTTGATAAATTTTGATCCTATCCTTTAGGTTCTAAGGTTGTTGTTTACTCTGATTATGCTGCCTTGAGACATCTTTTGACAAAGAGAGAAACAAAACCTAGATTGATTAGATGGATTTTGCTTCTTCAGGAATTCGATTTTAAAATTAAGGACAAGAAAGGCACCGAGAATGTAGTTGCCGATCATCTCTCTAGGTTATCGATAAGACCTTTTCCTAGTCCACCAATTCGTGATTCTTTTCCGGATGAACAACTTTTCCAAGTTTCTGATGGACAAATGCCTTGGTTTGCCGACATTGTGAATTATTTGGCAATTGGCAAACTTCCAACTTCTTGGTCAAAGAACGAAAAGAATCATTTCTTTGCCAACATTCGAAATTACTATTGGGAAGATCCTGTCTTGTATCGTTATTGTCCGGATCAAATTGTGAGGAGATGCATTCCGGAGAGCGAAATTCCAAGTGTCCCTGTGTTTTGTCATACATTTGCATGTGGTTGGCATTTTAGTGCAAAGAAGACTGCCTTGAAGGTTCTTCAAAGTGGGCTCTTTTGGCCCACTATCCATAAAGATGCCTACAATTTTTGCAAGTCATGTGATAGATGTCAAAAGATGGGTTCAATGTCAAAAAGAGATATGATGCCTTTGACCAACATTCTTGTTGTAGAAATCTTTGACATATGGGGCATTGATTTTATGGGTCCATTTCCTATGTCCTATGGTTTTCAATATATTCTTCTTACTGTTGATTATGTTTCCAAGTGGGTGGAAGCATATGCTACCAAAACAAATGACCATTTCGTGGTTATTCAATTCATCAAGTCCAATATCTTTGCTCGTTTTGGTATGCCTAGGGCTATGATAAGTGACGGAGGAAAGGATTTTTGCAATCAATTCCTAAGGCATTTATTTCTTAAGTACTCCGTTATTTATAAAGTAGCCACTCTTTACCATCCTCAAACAAGTGGGCAAGTAGAAGTGTCTAACCAAAAATTAAGCATATTCTTGAGAAGACGGTTAACACCACCCGGAAAGATTGGTCATGGAAGTTAAATGGTGCTTTGTGGGCTTACCGGACGACATATAAGACTCCCATTGTCATGTCTCCCTATAGACTTATATATGGAAAGCCTTGCCATCTTCAGGTAGAGTTGGAACATAAAGCCTTGTGGGCGGTTAAGAAGCTCAACCTTGACCTTGATAAGGCCGGAGAAAACCGGTTATTACAATTGAGTGAGTTGAAGGAGTTGAGACATAATGCTTATGATAATGCTAAACTTTACAAAGAAAGAACTAAAGCTTTTCATGATAAGCATATTGTGAAGAAGTCTTTTGAACCCGGTCAAAAAATTTGGCTCTTCAACTCTAGACTGAAATTCTTTCCGGGGAAGTTGAGAACTAAATGAGAGGGTCCTTACGAAGTCATCTCTGTTGCACCGCATGGGGCGGTTGAAATTCAAAAATTAAAAAAGGGAAACATTTTCAAGGTTAATGGACAGAGATGAAAACCCTACATTGAGGGACAGGTTTTCCAAAGACACTTGGAAGCTGCACATCTAATAGACCCTGTGTATGAAGATATCTAGGGATGCAATGCAAATGGAAAAGTTTTTGTCTATTCAATAGATCTCAAGAAAAGTTCGATCGATTGAACATTATGCCTGCATCAAACCTGTATCCACGTCCCTCTCTGTCCAATCGTTCGAACAAAACCTGCATATTTCAGCTCTCTGTCCCATCGTTCGAACTTGTTCCCAGATCGACCCAAACTTCTTCGATTGATCCAACTTCATCTTGGATCGATCTGTGGTTCCAACACTTAGAAAAATTTTGAACCTACATCCACCTGCATCCAAAGACCTCTCTGTCTCATCGTTCGAACTTTTCTACAGATTCATGCATGTTCGATCGATCGAAAATCTTTTGAGATCGATCTGCCTTGATCAATCTGAGCATATTTGGTTTGACCTTTTTCTTCCTTTTTTGGATTTCAAACGTATTTATTCAAGCAGCATTACGTCTAGCTAGAGATGTTAAACTTAGCAATCATTGTTCATACCTTCTTGAATTCTTTTTTGTTTATTCAATGAAAAAAAAAAAAAAATCTTGTGCCCTTGTGTGTATGCATGCTTTAATTAGGGCTTGATCTCATATCTCTCTTTCATCTTGTGCTATATTGCCTTAGATTGCATGATTTGATTATTCTTATCCCATTTGATATTTGATGTGAGTTTGCTAGTGTGGTTATTCAAGTTGGTTGTTGATTCTAAGTTTGGGGGAGACGTCTTTCGAATTGGATAGCTATCGGGCTTTATGTCTACATCACCACGGTATACTCTTTCCATCTTTTCCATTGTTCTCATTGCACATTGAGGACAATGTGCAGTTTAAGTTTGAGGGTAAGGTGCCTTGTTGCAAAATACTTAAAGTTGAACTTTAAATGCATGATTGAGAATTGAGATTGATGTTAGCGATGATTTTGATCTTTTGAGGACTATATTGCTTAGAATTTAAAAATTGCTTGACTTGAGAGTTCAATATTCCTTGTATGCCTTGTGGATGCCATTTAGGAGTAAATTTTTCGAAAGATTGATATTTTGCTTGCATTTGTGGTCCACATCATCCTGATTTTGTGATTGTTTTGAGATTCACTCTAGGATTCTACACTAGCATAGGCGCACACTAGCATTCATTTGTGGGGTACATACTTTGTTGATTATTGAATTGGTTATATCTCAATTGGGCTAGTAGTGCATTGAAAGCTTTTATTCTTAATAAAGGTGGATAACAACCTATTTTCACTAAGTAACCGGGATTCTAGCCTCATCAAGCATTGAACTTCTCGCGCCGAAAGGTGGAGCGCCTAAACTTTAGGTTAATAAATGAATTCAAAAAAAAAAAAAGAAAAAAAAAGAAAAAGAAAAAGAAAAGTTGCAAAAGTAATAAAAAAGTGAGAACTTCTCCCAAAAGGTGAGAAGTGGGAAATGATTAGATGGAGGTTGTCTTGATTTGTAGCCTAGTTGATTTGAGCTTGTAAGTCTTTAGGGGTGTTTGAACACCTAGTGCCCTAAAATAGTTTGGTTTGGTAGTCATTGACCTAACGCTCAACCTTATGAATCGCTAGAAAGCTTAATAGATCAACACATTGCACCATGCTTCCATCTTTGATCATATTAAAAAAAAAAAAAAAAAAAAATTCGAGTGAAAAGAATAAGCGCACCTAGATCAATAAAGCTTTAATAAAAGGTCCACTTTTTGTCTTGATGATCGGTACTAGATTTGTGTGCTAGTTTGAGGGTAAGGATGTGATTAATTCTTTAGTTGGCTTAGATAGCAACATATTTGATGCCGGTCCACTTAAAAGGATTCTAGAGTTGATTTGATTTGCATGATCATTTTCTTGATGTGTGGAGGACCATATTTGCTTGCTTGATGTTGAGATTTTGGGAGATTGCTTAGAAATGTTTGAAAAATTGCATACTTGAGGTAGTTTTCTCTCAATGCTTGTTTGCAATATTGGTGCCTCTTTTGAAAGAATGAGCTTAATGTTTATGGGTATCATTTCTGGAAACCCTCACGAGACTTCACTTGTCCATTAGGGGTAACCTAGGGTTTAAAAGGCTTGTTGCATATGCTAAATGCAATCGTGTTCCCTACGGAAGTGGCGTTATCCATTTATTGCTTTCTAGTTCATAGTTAATTAGTTTATTTCATTGCTTTACTTGTAGTTCATTACTAGGGACTAGCAATATTTAAATTTGGGGGTGTGATGAGCGCTGAAAAGTGCGTATTTAAACCCCTTAATCTTAAGTATTCTAGGAACTTTATCTATCTTATTTTACTGTTTTGTATTGATTTCGTGTTATTTTCATTTTCAGGGACTTATCCCCAAAATAAGTTAACTCAGCCATATAAGAGGATAATTGAAGCAATTCTGGGATGAATCAAAGAAAGGAGAAAAGTAGAGCAAAAGGAAGCAAAGAGTGGAATTTCAGCAACTTCGATCAATCTCAAGGAAAGTTCAATCGATCCAACTTTCATCGATCTTAGCACTTAAAGATGGATCTGAGCCATGTTTGTTCCTATTCAAAAATCTCAAAGTTCGATCGATCCAACCTCATTCTATGATCGATCGAATCATCTTTTCTTTATCCAAATGATTGATCTTATCTAGTTGTACCACCCTACCAACCACTTTTGTCCTTTTCCAAAAAATATCTTCAAAATATCTCATATTTGTTTTTATCCAAAAAGGCGCCGCCATTGAGGATCGATCCAACTTCAATTCGATAGATCTTAGTTATGTTCGATCGATCGCACCTCAAGTTCGATCGATCGAACCTCCCAAATCCCGAGAAAAATCCAAATTCCAGCTTATTAAAAGTTGTCTTATATCCAATCATTAGATGATCATTGGTGTACGAGCCCAGCTCATTTGGGGTGATTTTTGACCTATCTATATAAGGAATATGAGCCACTTTTGAGGAGGGAGCCTTTTGATATTTTTGATACCTAGAGATATACTTAGTGAGGAAACAAAGGAGAGGAGGAGGCTAGAGACACTATTGGAGACTTCATCAACCAAGAAGCAGATTTCTTCCATGGACCTTGCCTTTGAGGGTTGGAGCATCATTCATGAGTGGCTAGACATCCTCTTGGGGCTAGAGTTAGCCCTAAGCATACTTTCTACTTCTTGATTTATGTATTTTTGAAGGGATTTGTATTGTGATTCATATCTTGACACTTATATATATATAGATCTTGTTTATTCCATGATTTATGTGGTTTAATGCTTCCAATTGATCATTTCATTCTATCCATATGTCTATGTATGCTAGAATAGATGTTCACGTGTTTGTCTCTATTTCTTGTGTTATTGATGCATGTCTATGTGTGTTGATACTATAAATCTAGAGATTGTCAAGACATAGTGCTTAATGGCATGTTCTTGATGGTTCATACTCATTTCTTGATGGATTGTACCTCTCCCTTAATTTAATTAGTTTAATTTCATGCCATTAGCTTAGTTGTAGTATAGTTGTTAAATGGAAGGACAATCCATGCTTGTTGTTGATGTTCCATACTTTTGAAAGCAAGTAACATATACCTCTAACCTTGTGATGTGTTTGGATTATGAACTTAAAAAAATGATTAATGGCTTAATTTGATATGTTGTGCTATCCACCATGTTGTTTAGACAATATATACTTAATTTGTCATCCATGCTTGTTGAAACAACCACACACACGCACCTTGTTGCAATACATGTTCTTCCCCTCATTAATCATTCATTAAGGGTGTAGAAAAGCTATGCTTAGTGGTGATCTTTAAACCCCAAGATCTCTCTCTTTTATTCTCTCTATTGCATTATTGTTTACTTAGTCTTATCTGTATCTAGTTTAATTCAACCAACCAATCACTATTTTGATCACTGGACCTACTAACCCTAATCTTGATTCCTCAACCTAGTGCCACCCTCAATCCCTTGGGACGATCCCTACTCACCCTTGCTATATTTTTAGTGAAAGGTAGTAGTGACAATTTCTAAATGTAAAACTTGGCCACATTGCATAAACTTTGGATTCCGAGTGTGACAACCACCAATGAACTGTTTCAATTATGTTTTTATCAATGATATGGATTATGGGATGATATGTGATGTATTGTTTACAGTATTGTATCATTTACGGATCATTTGCATGATATGCACCGATAGGGGACGGTGGCATATGGATGGACGGATTAGATCAAAACGCTAATTCCTACCCATTCATACATATAGAATGGATTAACTAAAACGGTTAGATCCTACATGGTTTCATATCCGTTCAACTAAAATAGTTGAACGACATATTGGATGGTTGTTTTTATTTCTGTATTAGGAAGGATAAGAATTTAATTAAAACATTTAAATCCTAATTATATATTGTGTTTTGAGCGACAAGTAGTTGACCGGCACAACATTGTATTTGGATGGAATTTATAAATATAATTATGGTACCGCGATCTGAGCTTGAGTCTCATAGTCGATAGTCAGGGAGCGTATTTGCAATAAGATGTGTAGCTGGCTATGCTGGTTGAGGTATACCCTGTTAGGCTTAGGTAGTCATGCCCACTCACGTGCATTTTGCATGTTGCTTTCTATCCAGGTTAAGACCTTCATCATAGTTCAGTGAGAGTCCTGTAGTATGGATATATACATATATTTACGGACTATATAGATATGGTTGAGACATCTAGGATGTATTTGCGTATCGGGTCTCTGGCTGTATTATAGTTAGGATAGAACTTGTTCGTGGGCCTGACCTACTATTATTTTTTAGGTAACGGACGGTTCCAGGTCTTAGAGCTTGTTCATGCAGAGCAGAGACGACTACTTATTCTTCCGACGACGTAGGAGTTTTCTTCCTGATTTAGCATTGGAGATCTTCAGTTGTCATTTTTAGTGTTGGGGTTATTAGGGGTCCACCAGATGGATTCCCGAGTTCTATTAGAAATGGAGATGTTGGATGTATCAGATTAGTTCTTATTTATAAAAAATTTCTGAGGTTTCAGTTTCTGTATTTTCATTTTAGTTTCTTTTCAGCAGTTTGATTTATTCCTGTTTATCTTAATTGTATTCTATGTTCATTTATTGGTAATTGGTTTGATATCCTCGGGTAATCGGGCGTGGACCTGGCCAACCCGCATCCGGAAATGCGGGGGTATCACATGTTAGAGTTTTAATAAATATTTTATTTGAATTTTATTAGGTAATAATTTTTAGAATTTCTATAATTTGAAATGTATTTCGTGTTAGAGTTCTATAATTTGAAATATATTTCGAATTAGAGTTTTAATAAATATTTTATTTGAATTTTATTAGGTAATAATTTTTAGAGTTTTTATAATTTGAAATGTATTTCATGCTAGAGTTTTAATAAATATTTAATTTAAATTTTATTAGGTAATAAAAAGATAGAAACTCTTTACACATTTAATAATAGTATAGACTGAAAGACTGAAACTCTCTTAGCCAAAAGGCCGAGAAAGGTTAGCTAAAAGGCTGACCCAAAAAAACTCAGTACTACACTTGATCTTAGCCAAAAGGCCGAGAGAGTTACACTTGATCTTAGCCAAAAGGCTAAGAGAGGTTAGCCAAAAGGCTGAAAAATGTGTGATTAATATTTCTTTAGATCTATAGTTTTATAAGAGGCTTTCATGTAATCCTTTTTAACTTAAAACAATATTGGACAAGAAAAATGAATTTTATTAGGTAATTTATAATTTGAATTGAACTCTTTATATTAATTTTTATAAATTTTATTATGTAATTTGTAATTTATAATTTGAATTGAACTCTTTAAATAATTTTTAGGTAATTTTTTGTTTATAAAAACTCTTTTTTTATATTAATAAATAAATACTGAAATACTAGAACTTTTTGCACATTTAATAATAGTATAGATAATTTGTAATTTGAATTAAACTCTTTAAATTAATTTTTATGAATTTTATTAGATAAATTATAATTTGAATTAAACTCTTTAAATACTTTTTAGGTAATTTTTTTTTTAATTTATAAAAACTCTTTTTTTTTTTTATATTAATAAATAAATATTGAAAGACTGAAACTCTTGAAGGCCGACTCAAGAAAATTCGAGAAAGGTTAGCTAAAAGGCCGACCCAAAAAAATTTAGTACTACACTTGATCTTAGTCAGAAAGCCGAAAAAGGTTAGCCAAAAGGCTAACCCAAAAAAATTTAGTACTACATTTGATCTTAGTCAGAAAGCCGAGAAAGGTTAGCCAAAAGGCCAACCCAAAAAAATTTAGTACTACACTTTATCTTAGCAAAAAGACCGAGAAATGTGTGATTAATATTTTTTTAGGTCTGTAGTTTTATAAGAGGCTTCTATGTAATCATTTTTAACTCAAAACCAATGTGGGACAAGAAAAATAAATTTTATTAGGTAATTTGTAATTTGAATTAAACTCTTTAAATAATTTTTAGGTAATTTTTTGTTTATAAAAACTCTTTTTTTATATTAATAAATAAATACTAAAAGACTGAAAATCTTTACACATTTAATAATAGTATAGATAGATATAGATGTATCAACTCTAATCATATTTTAGGGTGTGAAGAAAAGAAAAGAAAAGGAGAGGATTATTGTCACGCCCCAAAAATTCTAACATAAGAACCCTTGTCTTATACTAAAATCTGGTACGTGACTCACATCATTCATCCACCATAATCCATGATAAATTCAGTAAGAAAACATTTTATTTAAAAATCCGTCAATCCAAAGGAAATCTATTACATCCCCAACTAATTTAAAATTCCATCAACTAAGTGAATCTTATTACAAAGTGTTTGCTAAGAAACAATAATAAAATCAATATGTGGAAATCTGAAAAATCTCCTTCTCCCGTTGAGCCTCCTTTGCAAGCTAAATCTATGTGCACCTGAAAGTAATAAAGGGGTGAGCTCACAAGCACAGCAAGAAATTGCTAAACACTATCATCGTTCAGCAAGTCAATCCTTACTTAAAATCCGTATATATATACATATATAAGTGACCACGAAATATCCACTAATCATTGTCATTCTATAACATTAACTCAAATTGTGACCTTATAACCCATCTAGAATTTAAATTACTAAAATTTCACTTACCTCACGTGAGCCCCTGGCTCCCCTCAACCAGTTGGCATTCTATTGCCAATACCTCACATGAGCCCCTGGCTCCACTCCAAATAAATGGTGTGAATTGCATAGTCCCTGACTACCAAATATACACATGTGACTGGGTTTTACATCTACTCACCTCGATGGCCCCTGACCACATTCACATACTAAGGACACCTTTAGCCCAATGGCCATAACAAAAGAGTAATTTATTCCCATAGACAGTCCCTGACTGCACTCAACAAACTCATCATTGGGTAAGTCCCTGACTATCACTTCAACTAGTTTAATTGCTTCAATTAAATACTAATACATTTAAATAATTCATACTCATAATATTATGAGTTTATCAAACACCTTAATTAATAATTAATTAGTTAATTAATTAATACCAACATACCAGTATCAACTCATAGTCCTAATTATAATAAGTTATAAACCATTTTGTAAGCCTATTCTATGGTGGTAAAATTTCCATTCATTTAATCAAAATAAACCATTGCCTTGCACCAATCTGAGACTTATTCCTCTTTATTTTCATCCCATCAATCTGCAAGGCTATACTTAGGATTTCATTGCCACACAAGTACTAAACAAACTAATCTTAAAAGTCTAACACCCATTTGCACAAGCCCATAAAATACATCAATGTAGTAACGCTATTGACATCCAACAAATATGTTGATTAAAACAAAATACCATATATGTACGGAAACCAACGACCAGTTGTATGATAATTGAACACCCACCTCTACTTATGTAAATGGATACCTGCTATATATATATATATATATATATATATATATATATATATATCCATCATTTATGTATCTATCATAACATGCGAATTATGTAAAGTATCATTTAGAATCCATAATTCTTTCAACTAAATACTTCCTCCAAAATCAACTATAATCACATGTGCGTAGATTACCTCATAACTTTGTACGTAATCTCCAACATGAGATTTAATAAATCATGAATAATCATCTAAAATCCAAAACACAAATATACATAGAATTTAAAGCAAGTATTAACTTGCCTGCAATTGCAATCGGTTTAAGCTTCTTTGGTTCCTTACGATAAATTTGCCTTTTCTACGATAAACGTGAAAAATCCTGATGATACTAGCGTAGATAAAAAACTAAATACAACTAATTCTAGATATATACATATATATATCCAGTGGTTGAGTTCAATAAAAACTCTTTAAAACTCAAACTGAATGATAGCGTTATCTCCATTAAATAACCTGCGTCAAATAAACTGGTCATTCCTTATTGTAGCTTTATATATATATATATATATATGTATATAACACAAGTTAACTAATATCAGTGTTAAAAATCACAGTTGTTACAATTATCATACGTATTGTATGATTGATTAATTTGTGTCAACACAAGAGAGAGCAATTGAGTGAGATTGAGAGAAAATTTGGGTGAACCATATATATTTTATGTTCTTTTTATTTTTTATTATTTATTATTATTCGTGATTACTTGTGTTTATTTCTCGAACAATGTTATTCATTTTGCATTTCAGTCACAATAACTAATATTAAAGGATCTGGTTGATTGTGCAAAACAACTTTAACACTCACTCCTTATCTTCCACCCCCACCTCCATTATCAAGTGATTTGTGATTGTCCTTTGATGAAATCCTTCTGTTCAACTTCTTCTTCAATTGTATTTGTCAATCCAATTTGGAGATACATACAGGATAAGTGTAGGTTCTACATCGGCCTTCCCAACTGGAACAACCTAATTTATTGGTCTCTTTCTATTGTCATTTAGAAGAAGAAGAAATTGAATTAGAGTTCATTAACAGCCATCTTAAAAAATAAAGTTAATCCTGAAAGGCAAGCGTCATGCACAAGAAACATGTCAATCAAGAATTTGATGTAGAGATTTTATTTTATTTTATATTTTTTAAATAAGTAAAATATATTAAGAAAAACCAACTATCTCAAAATTTTCCATGAATGGATGATATGTATAAACACACGTATATAGAATTATTAGTGTCTTACTCTTGAAGATCAATCACCCTTGTGTTGATTCTCGGGGCCAAACACTTTAATTACCTTGAATTTACCGGGAATAAATAATAAATAATTCATCTTCTCATCCCTAATTCATTTAATATAAACACCCATCATATACATTAATAATCAACTAGTATGATTACTAGACACCTCAATCCATCTTCTGAATTATTCAACATAAAATATTCACAATTCAATCGGCATACAATAATCCCAACAAATTAACACCATCCCTTAATTGTAATTAGCTAAGTAATTAATAACATTTATTTCTATACAACTTGGCTTGGCTCTTGGTCGTCGCTGTGCTTCACATCTTTGTTGTGCAAGAAATAGAAAGCAGTAATCCCGCAAATCACAGCAATCAACGACAGCCACAAAAAAAAAAACATAAAAGCTGTGAAAAAACATTCGTCAACTAGAAAAGATGTTGTGTGATGGTTTGGATGCTTTATTTCCTTAATATTTTTTAAAACTAATCCCACCAAAGGAATCGTGAGAACCACTATTCCTAGTATCAAGGCGACTGCAACCCAGGCAAATGCTGCGATAATGATTATGGTTTCGATACAGATGCAGAAACCACTATCCACCCACCGGGACTTCTTTTCATCCATGTATATATATATATATATATATAAAAATGCAAAATTACTCCTGATCCTTCCTTCGATTAATGGCTTCTTCGCTTTCTTTTTTGGGTTAATACTTGCTTAGGTTTCGTGTAGGGCTGCTTATATATATAGATATATATATATCGTTTTAGGTGGTGTGGTGGTCACGAAATCTCTCTCCCCCCGGAATTAATCAAGTCCAACCCTTGTCCAATTCAAATTATCAAGCTGTGGATAAGATATATGTATTAAAGATATACTAGAATCTCCCATATTAATGATATATCAAAAGTCCTATTATATATATATATAACCAAATTATATAAATCTATATATACTAGGGATTATTACATATAAATGTACTTATGGGCTATATTTACAGTATTGTGAGGTCAAAGTCCGAAAATTTCAGAAAAATGAAGTGGACCAAATTAATGATGTGACATAAACTTTTACTGTTTACCACAATTTGTTACCTAAACTAACCTTCATTTCATTAGTTTCATTAATATACCATAACAAAGCCAATAACAAAGCCAATCCGTATAAAAAGACATCACAACAATGAACCCACTTTGATTTCTCTCTCCATGCCTTTCTGTCACGACTTTGGACAGTCTTCTCAACAACTCTATCTGGGACCGCCCTCGTCTATTGCGTCACATCTTACTTCGTGATATACAACCAGTCAGGTATGGTTTTTATGGGGCTTTCTTTGAATAACAATCCAAAGAAGGAGATGGTAAGGTAGAGGAAAAATCTAGTTAGTGGTGACTGGTAGAGTTCTTTAGTCACGATCACCTCGCAGAGGATTCCTGTCTCGGTAATCATGCACAAAATTCTGACTTACAAATTCGAAACGAAAAACATGTGGATCTCTATCCCAATGCTCAACTATTTTTATTTCTCTGTATCCAGTACTCTAAAGAGCAAAATAACTCTATCCTACAAGAGCCAATATGGCGTAGAGGAAGGAACCAGTTTTACATACAATAATATTGCCAATATTCATGAAATCACCTGTAAGGTAGTATGACAGAAGAAACCATTGTTTAAAATATTTCTGAAGTGATAAAAATCATTAAGCAACCTATAAAAATTTTAAATGTAGTAGGAACAAAAATTTATCTTCTAAACTAGAAGATAATTTTAATACCAAAATCAACCAGTGACTTGAATGCTGGTTATAATAAGTTGCAGCATATTTATAATAAATGGTTTCCAAATAACTTAGAAAGAAGAGTACTAATGCAGTAGCAAGAAATTAACAATGATTAAAAAATATTGTATCCAGGAATAAGAGCCTTGCAGTTTCAGCGATTATGACCAGTCTCGCCACATCGCGAACAGTGCAACGGCCTGACATCTTGAAATTGTGATTCAATCCTTTTAATACGAGGTTGTCTGGGAGGACGTTTTACCGTAGGAGGCCTAAGATGGGAATCACTTTCATCATCAGCAACAATAGCTGGAATCGGCATATCATGCATAAGAACTGAAGACATGAGATGTTTGCATAGTTTTTGTTGCGTTTCGACCTTAAACCACGGTTCAACCATGTCATAAATATTTAAAGAAAAATTATGAATGGCATAACATGCATGTGAACAAGGAATCCCTGTCGTTGTCCACTTCAAACAACTACAAAACTGTTCAGTGCCAAAAATCACCTTGAATGGCCTTCTGTGTCGGTCATATACTGTACACTTAGTATTCGAAACGCATATCAGACTAAAACCAAGTGCTACCATTTGCTCATCTTGGATTTTCTTCTCAATACGCTTCCCAACCGGGATAGTCCACTTCTAAACATCCAAACCCTTTTGATATAAAAATGTGCTGAGTCTTTGCAATTGTGCATCCATGAGCCTTGTGATTGAAAAAACTCTCTCTTCTTTCACCCATATATTGGGCTCATTTGGCATAACTTCTGCTTCTATTTTTATACAAAAGAAAAAGAGAAGCCGAAGTTATCACTTCCATTTGACTTGTGATCAGTGTTTGAAACATGTATTTAGAATAGCTTTGTATATTACAACAATTCTATACGTATGTTAGGAAAAATATGTATTGAAGCTCTTCTCCTATTGAAATACCTATTTTATCCTTAAATGGAGTGAAGAACTATTTCTTAAATACCATATAAATAAATCATTCTATTTCTTGATTGGGAACATAATCCTTAATTCTGTTTTATCTTTTTTTTTTTTTTTTTTTCCTCATTGCCATCTAATTTAAAATAACCAATGAATAATTATTAAGTGGTAAAATACCTAATAAATGCAGTGAATCACAAAAAATAAATGTGAAATTCGCACATAAAAGAATAGACATTTTTTTTTTTTTTTTTTTTTTTTTTTTTGCATAGAGAAGGTTTAGAAAAAAATTAATGAGTGGTTAGTCCAGTTAAAATGTTCATCTGCGCCATGAGTGAATTTTTTTTTTTTTGGATTGTATCTAGTTTATTATATGCAAATTCTTATTGATTCCTTTATTCATACTGATTGTTTGATAAAAGATTAATATAAAAAGAAATAAAATGAATAGATAGATTGACAACACAAATATAACAAACAGAGAGTACAGAGATTGATAAATAGCAATTGGTAAGAAACAAGAACCAAAGAAATTCGCATCATAACTCAAAAGAAAACTTATACCCATTAATCTAAAAACACCAGTCAGGATATATATATATATATATAAAATTTTTCTTTTCTTTTTTACATTCACACCATAACCAATAATTTTTTGCGTCTATAATTTAAATCCCCTGGGCAAGTGTTGCTTCTATAGTCCCCAAATTTTCTTTAAACCATTAGATCTGCTTGATTTTCGTCTAGAGAGAGTTTTGGCCGTCTTTGAAGGAAATTATTCCCTCATTATCTATCAGCAAAACTAACTGGATGGAATCACAAGCTTATAGATAAAAATTAAAAAAAAAAAATAAAAACATAAAAGATCAAGTATTTGTGTGGCATAAGATATGAAGGTGGTACCATTTCAATCTTAGTTGCATAATTAGATGGGGATTGGTATGAAATCGCAGATGACTATTGTTGGATAAGCAGGGGTATCTCTCTGAATTCATGCGAGAGCTTTGATGTGTACTAGGGTTTGGGAAGAAAATAAGTGGGTCTTATATAGGGACATGCTTGGAATTTTATTTTAAAGAAGTTTGGGGGGGGGGGGGGGGGGGGGGGGGTTGGGGTTTCTCCAAAACTTTGACTCAAAAAGCCAAAAGCTGCGCTTAGCATTTGACCGGTGATTGCTCCAAAACCCAATCACACAACTCCTCCTGAAATAACCGCATGGCAGCCAGCGCATTCTCATACTCGTCGAGAGTTCGAGCATATGCAATTTGATCAAGCAATTTTTTTGCACTCTCTTTACCCTTACTCCTCAATCCCGATATTCGATTTCCAAGAATAGACGTAGAAAAATTCGCCATTAGATGACAAAGACACCATGAGTGGTATTGAGAGCCAAAAATATCTCTAATACAACTTAGTAAGCTTGGATGCCTATTGGTTAAGATTGTGACAATGCGGCCATTCAGAATTTCTTTCACCTTGTTCAAAAACCAATGCCAGTCATCATCATTCTCAGTAGAAACGATAGTATACGCCAAAGGCCACAACCCTTCATTCGCATCATAACCCATTGCACCAAGCATTGTGCTTTAATAATTGCCACTCAAGTGGCAAGCATCGATTGCTAACATGGGCCTGCAATAGTTGATGAAGCCTTGTATGGAGCATCCATAAGCTACAAACACTCGCTTGAATCTCATATTCTTCGAGCACTCCCAAGATGTAATTGTGCCGGGAATTGAATTTTTTATCCGTTCACACAACCGCGGGACTAAAATGTAACTATCCTCAGGATTACCCTCAATGATATGATGTGCACACTCCTTAGCTCTCCATGATTGCATGTAAGTCATGTTAACTAAAATTCACTTTCTATATTTGTGGAAATAGCTTTAGGAGTATATTTAGAATTGTCCCTGACCTTGTTAACAATAGCTCGACCCATTTCATTCGATCGAAAA
The DNA here is from genome assembly GCF_030987335.1 of Cornus florida. Classification (NCBI taxonomy): domain Eukaryota; kingdom Viridiplantae; phylum Streptophyta; class Magnoliopsida; order Cornales; family Cornaceae; genus Cornus; species Cornus florida. Next base: position 63,983,013 of record NW_026775572.1, on the reverse strand, counting down.
ATAACTTTATAATCTGAAATGACTTGAGCAGTATGAATGTGAACATTAATAAACCGTATGATTCTCACTAGATTTTTACCAAAAAAAAAAAAACAAAAAAAAACAAATGATTCTCACTAGATTACTACTGCCTTCACAACCAGCTGACAATTTCCATGGACAACTCTTAACATCACACACAAATCTATAATATCTTCTGCTATTGTCCAAATATTTAAACAGAAAATGGTTACGAAGACCAAACAAAACGAGTGCATCTTTGAAATCATTTGGGCATTTAAAAAGCTGACCCTCAGAATTAATTCCATCAATGTGTCGGAAAGAATCCTGATGCGCATTTGTTGGAAGAAGTGAAGACGTTGAGGCATGACAACTTGGTGATAGATTACAGTCAGTGGCTTCAATAAATTCTACAATAGTTGAAAAAATATGTTAAAAATCGTATAACCTATGCAATGCATGTATTAATGTATTTCTTTACATATATACGTCTTACCTCTCACTATGATCACTTGGAATTGTGCATGATGCCATTATAGGAGTTGTTTCTTCCACATATACGTTTAACATGCTGCCACTCAGTAGAAGCATCACTCTAAATTCAGATTCTCCTGTCATCCTCACAAGTTCATTCTTGTTATATTCTATGGTATAATATATGACTTTACCACTCATGTTTGAAAAGGAACGTTCTTGTAACTCATTTATAAACGAGTCATACGTTGTTGTTGTAGTCATCATAAAAGGGTCCAAGACACTACAGATGTATATAATTCCCCATTACCATTTTTTTTCAATTTTTCCATCGAATCGACAAAAACATGCAACTTGTCTCTCATCCATTTCTTCAACTATTTTTGGATCAACTCATTAGTATTAAAAAAAAAAATAAGTTAAAAAAAAGGTTCTAGAGTGTAAAAATGACTACGAATTACATAAAGATATGGTTGATGCTTGTGTTCTAATGACAAAAAATTAATCAAATACCTCTTATGCACAAAGTCAAAAAAAAGATGTTGAATTTTACTTCCCCAACCCAAGTCTTCTTCCTTTCATCTGTTAAAAACTGTCAGAAATTTTTGTTTTGCAAGAGCATTTTTGTACATCAAAATAGATTAAAAAAAAAAAAAAAAAAAAAAACAGATTACAGAACTAAAAAAAAAAAAAAAATCAGAGCAGAATATATTGTAGATAACAAAATCAATGCAAACTTACCTCAAACAAATATTCAGATTGTAAAAGTTAATAAATTCAACATTTGCAGTAACAAACAAATGTCAACTCTTCTCTTTTCACTAGAATTGATGCATTTTTAGTGTGACTGACGACTGACAAAAAAGAGGGAATGCAAAAACAAAGATAGACAAAGACAATATTTTTAGTGTGACTGACAACTGACCAAAAAAAAAAAAAAACATGTTCAAACTTTGCCAATATGGAAAACAAAAAATAAAGAAAACACATAAGCCTCTTCACATAATTCCAATTTCAATTGTTGAGAGTTATTCAACTCACGAAAATTCCACTTCCCCAACCCAAGTCTTCTTCCTTTCATTGAAATTTTTGCTTTGCAAAAGCATTTTTGGACATCAAAATAGCTTAATACTACAAGAAATATGGGTTTTAGTAGCAGTCCTTTAGGGACAGTCTGAAAGACTGTCCCTAAAACCTATTTTTTGGCACAGTCTTTACAACTGTCCCTAAAACCTAACTTGCCCGTCCCTAAAACCTTATTTTTTGGCACAATATCACAAACTATCCCTAAAACCTTAACTAGGCTGTCCCTAAATATTTATTTTTTGGCACAGTCCAAAGACTGTCCCTAAAACCTGAATTTGCCCGTCCCCAATTCCACAAAAAAATTGTGCGGCATCATTTGGCGCTTCATTTTTTGTTTGGCGCTACAAATATATAATATATAAAATAATTTTATTTTACAAAATATTTAAGAAAGGCATAAACTACGTCGTTTAACCATATATCTCATTACATCCGCCTGGTCTTCACTTCTGCCAAACGCTCAAGCCCTCACGCCTCTTCCACCGTCTTCCATCCTCTTCCACCCTTTTCCATCGTTGCAGAAAACAGAGGCTCTTCCACCCTCTTCCACCGTCGCAGAAGACAGAGGTTCTTAATCAAACATTCTTTGGGCTTCAATCTTCACCGAATCATAAGATTCAATCTTCACCAAATCTGGAGTTGGCTTGTGGTCTAAGTCTGAATCGTTGTGGGAAATACGGGTTTGCAGAAGTGATTCTTTGGTGTTTCGAAGAGAATCTCGGGCTTGGAGGAGGCCAGCTATCAGAATCAGGAGGTAATCTAAACCCTTATATATTTTGTGATGTGTTCCTTATATATTTTGTTATGTGTTCCTTATATATTTCTTGAGATATAGTTGAAATAGGCTTTCTGTTTGTTCTTATGTTTGATTGTTACGCACTTTTTGAATGGTGCGATCTGGTTGATTTGGCTGCAAATTTTCATGATAATTTAGGTCTTTATTTAGATTCAGTTTTTTGCGAAGCTGATATATTTGTGTAAATTATACTGATCTGAGGTGGATCAGACACAGTCAACCACGTGAACTTCGAAACATGGGTTAATGAAATTTTGGTAGACTCAGTCGATTCAATTATTTGAAACATTAGCTAATGAAATTAGAATCGAATAGAAAATTTGTGTAGATTCAGTGGATTCAACTGCTAACTTTGTGCTTTTGCTTTACATTGAGATTGGGAAAGTAAAAACAGAGAAAGTGATTGAGCTAAAAATTTTTATTGCTCATGTCCCCACAGTTTGAAAATGAGAAATTGAAAGAAAGGAAAAACAAATGATATATTGATTGTCAAGTTTGTTTTCGTGGCTGGCAGAATTGGATTTTTATTTTGAAAATTTTGTTATATGGTTGATTGTTTAATTACAATTTGCAGAAAGATAATTTATTTTTTCGTTGCAATGATTAATAACATTATGTAGATTACCCGTCACAAAGGGTTTTATTTTGGAATTCAAAAGCCAATTTTATCTTTGGCTTAAATTAGTCATTCACATTTGGACCAAATTTGAAAATTGAATTTTTAAAAACTTAGGCCAACTTTGATCAACCCAAGAGCTTTTAAGTTTCAGATTTCTTGGTCATGTTTCACCAAATTTTAACTGAGCTATTAATTTTTTTTTTTTCTTTCTTTCTGATTTTATGGTTGGATTAATGGAGTTTAAATAGGATTTATCACTACACATTTTCAACAAACTCTGTTTCGACAACCATATTTTCTGATTTTGACGATGTGCCTAGTTCAAGAGATTGAGCAGGGAGATAGGAAGAAAAACATAGCTTAAACAGGGAGAGATAAAACTAAATTGGACTGGGCTAGCGTTTGCAGAAGAATAAGAAGTTGTTGCCCTTTATATTATTATTATTATTATTTGCTTCTGCTCTTCTCCTATTTACTCCAGATTTTGGTTAAAATAACAGCACTAGTCATTAAAATTGCTTCTCTTAGTTTTTGGCTGTTGGTGTTCTCCTATTTACTGGACAATTTTTTTCCATTGTTTGAATTGTAATCTTGCAATGTTGTAGAAGATTTTAAGTCATTTTGTAGTGCAGTGGTAGAAGTCTTTTTCGCCCCTTGTTTAACAAGTTTTGAATTAAACATATTAGACTGACTATAGTAAACCAAAACCGTATTTGTCTACAGTATACCAAAAACAAATTAGAAATTAATTATCTTAAGACTTACCCAAAGCCATGGTGAGAAAGCTATAAACAATTTGCTAACTACTGCCCCAAATTTGAATATTTGGAGCTGATGAATCCTTTCTCAAGCCTCCAAAAAAGATACAATATAAATAAGACTAAATATTTAATGGGGAATAAGTAGAATCAAAATTTACAAGTTTGGCATGCCGACGAGGAAGGGAAGGAAACATTTCTGTGATGGAGTTACTCGACCTTCTTTTCATCCCAAGCCTTCAAATGACCATTAATTTTTTAGAAATATTAGGAGAGGTTGCCAGAGAAGATGTCATTGAAACTGAAGAAGTAAAAACAAAACAAAAAATGACATGATTACTCTTTCCACTGTTATACAACCTAGAATAGAATTAATCATATATTCATATTGAATAAAGATTTAAATCTCCATTCCATCACTCATTTTATATCCATCTAATGTTATCCAACACCATCATTACATGAACTCAAATTAATAATGAAACAGTTAACCAAATAAAAATAAAAATACAGCAAAAAAATTCTTTAACAAATTTCAATTACCAAAAAAACCAATAGAATTACAGGGAAATTCTATTATGTGCGCTCCCATTCTGGAAACCCTTATCATCTACACAACTTGCAAGATCTACACCTCCATTTCTTTAACACCCTCATCTCTAATTAGAGTTAAGGGTTCCCCAATTTCATGAATATCCAGAAAGACATCTATGTCTATACAACCTGCATACACCTGAAACATCTAAAGTGCATCTGAATCTTCCTCTATCGATCATCCTCTTTTCACTGGGTCAGAAGATAGATCTAGGAAATTATACCTACCAGTGTCTATAATACTAATGCCATGTGACCATGGCAGTGAACCAACAGAGTATGAAGAAACTCCATTTCTTAATTACTATGTCTTTCAATTTTCTTTAATTGTACTTCACTCTTTTTTTTTTTTTTTTTTTGGGGTTCTTTTTTAAAGAAATGATAAGACGATTCTTACACTCATTCATTGTTCCTTCCATGATGGGCTCCACACACTTATATACATACATATATATATATATATATACATACATATATATATATATATCCTTTATTAACTCTTGATGGATATATGTTCTTTTTCTTTTCTTTTTTTTTTTTTTTTTTTTTTTTTTTTTTTGTGTACATTTAAGCAGTTACATGGATAAGTCTTGGATTCATAATCACACTAGGGGTAGTGTAAAGTATTTTGATGGCATACATGACTTCATTGATGTGGCTAGGCGTCATGCAGAAGTAGACGGTAGGTCCCGATGTCCATGTCGTCGTTGCAAAAATAGGACTTATCATCAAATTGAAGAAGTTAAGCAGCATCTCTTGAGAAATGGGATGGACAAGGGGTATACCAATTGGATATATCACGGGGAGGCTCGTCAAAGCAACAATAATGTTAGTATTAATGCTAATGTCAGTAGGGAAAATGTCCACGATGAAGATGGAAATGTAGATAATGTGTTTGAATTGTTGGATAACATACAAATGGGAAACTTCACTAATGCACCACAACAAGAAGATTTGCCTGAAGTTGATGTTGGAGGAGGAAGCTTTGACGGATTGTTAAATGATGCACAATGTGAATTGTGGCCAGGTTGTGAAAAATACTCTAAGTTGTCAGCGATATTAAAGTTGTTCCATGTGAAGGTTACAAGCCGAATGAGCAACAAATCATTTGACATGATGCTTGATGCATTTAAGGATATGCTTCCCGATAATAATGTGTTACCAAAGTCTCATTACGAGACTAAAAGCTTGTTACGAGACTTGGGTCTCGGATATGATTGTATACATGCATGTAAACATGATTGTGTTTTATTTTGGAGGGAAAACGCAAGTAAAGAAAATTGTCCACAATATGGTGAATCGAGGTATAAACCTCACGAAGGTAAGGGTAAGAAAATCCCTCAAAAGGTTCTCCGGCACTTCCCATTGAAATCAAGACTTCAACGGTTGTTTATGTCAAAGGATACAGCCTTAGATATGCGGTGGCATAAGGAGAAACGTGTGAAGGTGACAAATGAGTTAAGACATCTAGCTGATTCAAAAGCTTGGGAGGATTTTGATAGTAAGTATAGTTGGTTTGCTGCTGATCCTTGTAATGTTCGTATTGGATTAACAACTGATGGATTCAATCCATTTGGTAATATGAGCAATGCGTATAGTATGTGGCCTGTGATGATTGTGCCTTACAATTTGCCACCTTGGATATGTATAAAGGAGCCATATATATTTATGTCATTGCTTATTCCTGGTCCAACATCGCCTGGTAATGATATTGATGTGTACATGCAACCTTTGGTTGAAGAGTTAAAAGAATTGTGGCGGGATGGTGTAATGACGTATGACGCGTACAGTAAATGTAACTTTAAAATGCATGCGGCAATGATTTGGACCATTAGTGATTTTCCCGCCTATGTGATGGTATCTGGATGGATGACAAAGGGTTATCTAGCATGTCTGAATTGTAAGAAAGAAACATGTTCTTGTTTTTTGAAACACGGACGTAAGATATGCTACTTGGGAAGTCGTATGTTTTTATCGTTAGATCACATTTTCAGAAACCATCACAAGCAATTTAATGGCAAAAGTGAAGACAAAGGGCCACCAAAGCAGTTGACGGGTGATGATATTCTAGAACAACTTAACCTCATACCCGAGGTTAGTTTCGGAAAGGGGCCAAATAAAAAGAAGCGAACTCGTGAGGAATTTGAACTTAACTGGACGAAGAAGAGTATTTTCTTTAAACTACCTTACTAGAAGACCATTTTGTTGCGGCACAACCTGGATGTTATGCATATAGAGAAAAATATATGCGATAGTGTGTTGGGGACATTATTGGACATTGAAGGGAAAACTAAGGACACATTCAAAAGTCGGTTGGATTTAGAAGCAATGGGGATTAGAAAAGAACTCCACCTGAGACGTAATGGTGAAAAATTTGAGATGCCACAGTTTCCAGATGGCTATGCATCGAACATAAGTCGGTGTGTGAATGTTAATAATTGTAAGATATCTGGATTGAAAAGTCATGATTCACACGTTCTCTTACAACGTCTCCTCCCTATTGCTATACGAGGATTCTTAAATTTAGATATTTGTAACACAATAGCTGAGCTTGGTTTATTCTTTAAGGAATTGTGTTGTCGAACTGTCAAAGTGGATGTCTTAGAGGCAATGGAAAGGGACATTGCTGTTATACTAAGTAAGTTAGAGATGATATTTCCTCCGTCATTTTTTTAAATTATGGTGCACTTGGCTCTGCATTTGTCGCGTGAAGCCATCATCGCAGGCCCTGCACAATATCGATGGATGTACCCGATTGAAAGGTGCTGTATATTTTTAGTAAACCAATATTTTTTTTTAACAAGTTTTATTAGTTTGTTATTAAATATTATTGGTTTGATTAACGGTTATGTAGATTTTTGCATACTCTCAAATTGTACGTCCGTAACAAAGCACGTCCGGAAAGGTCCATTGCGGAAGCTTACGTGGACGATGAGTGCCTCACATTTTGTTCAAAATTTCTTGGAGGGATTGAGACAAGGTTCAATAGAGAAGAAAGAAATAGTGAGGGGAACTACAACAATAATTGGTCCACATTTTATGATCTAAAGCAAGTGGTTCGACCGATAGGAGCACAAAGTTTGGACATATTGCCCCGTGCGGACATAGAGATGGCCCGATTGTACGTTTTACAGAATTGTGAAGATGTTTTGTCATATGAAGAGTAAGTAACTCATTGCATGTCATATCTTGTCAGTTTCTATGAATATATAGTCTATTTCTTAATACATGTATACAATTGTATCATTAACATAATGTAATTGTTTAGAAAACACAAGGTAGAACTTGAGAGAGAAAATCCGCACAATGTTCCTCAAAGACATGCTAAAGAATATTCGAGGTGGTTCGAAACAAAAGTAAGTCCATTATGCACCTATTGTACTTAATTAAATAAAATTCTTTAATTTAATTAAAATGAACTGTCATTCATTTATTTAACACTACATTTCTTTTAATAGATAAAGGAAATGTGTCATCATCAAAAGGAAACAACTTGTGATGAATAGTATTCATTAGCGTGTGGACCTCAATGTCTAGTAAGTCGATATTCCGCGTGTATTGTAAATGGGATTAGGTTCCATACTAAGGAAAGGGAGCAAAATCGACGAACACAGAATAGTGGCGTGTTAGTGAAAGGAGAAGACCAAGATTAATATGGTGCCCTAACAGATATCATTGAGTTAAGATATCCTCTGGGTAGAAAAATTTTTCTTTTCAAATGTGATTAATGTCTGAAGATGATACTGATTTGGATGACATGTGAAGCTTTTTATTCTTGAGCATGTACCTCATTTTATTGTTTTATGATTAATACTTTAAGTGACAGGCTGAATGATATTACCGAGCTTTATCTTTTGAGTTACTTTTTGTTTAAATTTCTCTTTAAGTATTGGTTTTGTGCTTCATTAATTTGCAGCTTTGATTTGGTTGACTAAATTAATTGTTATATTTGAGCATTTACTCTTTTTTTTGGGTTTATGATTATATTTAATGTGATCTATTCAGTTATATTGCCTCTAATTATTGAAATATTTATTCAATGGAATTATGTAAATATGAAATGATGACTCAGAATATATTTTGCATATGCTTGTTTATTTTGATTTAATTTCACTTGATTCTTCATATCAGCTTGTAAACTAAATTATGGACACCTCTGAGGAACCGATGCGTAGAGTTTTAAGGTCCCGCAGGGCTGAAACTGAGGGACCATCTACAAGTTCACCTCCTACACAACCAAGTGGATTAGGTGAAGATAAGAATTCAACAAATGAAAGAATGGAAGGTGATGGTAGTAATGAGCAGATAGGGCCACAACCAAGTGGAGGTAATTATGCTTCATCATTGATTAACCAAAAGTTCTTTTGTAAAATACCTACGCTTTAATTAAGATGATAAATTTGTTTTTCAGGTCCGATACGAAAAGGGCGTGGAAAAGCAAAAAATGAAGCCTTGCACAAAATTAATGAAAACAATTGGCCAGTTCCAGTTGAGTTTGGAGAGGGTTATATTAAACCTGTTGGTTTAAATAACAAATTATGGACGGCTGAGGTTGGCAATAATACACGAGATATCGAAGCCCTTCTAAAGTATAAAACGTGGAGGGATGTTCCAGATTTTGAGAAAGAGGTCTGCTATGACCATTTGAAGGTAATGATATCCATCATTTAATGCTTGTTTTGTTAAAAAAAAATCAGAGATTACTGGTCCAATTGGTTACAAATTATAGCTTACTTTAATTTTACATTATAAAGGAGGTCTTTGGAGTGGATGCATACGCAAATGACATTGATTTTAAGCGTGTAAATATGGGAATTTCCAGCGCGTTGAGGAAATATAGATATAAATTGAAGTGTCATTTTGAAGAGCATCTTCCGATTGAGAATGCACGCCGCCATCCTTATAATGGTATTGGTAATGTTGTTTGGGAAAAATTGTGTGATACGTGGATGTCACCTAAATTTCAGGTTCAATTTCTTAACTACTTGTTTTTACTATTTAATATAATAACTTCATTCACTAGTTATTTAGGTTTCCTAACTTGTAATATTGTTTGAATTACTACTTAGGAAATAAGTGCAAAAAACAAAGAAAATCGTTCCAAGAATGAGGTTCCACATTATTCTGGATCAATGTCCTTCGTCAGACGTTACGATGATTATGTGCGTAATATACGAAACAATAATTATAAATTTTTTATTTTATATTCTACGTTCTAAACCATATATTTGTCTAATAGTCACTATTACTTTGTACTATAGGTCAAACTCAAAGAAAGGCAGAGCCAAGAAGATGAGGACGGTGAAAGGGAAGAGGATCCTGCTATTCGTTTGTACAAGGACACACATTTTAAGGAACAAGGTGGATGGGCACATGAGAAAGCTAAGAGGAATTTTGTAAGTTAACTATAAGCTAGCATGTTAGATTATGAAATTTGGATCTCATAATATTGTCCACATCGATTGATTGTGTTGGATTTGTAATTTATCTGTTTTGCATAGTTCAAATATGTGTCTTATATCTAGAGTAGAAATCTGGAGATTTAATAACAACTCATGCCAAATAAATGTTCTATCCCCTTACATTCCATAACTCCAAGATACTTCAAGTCTAGAAACCCCTCACCATCTCTGTCTTGACTCACATTCTTTAAAATTTCCACTTCTACTAAATATATACATGAGATCTTTGGATGTATCATGAAAATTAATGAATCAGTCCATTAATTGGGGTTTCTTGAATTAAAACTTGTTTAGAGTAAAGATTAATTTTAATTAGGGTTTCGTCAATCTTGGTTGTGACATTTTGTCCTTATTACACCACACAGTCAACCACTATATCTTAGTACTATGTGAAGAAAATACATTGGCCTTATCCATTTTACTCATGAAATGATCAAAACACTCTTTTTTTTTTTATCTCAAAAAGCTAGTAAAGTAAATGAAAGCAAAAGAGTGTACCCATAAAGGCCGCCACCATCACTGCTAATCCCAAGTATACAAAGTATAAACTGCACTGTTCAACAAAAACAAAACACATATGAAAAAGAGAAAGAGAAAGAGAAAGAGACCGTACATACATGAAATGTGAAGGAAATAAAATGAAAATGAAAATGAAAAGAAAAGGCACGAGAGATCGCAATGAATGCTAACCTTTTCAACCTCATCCATGAAATTAACTGCGGGATTTGGCTGAGTTTTAGCATAACCCAGGCTATTGAAAAGGCGACTAACGTAGAGCAGTAAACAGTTTGTTGACATGCCATCGCCAATGGCTCCGAGAGTGCCGAAAAACATAAGCAAAATGTCCACCCAATCTGTATACCTGAAAATTATACCTATAGCGTTCGTCTTCTCCCTTCTCATCTCTCCTTTCTCCGAACCGTTCTCGTCTGAAGAATTCATTTTCTTCATATATCAATGTATCTAGAGAACTGATTAGTCTGCTACCCAGCAGGAGAGAGAAGAGAGAGAATGGAATAGCTTGTAAATGGAAGCCTCACTTTGCTCTAACAAGTAGTGACCCATTTATATATAAATATGAATATATTTGTCTGTCTGTCTGTTTGTGTGTGGGGGTGTGGAGAAAGTGAGGTGATTTTCCATGAAGCAGCCCTTTTATGCATAAGGTTTATGTGTGGTTGTTACATATATATATATATATATATATACACACTTTTATAATAATAATAAAAAAATCCTCAGAATTAATAGTGAGAAAAAGAGGAAGGTTATCACTCGTATAAAGCATATTCCTCTATTTAGATGGGGTCAGCTGCAAATCCTATTGTCATCCCACTATATCCTAAGCTGTATTTGTTCCCTCTCTCTCTTTCACACACACACAACTTCAGTAGAAGCTGTCCTAGATACTCTTGGAGCGTCATGTTATATTTTATTTGATGCATGATTGAATTAAATAGACAAGAAATCAAAATCTGATTTATTGTTGTAAGTTTAATAGCTTAGTTTTGGGATAGTAGAGAATCAATATTTACCTACTTTCTAGTTTCTACACATTTGAGCTGTGTCATTGATTTTTTCTAATACGTCCTAACTCAGAGTTTGTCTCTCCTAGTCATCCAGTATCCCCCTAAACTCCTCACATATTGTACTCCCTTTTTTCTTTTCTTTTATCTTTTTTTGACATGCTTTCCAGTTTTCAAGTGCCCAACTCAGGTTCAAAATTCATAGTTTACATTCTTTTTGTCTCGTGAAACTTTCCTAACCTAAATGTAATTGATAATCATGTATAATAGTAGTAAATTCCATTTTAAACATCCAACTCTCTAATTTTATGAATCACATAATTTTTGGCCTCTCCATGCATTTATTTGAGTGAATTTTCATATGTTAGTCTATCTGATAGGAGTGTGTGTTTCTTGTGGTCACCCTTCTCATCACGTTTGAGAAAGTGCCTTAGAGTTGCAAGTTACAGAAAGTGCCTTGCGTTTTGGTTCCATTCTAATCTATTAAACTACCAGAACCTTAATGATTTGATCAGCCATTTTGCAGTGATGGATACTTTTTGTGTGTTAAACTCGTATCAGACCACATTATAATGATAATGGAGAGTTTTTGTGAAAAAATTAGCTCTGTCAAACCCATGGTTTGTTTGCTAATATTTTTCTGGTGCACCAACTACCCACAAAGTTTCTAACAATAATTTAGACAGTAGTGAGCCTTAAATTTATTTAAATGTACAAATTTTTTTTCTATTTGTTGAGAAACAACATGTCATACAAGAAATGGCATACAAGAAATGCCATTGTTTACTGTATGCGCGCATGTTATAAACCGAATCACTTTAATCTCTCTATTTTTATGTGCTGGTGCATGTGTGATTACATTTTCTGTTATTACTTGATTTATTCCTAAGCCATATTTTTTTAATTTGATAGCGAACTTAAATATTTTGCAGGATGCAATGAAAGAAAAGGCTGCACAAAATTCTCAAAATTTTGATGGTACGAGTCCATCCATAAATGAAGTTGAGATAGTACAAAACCAACTAGGCATAAGGAAGGGATATTGCCGTGGATTCGGACATGGTTTCGTGGCTCCAAAGCGTCAGCGTGCCTCTTCATCATATGATGAGGCTTATAGGAAAATGGCCGAAATTGCTGAAGAAAGAAGTGTACAAATGGCGGAAAAAATGGAAAAACTTGAGAAGATGCTTGAGCAGTACCAACAACAGCCGCCACCATGGTTCCTTCAATATCAGCAGCAGCAGCAGTAGCCGCCACCATGGTTCCTCCAATTCCAACAGCAGCAGCAGTCGCCACCATGGTTCCACCAACAACAGTCTCCATCAGATTCCCAACAGCAGCAAACCGCACCAAATTGGCATCAACAACCACCGCCACCTCTAGCAGACTCGTATTTTCAGTAACCGCCACTAACAACAAGATGGCAATATCAGCTGCCGCCACCAACATGGTCTCACCAGTAAGCACCACCACAACCACCAACAGAATGAATAATGGATCTTGAAGAGGATGGAACAATTTTTTGTGCTACTACATGGTTTTAGTTTTTGTTTAGAAAACTAGAGATTTTATATTTTATGGATCTTGTATATATATATTGTGGATTGATTTTATTCTATAGATAGTAATATTTTTTTGAATGTTATTGTGGATCTATTTTGTATATATGTTTTGTATGTTTGTATCCGGAATGGTTAAATTCACAAATTCAGCATACAATATATATATATATATATATATGGTTTAATATAATAATTATAATTAAAAATAATGTATTAGGGACGGTCTGACCCTCCCTAATACAATAATATATTAAAATATATAATTAAAATAATATATTAAAATATATAATTAAAATAATATATTAGGGACGGTCAGACTATCTCTAATACAATAATATATTAAAATAATAATTAAAATAATGTATTAGGGACGGTCTTGACCGTCCCTAATACAATAATATATTAAAATATATAATTAAATTAATGTATTAGGGACGTTCTGACCGTCCCTAATACAATAATATATTAAAATATATAATTAAAAATAATGTATTAGGGACGGTCCTGACCGTCCCTAATACAATAATATATTAAAATATATAATTAAAAATAATGTATTAGGGACGGTCCTGACCGTCCCTAATACAATAATATATTAAAATATATAATTAAATTAATGTATTAGGGACAGTCTGACCGTCCCTAATACAATATATGAAAATATATAATTAAAAATAATGTATTAGGGACGGTCCTGACCGTCCCTAATACAATAATATATTAAAATATATAATTAAAATAATGTATTAGGGACGGTCTGACCGTCCCTAATACAATATATATTAAAATATATAATTAAAAATAGTGTATTAGGGACGGTCTGACCGTCCCTAATACAATAATATATTAAAATATATAATTAAAATAATCTATTAGGGACGGTCTGTCCGTCCCTAATACAATAATTATAATTGAAAAATTATGTATTAGGGACGGTCTGTCCGTCCCTAATACTCTAGGTATTGGGGACAATCATTTAAACTGTCCCTAATTCGTACCTTATTAGTGACAGTCTTGGCCGTCCCTAAAAAGTTTTAGGGACGATTTTATTTGGGATAGGTTGGACTGTCCCTAAAGGTCAAAACTATTAGGGATGGTCAACTTTGACCATCCCTAAAGCTCTTTTGGCACGCAACTTTTAGTGACGGTCCAAACTGACTTTTAGGGACGGATTTGGTACTTTTAGGGATAGTTTCGACTATCCCTAAAACCCGAATTTCTTGTAGTGTAAATAAAAAACAGACAAAAAAAAAAAAAAAAAAAAACCTTCAAGAACTAAAAAATAAAAAATTAGAGCAAAATGTATTTTAGACAACGAAATCAATGAAAACTTACCTCAAACCCTAGATTTGCACTTGAGAAAGAGTGAAGGAGAGAGAGAGAGAGGAACACCCAACAAAGCTCGGTTTACCCTAATGGCTAGTTTTTACACCGTTTCAGTTAATAGTGGAACCAAGGATTTCACACCAGAAGTTGCTCCAAATCACATGAATATAGAGGATTAACATGTTCAATAACGGATTTCGTTCTTCACAGTCCACGATAGAGAGGAAGGAGCATACATTTGAGATGGAGCAAATCGGCGGTGATGGACCATATATGGGATATATGGAAACCTTTTGCGGTTGGAAGGAATAAGCGTATTTTGTGACTGAAAGTAAACAGAGGATCGACAGTATAGTAATTGTGTTCAAAAAGTGAAAGGTTAGTTTAGGTAACAAATTGTAGTGAATAGTAAAAGTTCATGTCAACGTCATTAATTTGGTCCACTTCATTTTTTTGAAACTTTAGGACTTTAACATCACAATATTGTAAATATTGGCATTAGTACATTTATATGTTATAATATATACTATATATACATATATAATATTAAAAGTGTAGTATTTATTTATTAATATAAAAAAATATTTATTAATTGATATACCTATAAGAAAAAGAACAAAAAACATAACAATGAATTCTTGAAAACTAAATTTGGACAATATTTGTCTACTCACCAGTGAGTAAGAAGTTCATACTTACCCGTGATGTGGCATAAAAGTAATGTGACAAGTATCCCGAAAATAGAAAATTAAAAAAAAATAAAATTTTTGAATGCGTACTAGGTAAACATAAAAGGATGCAAATCAAATCCTAATCTAACTCTCTTCCTCTCTTGCTCTCTATCTCTCTCTCTTAAACTACGTACTCTGCTGAACCATAATCTGCTAATAATTGAAGTTTTGACTTATATCTTTCATAGTTTAATGTGTAATCCTTATATATACTTATCAATTATTTTTATCTAAATACACCCAATTACATAAAATATGGTTCACATGGTTTGATAGATGATTTATTGATTGCATGATAGAATGTTATTGCTTATTTCTTGTCTTCTTTTTCTTTTGGCAGAAAACCAAAATCTATGTATCATTACATTTATAGTTATTCTTTCTATTTATCATCCAGAACTTTGTTTGTATCATATAATATTATCTTATTTAATTATTCTTTCTATTCATCATCCAGAACTTTGTTTAAATCTTGTAATATTATTTTATTTAAGAATTTTAGCTTAAAATATTTTTTTTCGACAAGATCCCCTTCTCGTTCACTCCCTGGACAAAAAGAATAGCGTGAGAAAGAGGGGGAGAGAGAGTTATATTTGGATCATATTTGGTTTAATCAGGATAACCTCTCAAATCTTTTAATATTTATTATTTTATATTGTAGGGACACGTGTTCCACTAATTTTGTGCCACATCAAAGTAAGTATGAACTTTCTGCTCACCAGTGAGTAGGCAAGTATTGTCCATTATGTTAATCTTTGAGTAGCTTAAAAACCTTCGTCAAATTCCAAAAGAAAAAATAATAATAATAACGGCAAAGATGTAATACCCCTAATTTTAGAGGAATTATTTAATTATTTTAATTACATTTTAATGGATTATGTGGTAATGTGTTGATGTGATTATTTGATTTAATTGTTTGATATGAATTATGTGATTTATTTGTGTGTATTTGTTTGATGTGAATTATGTGATTTAATTGTGTATTTGTTTGTAATTATGTGTTAGCTTAAATGTTTGATTATTTAATTTAATATATTTTAATTTTATTTAAATGAATGGATTTTAATTTTGTTTAGTAATAATGGACCAACTAAATGAATCTCATGAACTACTTGGAAGGAAAACCTAGATGGGTAAGGATTATGACTCATGAGTGTAGTAGTTATATATATATATATATATAAATTGATGTGATCAATAAATATATATTGTGTATGCAGATTATTATTATGATTATTATTATTATTATTATTATTTTATTGTTTCTTTTTATGTATGTTATACGTGAATTTGGATTAGAGTTATTATCATTAGAAATAATTATTTTCCTATTATTCTTTCTTAAGTCAGTAGGATTAGGATTAGGGTAGGATTATTATGAGCTTTTATATATATATATATATATATATATATATATATGTTAAGGGTCTGCGATAGAGGCCAGAGGAAGAGGAAGAAGCCGTGAGTTTTGGAGAAAGAAAGAGAAGCTATATGAGGTCTGTGAAGGCCGAACCAAGGAGAAAAGGAAAGAGGGCTATTTGTGTGTGTAAACTAGACCAACAGAGAGGTGACAATGGCAACCAGAGGCTGTCAGCGTCAGTGAACAGATCGAAAAAAATGAGGTGATGGGATTTTCGATCTGAAATCCTTAAGGTAAGTTCTTTGTTCTACTCTTCTCCTTTGATCTCGTATTTAATACATGCCTAGGACGGCTTTAGGATAATTAAATAGTAAAAACGAATCTGTTTGCATGTTAAAATGGATTAAAAAATAGAGATAATATATGTGTATATGTTTTATATGAACTTATGATTTGATGCATGATTTATTGTTTCTATTTATTGCAATTATGTCTAAAAGCTTTAAATAATTAATTGGGATCATTTGGGACTTAATATGCATGATTAGGACCCTAAACGATGAAGGTTTGAATGATTTACAAAGGGGTTGCGAGGAAGAAGACACACCAAGGAGGAAGTAGTTGATATGTTGTAAACCCAGTAGACTACTACTAGTTAACTATGTTGAGAACCAGTAAACTACTACTAGTTGACTAGATTAAAAACCCAATAGACTACTACTAGTCGACTAGGTTGGGAACCAGTAGACTAACACGTAGCTCCACTAGTATTAGGAGCTAGTTAACCGGTTTTGGTTGAGACTTGGTTTCTTCGGTTTTTGGGTATAAAGTGTATTTTTCCATTTTAATTGATTTAAATGATTTATATGGACTTAGTAAAATCCCAGAATACATAATACATATTAATATGCTAACGTTTGAGACATAATGGATATTTAAATAACTTATAAGTTGTTTATATGATGTTTATATTTTTTAAATTGCTTAAACAATTGCAATGGATGATTTAATGATTATAATCATGTTATTACAATATGTTCTAATCTCATATATACTTGATCTGTTATTTGTTTGATTGTGTGGAAACCGTTGTCAGGATATGGTTTCGAATTATACACCATTGTCATGATATGACTGATATTAAGGGTAAGCTGACTAATAAGTTTAGACTCATTCCTTATCATGTCATTGTCAGGATATGAATGTTGTCATTGTTTGGATATGGCTATATATGTGTGTGTGTGTGTGTGTGTGTATACCATGATACGAGCTTGAGTTCTCGGGATCGATGGTTAGAAAGTCTATATTGCCCCAGGATGCATAGTTGAATATAGAAGATTGTGTGTTCTGCCATATAGTTCAGTTAGAGTCTTTAGTGTGTATTTATATGTGTATACCAACTATATAGCTATTGCATTAGTTGACTATAGTGTATTCGTTCATTAAGTCTTTGTTTGAGATATAGTAGAAAGAGTTTTTTTTTTTGAAAAGTGAATTTAATTTTATAAATATAATATAAATAGAGTTACAGACCCATAAAGATAATAGGCCAAGAGAAGAAAACAGTTACATCCCAAAATAAAACAATCCCAGAGGCACAACTGAACCCATAAGCAGAAGTCGAAACAGAGCAACGATTAGCAATTAAAGTTTAGAGAAAAACTTCATAATCTGGTGAAACATGGACAAATCCTCCATATCCCCACTGCTAGATGTCTAGTGGTTTCGTCGTTGGCCTCAGAACAGACAAAGAAAGGTCCCCATCATCAATAATCCTTCTGCCTACGGGGTGTTAGGGAAAGTGGATGCCATCAACTTCAATTGGACAGTGTCAAGAGTGAGATGTAGGATTGTGTATTGTGACATTCTTTTCTTCTTAAATATTCTTCTATTATGCTCATTCTAGATATGGTAGACAAGAGAGGACAGAGCAAGCTTCAAAACTGAGCTGCTGAGTGTTACAGTATCCCTTCTCATGAGATTAAACTTCCCTAATTAGTAGGCATAAAGTAATACCGATAATGTGTTTAATTGGATAAATGTCCATAAGGGTTTCACAGAAGGGCATTTAAAGAAGAAATGATCATGATTTTCCAAATCATTGTTACACAGAACACATATAGTGGAGTTGATGTGATCAGTGCATTTTCGATCCATTATTGGCAACATGTGCCTAATGGCAACCCATAGGGTAAATGAGTGTTTAGGAATTGAGAGCTTAGGCCAAACAAGGTGAGCCTATGGTACAGATGCTAAATGCTGATAGAGATGCTTGATGATATACACAACTGATAATTTACCAGATGGTGAAGGTATCCAACTAAGCTTGTCTAGTTTGTATGGGTTTGGAGAAGGCAGTTTGTGCACTTGCTGTAACTATGGTATGATGTTGGTGACAACAGGAGGAAAGGACCATGTAAAACCATGGATGAAGAGCCAACTTTAGTCCTGCTGTCATAGGATGATTCACTTAGTTGCTATAGTGAGATAAGTTGATATAAAGGGCCAAAGCAACACTAATTGTCAAACCAAAAATTAGTATGTGTTCCATCCCTAATTTCTAGGTTGACAAGAGGCCTAAATGTAGCCCTTGGTTGGAGAAGCTTCCTCTAATTCCATGAGCACTGGGAAGGAGTCTTCACCTCGCAAATACTCTTACATTTAAGTAGGTAGATGCCAACTCACTACACCTATAACATGTCTTTAGATTAGAACAGGTGCCAGAGATACTTCATGACTAGCCACTTTGTTCCAAGTATACAGGTTTGGAAGTCCAAGACCCCCACCTCTTCTAGGTAAGCAACAATACTCCCAAGCTACTTTGGTTCCAGTCTTCTTGATCGAGTACTGGCCCAGACCAAAGAAAGGCTCTGAAAATTATGTTGAGTTCCTTGATGATGCTTGCAGGAAGTATAAACTTTGAACTCCAATACATTTGGGTAGAAAATAACACAACCTTTATAAGTTGCAATCTACTTGCAAAAGATAAGTCTTTACTTGTCTAGTGTGCAATTCTAGAGGAAACCTTGTCAATTAAGACCCTGCAGTTATGAGCTTTAAGCATGGATGTGATTAATGGAACACCTAAGTATCTCACTGGAAGCTCACCATTTTTAAATCCCAGAAATGTTAGGATGCTACAATGAATTAATAATTGGTCCGGTCCATTATACCATGGACCCAATTTAATTAATTCATAAATTAATTTCTACTGTACTAAAAGAAATTAATTAAAATCCAATTAAATAGTAAATAACCTCTAAGTCGGTGTTTCATTTTGACCCCTTTATGCATAATTAGTTATCAGATAAATAAAGCCTTCAATCCGACTACTAAATTAATATATTTATTTTAGTACTTTTGATTTTTTTCTGGCTTGATTACAATATGAATTTGTTTGACAAAAATAATAATTTAGTAAATAAATACATAGAAAATCATTTTGTCTAAAATACATGAAAGCCTTTGAATTTATTCTTGTGATCAACCATAATCAATACAAAATAAATACAAGTAGCAATAATGCAAATATTGAGAATATAATCCTCTAACTATTAATTATATAATTACCCAAAGTGTTGGTCTTTGGATTCCAAAGAATCCGCCGAACAAATCAAAGTAATTACTATCTCATTTTTAGATGTCCCAAATTAGTTGTTCACTTTGAAAAGTCAAAGCAAATAAGCTTTATAATTCCATCATTGTCCTTTATATTTTCAAAAAAATTCAAACTTGGTAACTATACTTATCTAAACTAAAAAGGATAAGTTGGTAATTTTAAAAAGGGGACAATGCATTAATTGCATGTCCCTTTAAAAACTCCAATTTTTAAACATAGGCATCTAATATGGGAAAAAGGGTAATAAAAGAGTCTATACTTTTTTTTTTTTTTTTTTTTTTTTTTTTTTTTTTTTTTCCTATTTTGTACTCACACACACACGTTTCTTCTGAGACTTGAACCCCTGACCTCTTTTTGGGAAGTAAGAAGCTAATACCGGTAGGCCTATACTTCTCTCATGCTTAAGAGTCAAATTCCATAACAGTGATAGGGAGCAATTGCATACGACGACTCTCGCAATACATCTCAACCTAACGCGGATCCAGCTCAAGTCTTAGTTAATAAAGAGTTCATCCATAATTTTTTTTTTTTTCCTAGTTGAGACTCACACACATTGCCTCTACTGAGGTTCGAACCCCTGACTTTTCTTTGGAAAGTAGGAGCCTTGTACCGCTAGGCCACAGGCTTGTTGGTGAGTTTATCCATAATTACCGACTATGAACTATTTATGATTACTATTTATGTTCATGTATTGATCGCCATCACATACATATAAATATTTCTTGTAATCAAGTGAACACTATCAATTCCATAATGAATCGAAACATAATACATTGAATTCACCAATTGTATAAAGTATAAATATATCATTTCAGATTTGCTAGGAACATATGTTACTTTAATCCAAATAGGAATTCGTCATGCTAGGGTATACAAATCTCAATAATTTATTGATTAGGTCTTTGTTTGGGATGTAGTAGAAAGAGTCTGTTTGTGGGTCTGGCCCACTATTTATTTTTCAGGTCCATATCAATGCCAGGTGTAGATCTTGTTCGTACAGAGCATAGACCAGTTATCATCACTCTTCTAGTCATTTATGTAGGATTTTATTTTGTGTTATCAGTGTTTTGATGTAGATAGTTGTTATTATTGTTTAGTTCAATTGGGATTTTATTAGGGGTCCACATGGTATGGATTCCTGAGTTGTATTTTGGAGGATTATTAGTATCAGAAGAGTTTATTACTTGATAAAGTTTATTTTTATGATTTAATTATTATTCAATTTATTCTTTATTTATCATTTTGTATTATGTGTTCATTTATTGCCTAATTATTCTGATATCCTAGTCTTTGGGTGTAGGCTTGGCCAACCTACATGCCAAAATTGGGCGTATCACAAAAGATAAAATCAATAGAATCATACTCAAATAGGATAGAAGAAAGAACTAATTTTTTTTTTTTTAAAATTGAAACACAAAAAAAATAACGACAAAAATAAAATTAATAGAATCATACTCAAATCGAATAGAAGAAAGAAGATTTTTTAAGACTTTGAAACTATGAAACCTCACCAAACAGTCCACCACCGCCACAGCCACCACCATCTATGACAAACCACCTAAAGCCACCATCCACTTCTACACCAAGCAGATTACCAGTACCCCACACTAAGTCTTTTTCACAGTATAATAGGAAACTACCACTCTACCCTGCCCACAAATCTTCTCTACCAAAACTAGTATCACCAAATAGGGCAATACAAACATCTCCACCAAAACATACATTAGTAAACTCAGTCCAGCATCCAAATTGTCCCCTTCGCCATCATCCACATGTGTTCCATCGGCATCAAAGGTCTCAACAACCACAAATGACACCTCTATTACCAAGTGATTTGTGATTGTCCTTTGATGAAATCCTTAAGGTCAACATACAGGGTAAGTGTAGGTTTTACATCGGCCCTCCCAACTGGAACAACCTTATTTATTGGTCATCTTTCCATTGTCATTTAGAAGAAGAAGAAGAAATTGAATTATAGCTCATTAACAGCCATCTTAAAAAATAAAATAAACTTAATACTGAAAGGCAAGGGTCCTGCACAAGAAACATGTCAATCAAGAATTTGATGTAGAGATTTTATTTTATTTTTTATTTTTTACATAAGTAAAATATATTAAGAAAAGCCAACTATCTCAAAATTTTCCTTGAATGAATGATATGTATAAGACAGTGTTGAATTGGATTTGTGTAAGCCTCAATTTAGAATAAATAAGAAATTTAAGTAGAGGCAGAAGAAAAAGAAAGGGGAAAAAATTAATAATAATTGATAGGGAAAAATAAACCTAACCTACCTTGACCAGCCGCCAGACCTCTTCGACTTTCGAACGATAATATTTCGTTATCAAAGATAAAGATTTCCATCGGATAAAAATGATGACATTTCTTATCCAGGATAATAAAAGACGACATGGTTCAACAGGGTAAGGATAACCTTGGCACAATTTAAGAAAGTCAAATGAGTAAATCATATCCCTGATAAATCTGGCAACAAACGATCTCCTCTGATATGGCACAAACGGATCTCCTGCGGAACCAATTTGATTCCAATTGACAACCATAAATAGGGCACCAAGCCATTAAAGAAGGTACGAGAAAAAACCCCTAGAGAGAATATACATAATTATTATGTAATACGATTACAAGTACTAACTTGATTGTCGGAGGGTCCTCGGCTGGCACCATTTGGTGCCATTCGAGATAACGTCCTTTTATTTTGCAGGTAAATGCCATCGTTCTGATTCATGAGGATTTTCGCATCAACAATTGGCACCGTCTGTGGGAACAATTAGTTCTCTGAAGAAATAATAATCCAGACACGACTTGGCTCAAAAGGCAAGACAAAATTTTTCGATCATGGAAACCATCCCAAAGTCATCAGTTGACAACGGGTTTCTATGTTCTTATATAAGGACGGGTCTCTACATCATGACTACCTGTTCATCATATTGGAGGCAAAACGGTGGGTTGCATGATACCACCCAGTGTACGATAACAATAGTCACAATTTGGCACATTGACCCCGGCAGTCCAATGTGGTGTTTTCCATCTAGCGATGCTTGGTCCCCTCACTACTGAGGTTTAGTTATCTAAGACCAAACTCTATCTTTAGCCGCAGCCAACTACCAAGGCCTGATCATTGAAGACTAAGGCCTGGTCCTTCTGCACCTACATAAATGAGTTGGTCTCCACCCATCAAGAAGATTACTACCAATAAGGGGGTTTCTACCTACTAGTAAAGCCTCTACTACTGAGGATATCTCTAGCAATGGAGTCTCATTACTCCATCCGTTCGTGCAATTAGGGTGGCCTTATACACCCAAGAATGGATCGAGGCCTTCAAGTCCAAAGAGGTCTGATATCCCTCAAGATCCCATGAGATCTGTATTCCTAAGGAGGTTCCTAAGTGAAGGGCGATCATTAGACCCAACGAGGTACTGGCCACTAAACCATCATCTGTCAGCCATTGGGTACCACGCCCCCATCCACCAGGCATCAAGCCAATCACTGGACACCAAGCCTCCACCTACCAGACGACAGTCGTCACCTCTCTTCCCTTGCAGGAATTGCCTATCGACTTCAAATTATGCAGAATTTTGGATTGATAATCCATTGCAGGTTAATTTTCAGTAATCATTTCTAATACAGTCTAATGTTTTTAGACAACTGAAAATTATTGTAGCACCAGGCACCCCATTCACTGTATAAACGTTTATATCAAGGGCAGAATAGTGGGTCACATGATATTAATCGTCGATCTATATATTAAGGGAAATAGGTTTTATCATCGCGGTGTCGTATATAATTAAAGTTTCCTTCATTTACTAGAGAGACAAGACGACTACCTCTCGTATTAAAGGGGTCACCCTCATAAGGGATGATAATGAGTGTCCTGTACTATAAGGACCCGAACTGAATGAATCCTGTAATCAATATCCCCGTACTATAAGGGATAGTAAATAAGCGTCCTGTATTAAAAGGACCCGGGCTAAATGAATCCTGAAATCAATATCCCCGTATTGTAAGCGAGAGTAAATAAATGTCCTGTACTATAAAAACCCAGGCTGAATAAATCTCATAATCAATATCTCCGTACTATAAGGGATAGTAAATAAATGTCCTGTACTAAAAGGACATGGGTTGAATGAATCCCGTAATCAATATCTCCATACTATAAGGGATAGTAAATGAGTGTCCTGTATTAAAAGGACCCGGGCTAAATGAATCCCATAATTAATATCCCCGTACTATAAGGGATAGTAAATAAATGCCCTATACTAAAAAGACCCGGGATGAATGAATCCCGTAATCAATATCCCTGTACTATAAAGGATAGTAAATGAGTGCCCTGTATTAAAAGGACCTGGGATGAATGAATCCCGTAATCAATATCCCTGTACTATAAGGGATATACAATAAATGTCCTGTACTAAAAGGACCCGGGTTGAATGAATCCCATAATCAATATCCCCGTTCTATAAGGGATAGTAAATGAGTGTCCTGTATTAAAAGGACCCGGGTTGAATGAATCCCGTAACCAATATCCCCGTACTATAAGGGATAGTATATAAATGTCCTGTACTAAAATGACCCGGGCTGAATGAATCCCGTAATTAATATCTCCGTACTATAAGGGATAGTAAATGAGTGTCCTGTATTAAAAGGACCCGGGCTGAATGAATCTCGTAATCAATATCTTTGTACTATAAGGGATAGACAATAAATGTCCTGTACTAAAAGGACCGGGTTGAATGAATCCCGTAATCAATATCCCCTTACAATAAGGGATAGTAAATAAAAATCCCTTACTAAAGGGATGAGCTAAGTAAAGCTCATAAAATTTAACTCCCTTATTAAAGGAGTGACGACCTAAGTGAAACCTTTACCATTTATTCCCTTACCAAGGGAAGATTACCTAAGGGTACTAAAAATAGTACTGTAGGTGCAAAAAATCACACCCGAACACTTAAGAGAATAATATGAGGAAACGTACATAAAAATGAAGATAACTCTTGAACAAAAAAAATAGTAGTTGGAATCCGATGCTCTCTTATTTTATTTAGGCTCTATTTATAAGCTTTTTTCAGAGATTTACATGGGACTGTTTCTTGGCTTTTATTTTCAGACGTGGGCAATTACGCTTTCCGATTGTGCATATATCATTATGATAAGCGTTATGGAATTTTGGGCCTTGTTGAGATTGTGCCGTTCTTCTAGTTTTTATGTTGGGCGAAGCTTTCTTCACTTGATCGGACTGAACCAATACGTGCACGTGGTTTCTTTTGTTGGGCCTCTAGTTGATTACGGGCCTCTAGATATCTTGGTTTGGTTTAGGCTACTTCTTACTACCACGTGTTGTATTGTGACTGGTGGGGTTTTTTCCCTTCACATTTTGCCCCTGATTCCTTTTATGAATTTGATTCATATAAGGAATTGTAACTACTTTTGGGAAGTGGAGAAGTTTTCATGGCTATTACTGCTTATCATTACCATTTATGTTGCTAATTTTGGGGCGTCGTGCTTGTTCTTCCGTTATTCGCCTCTTTCTGTTTACATATTGGGTTTTTGTTTTTTGGGCGTCTGCGTATGTTGTTTTTGTTCTCGAGTTTTGACGAGAGTCCGATTGCTACCTCGACATTTCCTCCCATCTGCTAAGGTTAGTCTTTCTTCTTATTTTCTCTTTCTTACATTATGAGTCAAGAAAGTAGTGAACAAACTCATAGTGTTCATATATTTGATTCTGAGTCGGGAACTGTGGCGGCGAGTCTGAGTGACTACACCGAGGGTCCTATAATCCTTCCTACAGATATTGTAGAGAGGAAGTCTTTTTCAATATTTTAGTTGAGGAAGAAAAATCGCTTTCCTTCTGACGTTAGCCTTAAGGAGTATGATCTTAGAACAGGTGAGGGCTTAGAAGAGGACAAGATGCTCTTTTCAGCTTTACACTTTCCTGCCTTCCGATTCACCTTTAATCCTTTTTACCTTTGGGTTTTGTCGGTGTAATTTCTACCGTATTCTCTCCTGTCCTCTTGCTTTGAATAGGGTTAGGGGTTTGACTTTGAACCTTGCCGATCTCTTGGTTTGTTATTCGCTTGATAGAATAAAAGGTGGAGAGGGTAGATTCTACTTTCATTCTTTTCCTGGTAGGGCCCTCTTCTCTCATCTTAATACTTCTGACAAGGAGTAGTATGGCGATTTTCATCCGCTAGGGATTTATTTATTCGATCGAGCTTTCATACCCCATCCATTCCCACATTTGATGATTCGGGCGAGTCTTCTTGCTTCGTCTGTGTCGTAAAGCATTTTTGTTATATTTATGATTTCCTGGGTCATGAGACTGATTTTTTCTCTTTGACATTTGCAGATAGTCTCCTTGTTTATTTGCAAAGAGAGTCTGGAGTGATATCCCCTCTACTCGGGTCCTTCTTTCTTCTTTTCTTCTTGAGACAATCTCGTGGGATTCTTCGGTAATTGTTCAAAATCCTAAAGAGCCCATTGATCTTGACATTTCTGACTCCGAGGCTACCCTTTTATTGCCTGCCCCTCTTTCCCTTTCTCAATCAGCGATGGACCTTCTTCTTCCAAAGCCTCGTACGACTAAAAAAGAGAGAGAGATAGCTGCCAAATCACTACAAGAAAGGAAAAACCTTTTGGTCGAGGGGAGTAAGCTTTCCTCTTCTCAAAAGCAGAAAGGGGTTCAGTTAGGGACTAAACGTCCATCGTTGAAGGATAACTCTCCTTCAAAGCATCCCAAGCTTATGGTTGGAGCCTTTGGGGGTAAATGTGCCCTGATCCCTGGCACTGCTGATGTTGCCAGGGTAATTTTGTGGGGTCTATTGAGAAGTGGTTCCCCGAAATGATGAAGGCTGATGGGTCCTTATCACTATTGGCGACTCTGGAGCTGAAGACCCAGAAACGCTGATAGGCTTAGCCAAAGGGATGTGGCCTCCCAGAGATGAGATTTTATAATAGCAGATGAGTGTTGATGATTTGCTGGCTCTTGCTCCCAAATCCATTGTGGAGGTAATTCTCTTTTCATTAATTTTTTTTTTTCCTTTTATTTATCTTAGCTCTTTGACAATTTTTGTTGTTTTTGCATAGAGCTCTTTCTTGATGTTCACTCTTATGAAGAAGCTGTCAGCTGACTCCCTTCAGACAAACCAGTCTGCTGGCCTTCAAAAGAGGGTGAGTGTGTTGGAGGTTTCTCTTGCCGAGGAGAAGAAGGAGAAGATCCAGCAGCTTAAGTCAATCGAGTATTTTGACAAAAGAATTAAGGAGTTTAAATGCAAAATAGCTAAGCTTGACTTGCAACTTAGGAAGGCGAACTCTCTTATTCAAACCTGCAAGGATGGAGGCTTAGAGATGTTCAACCACTTTTCCCAAATTGTGAATCTTCACTACGCCAAAGGTTTCAAGCTTGGTTTTGCCCAGGGGCAGCTTCCCTCAAAGGAGAGGGACTATGGTGATGCTGATGAGCATGATGCCGAGCAGGGGCTCTCAGTTATTGGAGAGTATGTCGTGCCCTCTGCAGGTCCTAGGGAGGTTGAATTTGCTGCCCTGCTAAAAGGTGAAGTGGCTGCTGAGATTCTGCCCCCTCTCAGTTATCCCTCGGGCTCTCAGGGGCTGCCTGCTCTGTCACCTGATGCCTCTTCCTCCATTCCTGCCAGGGTAGAGTTGGTTGACGCTTTCATGCAGAGGTTTAATACGAAGGGCGGAGCTGTGCCTGAGAGTAACCCCGCATAGTTTTTTTTTTTTTTTTTTTTTTTTTTTTTTTTTTTGTTTCGAGGTTTTGGGTATGCCCTGCCTCTTTTGTAGGAACCCCATCTTTATGAGAATATAAAGTTTCACTTCGTAATGCATGGGATCACTTTTGCTTGTGGTTTAATTGGCATTCGGCTCTTGGGGCCTTCGCTAATTTTGCGATCGGTTTTTGGGGCCGTTTGGTTCTTTGAGACTTGATCAGCTTTCTAATCAGGCCTGATCAGGCATTTGACCCTTGGGGCCTTCGCTAATTTTGCGATCGGCTCTTGCGGCCGCTCGGCGTTTTTAGACTTGATCAAGCCTGATCGGGCGTTCGGCTTTTGGGGCCTTCGCCAATTTTGTGATCGGTTCTTGGGTCCGCTCAGTGTTTTTAGACTTGATTAACTTTCTAATCAAGCCTGATCGGGCGTTTAGATCTTGAGGCCTTCGCCAATTTGCGATTGGCTCTTGGGGCCGCTCGACTTTTTTAGACTTGATCAACTTTTTGATCAAGCCTGATCGGGCGTTTAGCTCTTGGGGCCTTAGCCAATTTTGTGATCTCTTCTTGGGGCCGCTTGACATTTTTAGACTTGATAAACTTTCTGATTAAGCTTGATCGGGTGTTCGGCTCTTGAGGCATTGGCCAATTTTGCGATCGGCTCTTGGGGCTATTCGGCTTTTTGAGACTAGATCAACTTTCTGTTCAAGCTTGATCGGGTGTTCGGCTCTTGGGGTTTTCTCCAATTTTGCGATCGGCTCTTGGGGTTGTTCGGCTTTTTGAGACTTGATCAAATTTCTGATGAAGTTTGATCGAGCGTTCGGCTCTTAGGGCTTTTGCCAACTTTGCGATCGACTCTTGGGGTTGTTCAGCTTTTTGAGACTAGATCAACTTTCTGTTCAAGCCTGATAGGGCGTTTGGCTCTTAGGGCCTTCACCAATTTTTACGTCAATATCTATACCCCTCTTTTTTTTTAATTTTTAAATTTTTTTTTTTATTTGGACTTCTTGAGGGGCCGCCAAGGGTGTTTTGATGTGGGTCAACCTTTTTATCGAGCTTTTGCAAATAAGAAACGAATCACGATAAATCATAATTTTTACAGGAGTTGCTCCGTTGATTGTGACAGCCAAATGATTTTGCCTCGCCGTCAAAGAATTCATTTATTTATTTATTTTTATTTTTTATAATTCGAAGCAAAAGGAATCGGGGAAGGCCCTCGATTATGATTTATTTTATTATGGGCTGTGATTACCCACGGGTCTCATAATCGAGGACCCCCCTCCCTTTGACTGTATATATACCTAGTAAGTCATACTTTAAAAGTAGAGAAATCTTTTCCTTTTTTATTGATATGGGACCTTAAACAAAGAAACATATCTTTCCTAGGAAAAACGGGGAAGGCTCTGAATTATGGGCCCTCCATTAGTGGACCGTATTTACCCATGGATTCCCCATAATTCAGGGCCCACACCCACTGACTGTACATTCAGTAAGTCTTATTTTAATAATAAAAGACTCTTTTCCTTTTTCGTCGATGTGGGACCCCAAGTTCAAAATAACTTTTTGCTAAAAAAGATATGGGGAGTGTATGGAGACCTCTGACAATGGGGCATCTCAATGTTATGGATGGGATCCTATTATCAATGGGTCCATACACTGACAGAGAAGTAAGTGGGTGGCCCTATAAGAAAAGCTTAATAATTCATATTTTAAACGATGTGGGACACCATTTCTTGTAGGTGACGAAGCTTCATCTATGGTAAAACGAAAAGTGTGAAGTGGAGACCCCTGATGGTGGGTCCCATTGTGGGTTGTCTACCATCAGGGAGTCCACTCCACTGTTTTGATTTCGTGTTATTTTACTTTAAATAACAGTCAGAAGTTTTTATCTAATGTGGGACTTTCAAAGAAGACTGTCAGTAGCTTTATTGATTCAAAAAGTAGAGTACTGGAAAACATTGTACGATTTACTTTATTGAAAATACCTTTTCAAGTTTATTGCATTCCTTGGCTTGGCCATGTCGATGCCATCCAGGTGTCAAAATCAGTAAGCTCCTTTTCCAATCACATCTGATATTCGGTACTGTCCCTCCCAGTTGGGTTCCAATTTGCCGACATTCTTCTCTGATTTTAGGAGTACCAGATCTCCTAGATTGAAGCTTTTCCTTCTGACTCTTTTGTTGTAACTATTTGCTATCTTCTGCTGGTAAGCTACTAACCGGATGGCTGCAGCTTCTCTTTTTTCTTCCAATAGATCCAGACTACGCTCCAAAAGCTGATTATTTGACTCCTGGTCCCAAGCCAAGCTTCGGATGGTGGGTGCTACCACTTCGGTGGGGATCACGGCTTTAATACCATAAGCTAAAAAAAAAAAGAGTTTCGCTGGTGGGACGTCTTGGGGTGGTCCTGTATGCCTACAGGACATTTGGTAATTTATCCAGCCACTTCCCTTTTTTATCTTTAAGCTTGTTCTTGATGCAGACAAAGATTGTTCGGTTAGTTATTTCTGCTTGTCCGTTACCTTGGGGGTGGTATGTAGCTGATACTTTTTGGTTGATTCCGTATTTGTTGAAGAAACGCTGAGTGTGCTGATTGTTCAGATTTGGCCCGTTATCCATGATGATGGACTTTGGGATTCCGAATCTGCATATTAGATTGTTCTAAACAAACTTTTTCACTTAGACATTAGTCACACTTGCATATGCTTCTATCTCTACCCATTTGGTGAAGTAATCAATGGCTAACAGGGCGTACATTTTTTGCAATGCAGCCATTGGTAGGGGTTCTACCATATCCATTCCCCATTGTGCGAAGGGCCACGAATTGCTCATGGTGTGTATTTCTTATGGGGGCAGACGGATAAGGAGGGAGTACTTTTGGCATTTGTCGCATCTACGGGTGTATTCCTCTACTTCCCTTGCCATGTAGGGCTAGAAATAACCTTGAGTGAGAGCTTTATGAGCCAATGATCTGCCAACAGAATGATTCCCACACTCCCCTTCATGTATTTGTTTTAAAACTTCCCGGGACTTCGTGGGGGTCAAACATTTAAGGTAAGGCCTAGAATGTGATTGCCTAAAGAGCTGTCTCTCCACAACTGAATATTTAGCAGCTTTTATTCTTAGTTGTCGAGCCGCTTCCTAAGAATTGGGGAGTTCTCCTCTCTCAAGGTAGGCCAATATCGGATCTATCCAGCTTGGTTCCTATGGGATGACCAGTACTTGCATTCCCCTTGTGATGCTTGGCATATCTAGGATATCAATAAGGACGACCCTGGTTAATGATTCGTCCACTATGGATGTTGCACTGGCCAAGCAATCGGCTATCGGATTTTCTTCCCTAGGGATCTGCTGAAATTTGATTGTTTCAAAGTATTTTGTCAACTTTTTGACTTCTTCTTGGTATGCATTCATTCTGCTCTCTCTGGAGGTGTATTCTCCTGTCACCTACTTAGTGATGAATTGCGAATCACTATAGGCTTTAAGGTGTTTTACTTGGAGTTATTTGGCCAATCTGAGCCCTGCCAATAGCGCCTCATACTCCACTTCATTGTTTGTGACTGGGAACTTTAGCCAAATTGACTGTTGGATTCTGATCTCCTCAGGGGTTCTTATCTCTAGTCCTACTTCTGCTCTGTTTCAGCTTGAGAAACCATCTCCCAGCAAGGATCTTCTGTGATTTGCTATTTTTCCCCTGGTTCAGTGTCCAAGAGAAAATCTGCAAGCACCTGCCCCTTTTTTACGGTGCGCGATTCGTACTGAATGTCAAAGGTGCTTAACTCGATTACCCACTTGGTGATCCAACCCGAGATATCTGGCTTACTGAGAATTACCTTGATAGGGTGTATCGTGGGGATTATTATCCGATGAGCCTAGTGTCGAAGTTTCCTTTTGGCCTAAACTAGAGCAAGGATGATTTTTCTACCATTGAGTACCGGCTTTCTGCGTCGGTCATGGCCTTGCTGGAGTAGAAGACTGGATGTTACTTTTTTCCCATTTCTCTTACCAGGGCCGAGCTGCTTGCTGACTGAGATACCACTAGGTAGAGGTACAATAGCTTTTTGGGCTCTAGTTGATAAAATTGGGGGATTTGCCATGTGCTCCTTGAGCTTTACGAGAGCTTCTCTTTGCTCTACCCCCTAAACATTTCTTTTTCTTGCTTTGATTGCGTCAAAGAATGGCTTGCATTTATTTGATAACCTGGATATAAAAAGGCTAAGAGTTGCTACTCTCCTAGTGAGGACTTGGACTTCTTTCATGGTTCGGGGCTCCTAGCTCTGTAGTAATTTCGCCAACTGAGTGGGACTTGCTTCTATTCCCCTCTTGTTCACTAGGTAACCGATGAACTGACTTGAGGATACTCCGAATGAACACTTTGCTGGGTTTAACATCATTCTGTGTTTCCTGAGAGTATCAAATACATCATACAGGTGTTGCTAATGATCTTTTTTATCTTTGCTTTTTACAACCATATCGTCTATGTAAGTTTCGACCGTTCGGCCAATCTGCTCTTTGAACATCTTATTGATCAGCCTTTGATAAGCTGCCCTTGCATTTTTTAGCCCGAAGGGCATTACTTTATAACAGTAGGTCCCATATTCGGTGATAAAAGAAGTCTTCTCCTCATCTGAAGGGTTCTTCGGGATCTGGTTGTAACTTGAGTAAGCATCAAGGAAAATTAGTTTTTCATACCCGGTTATAGCGTCTACCATCTGATCGATCTTGGGGAGTGGGAAGCTATCTTTTGGGCATGCTTTGTTCAGGTTGGTGAAATCAACGCATACTCTCCATTTGCCATTATTTTTTTGGATAAGCACCACGTTTGACAACCATTGAGGGTACTGGACTTCTCTGATGAATCTTGCTTCTAAAAGCCGATTGACTTCCTCAGCAAATGATTTTATTTCTTTCGGGGGCAAATCTTCTTTGTTTTTATTTCACCGGATGGTGGCTAGGATCCACGTTTAGGCTATGACAGGCTATTAGTGGGTCAATTCCGGGCATGTCCCAGTGATTCTAAGTGAAGATGTCAGCGTTCTGCCTTAACATTTCTGTCAGCTTTTCCTTTTCCTGCACTGTCTGGAGAGTCCCTATATAGGTCAACTTGTGCTCATCGCCTGCGACTATCTGCACGACTTCTAGAGGTTCTTCGGTAGGATGTTCTTCTTCCCATTCTTCCCTTTCTTCGGGAAGGGAAGAGTTCGATAATTACTATTTCAGCAATTTCTTGCCCTTATCAGAGGGATAAATCGTCGTGTGATAGCACTCCAGGTTCGGGAAAGGACCCGGATAATGATTCGGACCCCCGGGTTCAGGTCGTTACAAAGTTGGTATCAAAGCGATGGTTTAAAAAACACCACTTCATTCTCTATGGTATAAATTTGTTGTGGTGGGAATCAATATCCTGTTTAAGGATCTTTCTTCGAGTAGCTTAAAAAAAAAGTTGAGTTGTGTACCATTGTTAGACTTAAATAAGATGCGATCATTCACATTTCAAGGTCTCATTTTGTAATTTATAATCAATGATTTTCAGAGGCCTATCAAATTTATGTTGAATTTCATTGTCGATAAGGAAGAACAGAGATAACGTAGTCCATACCACAAGTGGCAGAATCAATATTATGACAAATATACTATCGATTTAAAACATTATTACTTGGTATTACTAAAATTGAATGTGCTCAAATTACATACCTGTTTAACTCTTGAAGACATTATTTTCAAACAGTTAAGATAACTTATTTGTGATAGTTACCTAAGAAAATAGGGGTTGTCTATAATTTTTAAAGTGTGAACTTCATTTTTTCAATTAGTAATTTTTTATTCATTCTACAATTTATCTTAGCCTAATATGTTTAGCAGAAGGAGATCTTTAAACTACTTAAACTGAGAAAATCTTAAATGACTCTCAAAAGACTATTAAACCATCGACTTCTCTAGTATTATTTCATATACAATTCATTAAAATACTTTCCATATATTTTTTATTCAGAAAACAGGTGCAATATTATTGGAATCAGTATAAAGAAGTCAAAAAAATAAAAAAATCATCATTCAAAAAAATAAAATAAAATAAAAACAAATAAAGATCTTTCCTTTAAAACTGCATTTACTGAAACAATGTCCTCATGATAAACATGCTATAATAATCTTTATTAAGATTTATGCTTTAAAATAAATAAATAAATAACATATTGTTATACATATGGTGTCAACTAATTGTATAGTGTTGAATTAATGGTGCACTAAATAAGTGGTAAATGCATTTGGTTAATGGTGCAATAAGTAAGAGTTAAATGCATTTGGTTAATAGTGCATTAAGGATGTTGACTAATGCAAAGTTCGGCTATAAATAGGGATTGTTCATTGTTATATTGATGTATGTTTGATTTAAGAGTAAATAATAAAATCTCTCTCCCCTCTCTACATTCTTCTCTCTATATTGAATCTATAATTTTTTGTTCAATATTTTCTTTTAGATTCACAACACGTTATTAGTATGAGTTTCTAACCAACTGAGACTTGAAAAAGAAGCTCTTACTCTCTCTCTCTCTCTATCTCAACTCATATATCTTACTTGTGATATTGGTTTTGATAAATTGTTAAGTTTGTTTGTTTTGCCGAAATAAATTTACTTCTCACTCCAAAGAGTAAGCATTTCTTATATTAATATCATTCATTATTTAAATGAGATATGTGTATATTTATAAGGGTAGGTTCTACAACCTTTATTATTTATTGTTTAACAATTTATCTGGTACGGCTGGTTTATGAGTTAACCGTCTTTATTATATTTATTACTTATATCTGGTACTGCTGGTTTATGTTTCAACTGTCCTTATTCTATTTATTCTATATATGGTTTTACCACTTTTGGTGTCTTCACATAAATTATGGTATTAATATTATTCATGTTTATAATGATATTTTAAATTATGTTTTTATATTATTGTTATATCTAGTTATTCTTTAAAATGTCAAACTTGACAAAGCTGGAATTTGTGGCCCTGAACATTTCAGGAAAGAATTATTTATCTTGGATCCTGGATGCATAGATCCATCTAGATACCATGGGGCTTGGTAATACCATTCAAAAAGATAATAATGTATCTTTACAAGATAAGGTGAAGGCTATGATTTTCCTTCATTGTCATATTAGTGAAGAGCTGAAAAATGAATATCTCACTAAAAAGGATCCACTGAGTTTGTGCAAAAACTTGAAAGAAATATATGATCATCAAAAAACAGTTATTCTCCCAAAAGCTCGGGTTGATTAGTAGGAACTACGGCTGCAGGATTTGAAAACTGTGGTTGAATATAATTCTACCTTATTTAAAATCAGCTCTACACTAAAATTATGTGGTGATACTGTTACTGATGAACTTTTGCTTGAAAAAACATACACCATATTTCACGCCTTGAATGTACTCTTATAACAACAATATCGAGAGTGCAGATTTGAAAAATATTTAGAGTTGATATCATGTTTACTTGTGGCTGAGCAAAATAATGAGCTTTTGTTAAGAAACCACCAGTCTCGTCCAACTGGATCGACACCAATCCCTGAAACATATGTTGCCTCATTTCGGGGACATGGACATGGACATGATAATAGACATGGTTATGGTGGTAGAAATGGCTATAATAATGGATACGGCCGTGGTAGTTAGATATGGCTATAATAATGAATACGATCGTGGTAAGAATAACTACCACATGAATGAACATGGTTGTGGTAAAAATCTCTCTTATTACCGTGAAGGATATAAGTCCTCAAATGTTCGCAATCAGAGATTCTCACCATATCCCCAAAGAAGGGATTATAATCAAATGAAACAAGTAAAAGGGAAGGGTTTGTTTCATCCCCCCAAGACACATGAAAATGCTTGTTATCGGTGTGGAATGATAAGGCACTGGCAAAGTATTTGTCGTACGCCTAAACATGTTACTGATCTTTACCAAACTTCCATGAAAGAAAAGGGGAAGCAAAAGGAAATGAATTTCATCAATTATGATATGCCAGTTGATATGACAAATTTAGACGTCTTAGATTTCTTTGGGGACCATGATGGCAAACTTGATTGCTTGATTGGCGATGGAAATGTCCACACCAAGTAATCATACTTTATTCGTTCTCTTATATGTGTTTAATTACTCTCTTGTATTCATCATATGATTATCTTTCTAGTCTGAAAGTTTTTATTACTATTATATTAAAGTTTTTATTTATTTTCTAATAACTAATTTTGCATGAATAGGCATGGAGTTGAATAATTTATTGACTAAGTCTAAACTAAGGTGTAAAGATATATGTCTAGTTGACAGTGGAACGACACACACAATTCTTCGAGACAAAAAATATTTTTCTCAATTGACATTAGCACATGTTAGTGTTAGTACTATATCTAGTCCCACAACTTTGATTGAAGGCTCTGGCAAAGGCCACATTATGTTATCATATGGAACATAAATACACATTGATAATGCGTTATATTCGACTAAATCTCAAAGAAATCTGTTGAGTTTTAAAGACTTACGTCGAAATGGTTATCATATTGAGACCACAACTGAAGAAAATGTGGAATATCTCTGCA
Organism: Cornus florida; assembly: GCF_030987335.1. NCBI lineage: Eukaryota > Viridiplantae > Streptophyta > Magnoliopsida > Cornales > Cornaceae > Cornus > Cornus florida. The sequence goes on along the minus strand of NW_026775572.1, from coordinate 63,946,772 downwards.
TTACTTCTATCACCTCTTGCAAGAAGGATATACTAGAAAAACTTCTTATTTTGTCCTCTGGGTTATATTATACAATCATAAGTACAATTAAGTCATATGCGGTAATGCATCAAAAGTCTTATGACCCAATACTTTTTATGCTCTGGCACAATAGACTTGGTTATCTTGGATCCACAATGATGCGTGGAATTATTGAGAATTCATATGGCCACCCATTAAAGAATCAAAAGATTCTTTTACCAAATGATCATCCATGCACTGCTTGCTCACAAGGCAAATTGATCGTTCGACCATCTCGTTCAAAAATCATTATTGAATCTCCACCAATTTATCCACCAAGTGGACCATTTTGCTATTTTATGGTCTTAATTGATGCCTCCACACGATGGTCAAATGTTTGTTTGCTTTCATCGCGTAATGTAGCATTTGGTAAACTTCCAGCTCAAATCATTAAATTACGAGCACATTTTCTTTAATACCCTATTAAGACAATTCAACTTGAAAATGCAGCTAAATTTTCTTCCAAAGCTTTTGATGAATATTGCATATCAGTAAGAATTGATGTTGAACATCTTGTTTCACACACTCATACTCAAAATGGTTTGGCAAAATCTTTCATTAAACGACTTTAATTAATAGGTCGTCCTTTACTTATGCGATCGCAATTATTTGTTTTTGCCTAGGGGCATGCTATATTACATGCTGCATGTAATGATCCTGAATTTTGTCATTTTTTAATTTCTGGAATTTCAGATTTTCAAAGGTATTTTCGTCTTTTCTCCTTTTGCGGCCGGGACACCGTGGGGTGTGCCGGGTGTGTTTGAGAGTTGGGTGGGATATTTCCTTGAGTTCAGGACTCCTGGAAATACAATGGTTGTCATTTTGGCATTTTTTTGTTTTTCGGGCCGGAAAGTCCCAGGTGGGACCGCTACCTGAAATTGTTGTGTACGGGGTTTTGTTTGGGTTCATTTGCATCACATTCATTTTATTTAATGTGTTTTATGTGATTGTGATTTAATATGCATATATATGTGTATGTGTGGTAGTAATTAAAGAGAAAAAGAAAAGAAAAATCTTTTAGAAGGGTGGGATCCACCAATTTTTATTAAAAAATAAAGAAGCCAAGAGGCCATTATAGCCTCATTTTCTCATTACTCTCTCACTCTACGAACTCCTCTCTCCCTTATTTCTCTTTTTTCTTTTTCTTCTTTTTCTTTTTCTCTACAAAGCTATAAACTTTGATTTCTCTCTCATTTTTGAGAGATTTTTAGTGTCGTTTGTGGCAAATTGAAGAGCTCACTGAGCTCTGCATTTTGATCAGAGGAAAAGTGTTTTAGGCCACCTTTGGGAAATTCAAAATTCCAGGGCTTGGGGTGGAAAATTGGGGCTTTTCATCAAATTGAGGTAGGGGTTCCAAATCCATAACTTCCTAGACTTTAGTGAGTCAATTTTTCCATGAGTTATGGTTTGACATATTAAATTTGTGTTAACTTTCTCTAATAAATTGGCTTAATTATTGTATATGAACCATATGCCTATGTTTATTAGTTGAATTGTGTGAGAAAACATGTTTATGTGGTTAATTTCATGCCTATTCTATATAAATTGTTGAAATTTGAAATATGGAAGCATGTTGATTTGTGAGTTATTAAAATCCTTTATTGACATAGCATTGAAAAGCATGAGACATCCATGTATATCATTGGGCATGAAATGGGAAAATTTTGATTTAAATGAAAAGTAAATGGTTTTTCGGAAAAAGGTTTGATGAAAGGTTTGCGAAAACTCGGACGCCTCGGAGGCGCCTAGTGGTCCATGGTGTTAATGTGACCTAAAGAGAGCTAGGGAGACGACGTCATGGAGGTGCCATGTGGTCGAGGACAGTTAGCTAACCTTTCCCTCGTGACGCCGTAAAGGCGCTATGGGTCGGATTGCATTAATAGTTTAGAACGATGGAACGAAAATGTTTTAGAAATGGGGAGTGACATTGCATGGCATGGCATCTCATAGCGGTGTGTTGCTATCGTGGGCACCCAAATTGCATACAAAGTGTGGCCAAGTTTGAATTTATAAAATGCCACTACTACCTCTAACTACTAATATAGCTAGGGTGAGTAGGGATCATCCCAAGGGATTGAATGCATATTTGAAATGGAAACAAAGTTAGATTAGTAGGTCGAGTGATCAAAAGGTGGTTTGATTGGTAATTAAACTACAATGTAGACAAATTCAATACAAAACAATTAAAGTAAATAAAGGGTAGAGAACAAGAGAGAGGGATCTTGGGATTTAGAGGTCAACACTAAACATCACATTTCTAGATACACAATGTGTAATAAATGAGGGGAAATATGTGTTGCAATACTAAGAGGTGTGATTGATTGAATCAATAAGCATGGATGACTAATTAAGTATACATTGTCTAGACAACCTAATGAATAGCACAATATATCAAACTAAGCCATTATTCCTTCTTTTAAGCTCACAATCAACACATTAACAAGTTAGAGAATTATACTACTTGCATTCATAAGCATGGAACATCAAACAACAAGCATGGATTGTCCTCACATCTAAGAAAGTAAAGCAACTACACTACAACTAAGCTATGAACATGAAAATTAAACTAATTAAACTAAAGTAAAGGAACAATCCATCAATAATGAGTATGACCCATCAAACAAATCATAAAAGTATTCCATTAAAGCACCATGCCTTGACAATCTCTAGATTCATAGCATCAACATGCATAAACATACATTAATAACACAAAACCTAAAGATGAACATATGAACATCTATTTTAGCATACATAGACATATGATTAGTAGAATAAAATGATCAATTGGAAGTATTAAACAACACAAATCATTGTAGAAACAAGATTCATATATAAATCAAATGTCAAGACAAGATTACAACACAAATCCCCTCAAAATACAAAACATCAAGATCTAGAAGGCATGCTTAGGGCTAACTCTAGCCCCAAGAAGATGTTTAACCACTCATTGATGTAGTCATCCAACCCTCAAGGGCCATCTCCATTGTAGGAATGATCTTCTTCTTAATGGAAACCCTAGATGAATGGAAGAACTCCTAAATGGTGTATGTCTCTCTAATCTCTAGCCTCCTCTCCAAGATTGTGTAAATGTCTACCATTGTATATGTGTAAAATGGCTCAAAATCCTTATATTGGTAGCTCAAGTGTCACACCCAATGGTCAGGTCTCGTGCACTAGGGCCTTTGCAATGATTGCACCACGAGCCATCTTTTAATGAGCTGGACTCTGTTTTCTTTCAAACTTGAGAAGGTTCGATCAATCGAATTCTGATGAGATCGATTAAACTATACCCGGATCAATTTGAGTATGGCCAGATCGATCAAACCTTAGCGGCACCTTTTTGGAATAAGACAAATCTGAGATATTTTTAGGATATTTTGGGAAAAAGACAAAAGTGGTAGGTGGGGATAAGATTAAAGAAGTTCGATCAATTGAAAGGAAAGTTGGATTGATCGAAGATGGTACTTTGGTGAGGAAAATGACAAAAGACTCGATCCATCTTGAAATGGTTGGAACGATCACTGTGAGATCGATCTGGGCTTGGTCTGATCGATCGAAACTTGCTGTTTTGCACCACTTTGCTTTCACTTTGCTTATTTTTTCCATTTAGCTTGAGATTGCTTCTTTTATGCTCTAATTTAACTAAATTGACTTATTTTGGGGATAAGTGCCTGAAAAGGGCAATAACATTAAATTAGTCTAAAATGGGAAAATAAGATAGATAAAGGTTCTAGAATACTCGAGCTTAAGGGGTTTAAATGCGCACTTTTCAGTGCTCATCACACCCTCAAACTTAAATATTGCTAGTGCCTAGCAATAAACTACAAAGTAAAGGAATGAAATGAACAACTATACAACTATGAATTAGAAAGCACTAAAAGGATAACGCCACTTTTGTAGGGAACACGATTGCATTAAGAATATGCAACAAGCCTTTTAAACCCCTAGGTTACCCCTAGTGGACGAGTGAAGTCTCGTGAGGATTTCCAGAAATGATACCCACAAACATTAAGCTCTTTCTCACTAAAGAGGCACCAATATTCCAAACAAGCACTGGGAGAAAACTACCTCAAGTATGCAATTTTTTAACCATTTCCAAGCAATCTCCCAAAGTCTCAACATCAAGAAAACAAGTATGGTCCTCCACACATCAAGACAATGATCATGCAAATCAAAACAACTCTAGAATCCTTTTTGAGTGCACCGACATCAAATATGTTACTGTCTAAGCCAAATAAAAAAATGATCACATCCTTACTCTCAAACTAGCACACAAATCTAGTACCGATCATCAAGACAAATAGTAGGCCTTTTATTAAAACTTTATTGTTCTAGGTGCGTTTATTCTTTTCACTCGATTATTATTATTATTATATTTATTTATTTATTTATTTTTCTATCCCTAAGGATAAAAAGATGGAAGCATGGTGCAATGTGTTGATCTATTAAGCTTTTTAGTGATCCATGAGGTCGAGCGTTAAGTCAATGACTCCCAAACCAGATGGTTTTAGCGCATTAGGTGTTCAAACACCTCTAAGGGCTTAGAAGCTCAAATCAACTAGGCTACAAATCAAAACAACCTCCATTTAATCATTTCCTACTTCTCACCTTTTGGGAGAAGTCCTCACTTTTTTATTTCTTTTGCAACTTTTTTTTTTTTTTTTAATAACCCAGAGTTTGGGCCCTCCACCTTTTGGCGCGAGAAATTCAGTGCTTAATAAGGCTAGAATCCCGGCTACTCAATAAAAAGGGTTTGTTATCCACCTTTATCAAGAATGAAAGCTATCAATGCACTACTAGTTCAATTGGGATGTAACTAAATCAGTAATCAACAAAGCATGTACACCACAAATGAATGTTAGTGTGTGCCTGTGCTAGTGTAGAATCCCAGAGTGAATCTCAAAACAATCATAAAATCAGAATGATGTGGACCACAAGTGCAAGCAAGATATCAATCTTTTAAACAATTTACTCCTAAATGGCATCCACAAGGCATACAAGGAGTATTGGACTCTCAAGTCAAGCAATTTTAAAATTTTAAGCAATAAACTCCTCAAAAGTTCAAAATCATAGCTAGTCATGGACCAATTATAGAAAATCACTCAAATACACAAGTCATACTCAAAATTTTGAATTGAAAACAAACACTGCAAATAACATCCATTACCCCTAAACTTAAATGGCACAGTGTCCTCAATGTACAAAGAGAACAAAAGGAAAGAGTATACCAGTGCAACTATGGCAAAGAATGGCCAGGACATAAATATCCAAAGTGGGTGATATAACCCCCCCTCCCCCCAAACTTGGGATTAACTATGGTCCTGAAAAGATGGCACTGGGAGAAAAGCTGATCAGATAACAAAAGGGGATAATAACAGTGCACAGTGGACATACAAGTGTAAATGGGATAATAAATGAACGGTGTAGAGAGGAATAAGGATGGTCCTGAAAAATTTTGGGCAGCACTCTCTCACTGAAGTCACTGGGATACACCTGATAATGGAGTCAATCACAGATAAATATATCAATATAATATCCTGACATCCATAAATAGCATGCATATGATAATAAAAGTAGTATAAGGTACAACACAATATCTGAGCCAACAGACTGGCTGCAAAAATATAATAATAGTATCAAAATAATTGTCGAGTATCACAGATATAGAAAATGAGGGTAGAGAGATAGAGATCAAGCAGAGGAGGTCGGTCTAGCGGGGCGTGATCCCCGAATATCTCTAGAAATGCCCTGCAGCGTAATTAAGATGTCTGTGCAGAGAGTAGTCACGTCTGCTCGGAAAGAGACAACCGCATCTTCCAAAGTCTGGATATGCTCTCTTAGGCTAGGTGTCTGGACTGGAGCGTCAGGGATGACTGGATTATGAAACTGAGGTACATCCTGACTCTATTCCTGAGAATGTAATGGCAACCCTGCCGGAGAGTGATGTGGTGACTCTGTTGGAGGCTCCCGCTCCAGGTCTATATCCATATGGTCATCCGCAGCCACCGGTGGGTCTGCTAAATCATCTGTTGCTGCTGCTACTACTGCTGTTTCCTCCTCCATCTCTGGTAACTCTGCCTCCTCAGCTGCCAAGGCAGTCTCATCCTCTAGACTCTTAATAAGAGCATTGTAACTCTTATTCCAGTCCTTCTTGCCATAGCGGTAAGCCCCTGACTCAGTATGTTCTGCCGGGTGAAAATGATAATGCTAGTACCGGATAATCTGGGTAATCAGATGTACGAAGGGAAGGAACGTGGCACGCCCGGGCTTGGCCTTGCTGATGTAACTTCCATAAAGTCTCATCATAACACTCTAGTAGAGTGCAGGAACAGAAAACTAATGGCCCATATAGAAGGCATAGAGGGCTCCTAGAAAATCTGAACGCTGCTGGATCTTATGGCCTGCCATAAATACATTTCGGTATAGTACCAAATCAAAGAACCATAAATCATCGGGCATATAAGTCCGGGTGGCGAATGTCTCGCCATCACTGTAAGAGCCAGTCAGAGCAACGGCTATGTCTGCATCAGATGGCCTCCTCAGAATAGGATAATTAAGGTTGGGAGGTCAGACGTGTAGGCATCGAGAAGATATAACCAATGTCACAACTGCAATACGGATGAGGTGGCCATCAATAGTAGTCCGCAACTCAGATAGATTACTCGTGGCCGATCGGAGGTATTGGTAGAACAATCGGACGAGCCATAGGTAAACAGGGTAGGCCACCAGTGCCAGAATAGCTGAAATACCGAGCTGATCAATCTCATCAAAGGCTGCCTTGGTTAGAATCGACTGGGAGAAGAAAGTAGTGTCAAAAATAGACTCATGCGCCACTAAAAGGCATGAATATCTCCTGATAGGTCTATCTCGGACTTGGCCGGGCTGTGCCGGTGGTGGTGAAGGTGATGGTATGTGCTCAACCTCATCTGCCGATAAAGATGATGAAGATGCAGAAATAGAGCACTCAAACTGAGCTGGAGCTGGCTCCTTATGCTCCTCAGGCTCCCCTACACGCTGTTTCACTCTGCGCTGATACTGCCGGCGGGCAACAGTTTTAACTCGAGCCATGGTTTGCAAAAAAAAAGAAACACTTGTAATTAGAGTTAGTAACAAGTATAACATATGAAATACAGAATTAAAGGACACATAGAAACAAGTTTGTCAAGTTAAGATAGACAACTCAGAATAAATCATATGAATCTATGTAAGTGATAATGCAGCCGGGTATAGACAGTGACTAAGTGAAACTTGCTAAACAATATAAGTATGAAATGTATCCAATGTGGAAAACACAGGCATTGGGCTTAAGTGAACTAGCATGAACACTTTGGAGGGTGCAGGGGTATGAAAATGCAAAGTATTGAAATTCGATCGATCATGCAAAAGATTGGATCGATCCAAGTTGGATTGATCAGGACATGGTTGAGATCGATCTTGCTCTGATCGATCTGAGCATTACTAAGATCAATCGAACTCTGTAGAAAACTCGAACAATCACAGATCTGTGACGTGGACAACACGGGGGGCACCCAAATAAGCTTATAGGCCCCTCTACACCTCAACAAGTGAAGATTGGTCACTTAAATTGGCATGTGACCCCCAAAATCAAAACCGGAACAAAATATATACAAAAATATATACACATATATACACATGCTTCAACGATGGCAAAAATAACAAGAAATCAAACATAAAAGCTCAGATCTAAGTATGGCAATGTTAAAATATGAAGATGAAGTGTGACAATGGAAAACAAGTGTAAAAGCTTACCAAAAACGAGGGAGAGAAGTGGGCCAAAAGAGAGAAGAGATCGGGATCGAGTTTGGAAGATTGAGAGGTTGCCGGAAGCTTACCGGAGATGCGAGAGAAGATGGGGACTTGCCGGAGAAGAAAGAGGGCTTTGGATCGATGTTGAAATCGATCTAAATGATCTTTGGGTCATATTTTTAAAAACGATCTCCGAAGAGTTCGATCAATCACTTGGAAATTAGATCGATCATAAAAGAACTCAGATCGATCGATCTTACAAAATGACACAGTATTTTTGAATTTTTGAAAATTTAAACAAAATATTTTTGGATTTTTAGAAAATAAAAAATAAAAGTATTTGTGGATAAATTATTATTATTTTAATTAAGTTAATTTGAAATTTGAAATTTGAAAAGAAGTCAAAATTAAAAATTTGCAACTAGATCGATCGAATTTAGATCGATCGAATCCTGATTGATCCAAAAGGTGAAAACCTGCAGACATGTTCGATCGATACACAGAGAGGTGGTTTTTGATGGGTTCAAAAAATTTTCTAAGTATGGAATGAAGATCGATTCAAGGGAAAACTAGATCGATCTTGGAATTTCAGATCGATCGAGAATGAAGTTCACACGATACACAGAGAGCTGAAATATGCAGGAAATTTACGCACGATAGGACAGAGAGATGATTGGATGCAGAGATGATTGTTCGATCGATCTGACTTCTTCTTAGATCGATCGAACAAACACTAAATGTCTAATTCGAAACTGAAAGTGCAAGCATTCTTAATCAAAGTCCTTAACAATATGTATGAACTCAGAACATATCTAGACGACGTAAGAAATGAAAGGTAAAATAGAAATGAGGGAGGAATAGGGTTGTAAACCCTACGAAGTACTAGTCTTTAACGTCTCTAGCAAGATGTTGGGCTTTTTTAGCCCGGATCAAAAATCTTGTTGTGCATCCCCTCCTTAGCGGGGTGAAAAACACTTTGAATCCCACCCAACAAATGGTTCCCTAAAGAACTTGTTGGATTTGAATCAAAGGAGATTGACGGTCCTTTGTCTATGCAATTCTTGGGCTTTCATGCCCTTTCAACACTTGTTTTGCACACATTTTTTTTTGAACTCTTTTTGGAAACTCCATTGACAATCAAAGACTCATGTTTTTCAAATTCATTTTCAATTGAATTCGGGGTTGGAATAAATATGTTCAACTTCACTTTCATGTAGCTAAATGAGATTTTCATTATCCCCGTCCTACAATTAATGTTGGCATTTGCGGTTGCCAAGAAAGGGCGGCCAAGGATAATATGAATTTGGCTCTTGGGATTCGGGACTGGTTCTGTGTCAATAACAACAAAATCAACCAGGAAGAACTTATCAATCTTTATCAACACATCCTCAATAATACCCCAGGGCTTTTGGATGGATAGGTCGGCAAGTTGCAAAACTACCGACGCCGATTTTAAATCTCTTAAGCCCAATTGAATGTATATCGAATATGGAAGAAGGTTAACACTTGCTTCTAAATCAAGAAGAGCCCGATTAATGACATGGTCACCAATAATGCAAGAAGTGGTAGGTGAACCGGGGTCTTTAATTTTTAGGAGAGTGTTGTGTTACAAAATAGAGCTTACTTGCTCGATCAAGACCACTTTCTTTCGTGCTTGGCTTTTGTTCTTCCTGTTTTAGGTGCAAAGATCTTTTAAGAACTTGGCATAAGCTGGAATTTGTTTGATTGCATCCAAGAGCAGAAGATTGATCTTCACTTGCCTACACACTTCAATAATTTCATTCACTTTGGTCTTTTGTTTTTCAATAGAGATGGATCCTTTCAAGGCATCTGGGAATAGAACCTTTGGCTCAAAAACCTTTTTAAAATCACTCTTCAAAACATCTTCAACACAAGAATTTTGCAAACCATTGTTCAAATCATTTTTCAATACTTTTTCAACAAAGGGTTCATGCACATTCAATGAAGGAGGAATACAATGTGAAACGGGACGGGTGTCAACTTTCGATTGCACCGGTTCACTCCCTTCATTTGATTCACCAACTTGGTTGTCAACAATTTTCCCACTTATCAAGGTTGTCACCATATTGACATACTCAATTGTGTGACCTTCCGATGAGGAATTGGTTTCCATAAGAAATTGTTGCTTTAGTGGAGTATTTAGAGGCATCTTCCCTTTCTCTCTAGCATTCAAGGTACTAGCTATTTGCCCGACTTGGGTTTCTAGCTTAGCAATGGATTGGGAATGGGAATGAAGCAATTGAGTGTTTGCTTCTAGAGTGCCCAAAGCAGTTAACACTTTCTCCTCAAAAGCGGGACTCCTAGAATTTCCTTGAGAAAAAGATGATTGATTATAAAAATGAGAGTTAGAAAATTGGTTTCCATGTGATTGAAAAGATGATCTATAACCTTGGGAACCTTGGCTCTGCATTAGGGACGGAACATACTTGTTTTGAAAACCACCTTGGGGAGGGTTTGAGCCTTCCCCTTGGCTTTTCCAAGAGAAGTTTGGATGGTTCCTCCACCTGGGATTGTAATGTGTGCCATAGGGATTATATGATACCCCCGAATTTCCGAATACGGGTTGGCCAGGCCCATGCCCGAATACTCGAGGATATAAAATATAATTCGGTAATAAACGAACACAGAGTATAAATATGATAAAAATTAAAAATAAAATGATGAAAGGAAACTAAAATAATAATCCAATAATTAATCCTCAGAATAAATTTCCATTGATTGATAAATCCTTCTGATACAACTAATCCTCCAAAAATATACAACTCGGGAATTTATACAATGTGGACCCTAAAAATCCAAACTAAATAAGTAACTGAAATAATGTCTACATCTGAAAACAGAAACATAAACAAAACTTCTAAATGGAAACGGAAGAATGAAGTAGACTGATCCCTGTTCAGCATGAATAACCTCTACTCTTGACGAACACCTGAAAAATAATGGTGGGTCAGGCCCACAAACAATTTCTACTCTACTACAGTCCAAGCAGAGATCCGATACACGTATATATCCTAATCAACTCAACAATAACTATATAGTCCGAACATAGATATATCCACACTAAGGGACTCTCACTGGACTACAAAGGGGGTCTCAACCTGAATGGAAGGCAACATGCAAAATGCACCTAAGTGGGCATGAGTACCTAAGCCTAACAGGGTATACCTTTACCATCATAGCCAACTACGCATCCTACTGCATATATGCTCCCTAACCATCGATCCTGAGACTCAAGCTCATATCGCGGTATCATAAAAATATATTTAAAGTCCATCCTATCCCTCCAAGGTAAGTCCAGTTAGTCATTCAGCTTGTGTAACTTCTTTGACTTAACATAAACAGCAAGTAATCTAATTAGTCATTTAGCTTGTAGAGCTTCTTTGACTTAATTATAAGTACGATTTTATTCATATAATCTGTTCCCTTATTCCGATATAGGTAGGATATAGTATTTTGAAACTAATCCGTCCCTAGTATGCCACCATCCCATACTGGTGCATACAATCCATCCATCCAGCAGTTGATAAAACAAATAATGAATGCAAATACCAACTAATCCACAGAATCCATATAACTGACAAAAGATGGATAAATGCTTACATCGATTAATTCCATAGCAAGCATAATAACATTGGCCAATTATCATGCTTATATTTTTAGTCCAATAATTGATGCGACAAATACTGAAATTTAAACATCAATTTAATCCTTAACAAGCATAACAAAAATATAAGATTTGACATGCTTATTTGTCCATTGATACATGATTTGAAACATATAATCACTGAACTAAAATTGCTAAAATAAATCCAAGCAATTTAATTTTCTATAGCCAAAACCAGTATGCATAAATTGTTAAGAAATTGTTTTATAACCATATGAAGTATATTATGCATTCTAGAACCTTCCAAAGTCCATTTAACCCATGTAGATTTAATTAAAATAGGTTTAAAAACAATTCTGGGCAATTAAAACCAACATCCAGGTCGCGGTCCAACTGAGCAGGCTGAGTTCCCAACTTAGTCGGCTGAGTTGGTGCTGAAGTTGTCTTCTTCGTCTGCTCAGCCATTGTAAGCCCTAAAACTCTATAGTTAAAGCCTCTAAGCTTCAACCTAAGTCCCATACGTCCATACTAAATTATTTTAGATGTTTTAACATGCAAAGTTTAAATTTAAACATCAATTGTGCATCAAAAATTCCAGAATCATTCAAAACAAGAATATGAAACTAAAAACATACAATCCTTTGTTTTAGTTCAATTAAGCATGCATAATACTTCGGTTTAATTGTTTAAGTCTCCTGAAATATCATAGGCATGTATAGAAACACAGATCAAAGGGAGAGAGTAAGAGAAGAACTTGCCTTAGGATTTCAGATTGAAAATTCCAAATCTCCTTCTTTATGTTCTTCCTCTAATTCCGGCGACCTTGGTCGCCGTTGAACCTTTTGCTTCTCGGTCCTAACCCCACGAACAGTCTCTCCTTCTTCCTCCTAGGGTTTGGCCTTGAACCCTTGGCCAAAGCCTCCTTCTTTTCCCTCACGTTTTCCTCTTTGTATCTCTCTGCCTCTAAGTATAAAATATATCACGTATATGAAAACCTAGCCTCCCACAGACCTATACTATTATATATATAGTAATCCAATATAACCCTAATCCAAATCAAACCCTAAGTCTACCTTAAGGAAAAATATCAGGAAAAAGGAAAATAAAAATAATTATATATATATATATATATATATATATATAAGTCTGTTTAAAACTCACGTGAATAAGTATATATATATATATATACTATATAACCTTCTAACTATATATATAATATATATCTAACTATAGTTAAATTACTATTAACTATTTATAATACTAATGAATATAAAATCCTTATATACATATATACCCATATGTATATGTACATCTATCCATGGGTAAACATTCGTACCCAACCAACTCCAATCCAAGTAGTCCATATGACCCATTGGGTTGATCCATTACTACTATTTATATCCAACTCCTTTAAAATAAAATACAAAATAAAACAATTAAATGATTTAATCTAAATAAATAACTACAATTAAACCACAAATCAATTTAGCAAGTAAAACACCCAATAATTAACTACACAAGCACCTAATTAATTCAAATAAATCACATAAGCAATTAAGACAATAAGCATATAATCATGTAGCTATATAAACACCTAGCCACGTAATCACATAATTAAATAAAATGTAATAAAATAAATAATTAAATTCCCTTTTTATCCTTTTGAAAACTAGGGGTATTACAGATTATTCCCTTGGTTGAAAAATGCAGCATTCACTTGTTAATGGTTCTCACTTTGCATATGTCTATGGGGACAATTGGAAGTAGAATGTAAGACACTAGAACAAGTCATGCAAGATTCATTAGATGAATGACGAACATGATTAGGGGAGGAATGCATTTGGTTTACCGAATTTTGGTTGATAAAAAATTGATCAAACCTCTGAGACAAAGATTTCACCTCAGCGGCTATGCCATTGGAATTATCAACTTGATATAAGCTGACATTCTTCCTTCCACCTAGATTTTTACTATTTTTAGAAGACAAAGATCTATGTATTGAATTCTCGCTCATGCTCTCATATAGACGCCACACATCATCCTCATGCCTATCAAGATAAGAACCACCCATGGAAGTATCAACTATACCCTTAAAATTATCCGACAAACTTTCAAAGAAAAATTGTACCAATTGCCATTTAGGAATGTCATAATGTGTACACTTCCTAAGCAAGTCATTGAGGCACTCCCATGCCTCTTGAAACAATTCCCCTTCCCCTTGAGTGTGACGACCCTGGATTTTTCAACCCAGTATGTACTGTGATGAACCGAAATTTGACCCGATAACGGATCCGAAATGCAGAAGCAAAAGATAAATCCAAAGTCTATAGAGATGCAAACCATCCCCAAGACACCAATTTGACCTTCCATGAAGTCACGGAGCTCAAGGAAATAACTGGAAGTGAAAACTAACATGAAAAGGGTCAATTGGTACTTTATGGCACCAATGACAACCAAAGGGACAAAATCTAGTTCAAACTGAACCAAAAACACCACTAAATGGCTTACACAAGATTAACAAAATCTAGTAGGAAGAAACGAAATGATAAAGGCCTGAAGAAACAATTAACCAAACAAAACTTACAAGGTAGCTCTATTTCGGTCGACCGAAATGGAGCTTCGGTCTGCCGAAATAAGCCAGGAAAAGGAAGGAAAAAAGCTTTCATTTCGGTCGACCGAAATGACAAACCGGTTGACCGATTTGTGGCTCGAAACTGAAAAAGGCTACTGGAGTTGGACTCTTACTGTTCAATTGAAATTCAAAGGCCATCGGTCGACCGAAACAAGCTACCGGTCAACCAAAACAGGTTGAAAATGCAAAAATGAACCTGTTATGCACCAAAAATGAAAAGAAGTCCCTAAGGCTCAATTGGATCCCCCATTGCATGATCAAATTGAATTGTATGCAAGTGTGTGATGATGTGAGCATACACGCAAGTATAAAATAACATTTTAAACATACTGAAATGGCTTATGGCCTTATTATAATTCATTTACAACATTTGACACGTCAAACCTCCAAGTTAGAAAATTTTCATTTCATAGGCAAAACTTAAATATGCTAACACTTGCATGTGAACAAGAATGCTTCTAAAGAAACTTCCATTCTGTAATTCACCCAAGGCAAGTGCAAATCTCCAATCTTGTATCCTGTACCTGAAATATGCCCCAGTAACTTTGGGGTGACCAACATAAAGCTACTTGTAGGAAATGAGCATGCATCGACCTAACGTTTTACATGTTTGCATGATTTAAACATCATGGTTCATTCCACCTAGCGTCTATGTCAAAGGTGAGACTCAGGGAGCATCCTAAGCTGCCTAAGATCTTTTTTAGCATAAAACACATCATTCATGCAATTCAAACAACATAGTAGTATGCTATAAAAAGCGACAAAATATAGATTCTCAAAGTCATCAACTTGAAATCTAAAATGTGTAATCAACAAAATATAACCATTTAGCATAATTGGAATTTCTAGTACGACACGTCAAGACATAGATTCTTAAAGTAATCAAATTAAAATCTAAAAGTGTGTAAACGACTAAAGTGGGTATGTCACCTAACGTCTATGTTCCAAATGAATCTATAGGATCATTCATAAGTCACATTTGAACAATATAGCATAGATGTACTTAGCAACATCAAAATTTATAATGATTCTTTAAAAATCATAAAACATGAATGTACTTAACAACATTAAAGCATGCCATGATTAATTTAAAATCATAATGCATAAATGTACTTAACAACATTAAATCACAATTAAGAACAAAATGGTTATTTCGGGCATTAACCCGCTGGGAAAACCACCCTAGTGCGCACTATCTCAACGAGGAGAACTCATACCTCCCGCACTAGAGCCAAACTCTAGCCATATCATAGTAACAATGTCCCAAGACTCCAAAATAAATAAGTTAACAACTTATATATGAAATATATATATACAGCACGAAACTACATTCCATGCACAAGTAGGTTGAAACCACACAATACATACTCTAAATCCACAACTACTATAGGATGACAATGTCGAATCTTTAGAGTGCGATTCATTACGCGTTATAATAACATCACATGTCGAATCTTCAGTGTGCGATTCGTTACACGCTATCACAATATATTTCAACATTGAAATATAAACTCATACATCCATTACAAGTCTAAAACCATGCTTCAAAGATATTATAAATGTCAAATACTTGATTTAATCAATAATGCAATAGAAACGGAAATTAATCAAATAACTAATTAATTTCCTTAGGTTTTAAATCCCAATCAAATGATCTTTAATTAACACATGTTATACAACATAACTTGATCACTATATACATCATTTCAAAAACATGATTAGGCCATTTGAACAACAAAATGGAATTTAATCAAATCATGATAATCAAATCCCTAAATTCTAAAACAACATCAAATGGTCCCAAATTAACATATGCTAGTATACAAGCCCTAGTCATCACAAATATCAAGTTAAAAACTTAATTAGGCCAATGGAACCATTAAATGGATTTTCATTAATCATTTTAATTAAAATCTCTAGATTTTCATACTTATCCAATTGCTCTCAAATTAAAGTATGTTAAAGGACATGCCAAGACTTAATTTAAAAGAACATCACAAGTTCATTTCGTGCAAAGTACGGCCATGGAATTTATTCTTTCACTAAAGATAAATATTAAATAAAAAGTGCAATTCTTATTCAAATAATTTCAATTTAACATATGTTAACAAACATATAAAACATAATTAATCATCATGCCATAACTCAATTCTAGACTATATACATCCTTGAAAATTAAATCTTATACAAAGAAATAAATAATATTAATTTTTCTAGATTTGATACAAAGCATGCAAATAAGTTGTATAATCATGGAGAACACTCAATACAACACATACAAAAATCCTAAAACATCCCCTACCTCAATTTGAGATGAAAAACTCAAAAGCCACCATAATGAAACGGCTCCGAATCCGACGATACTTCGGGGTTTTGTCGGGGACAACGTCGTGAACAATAAACTCCAAAGAGGACCTACCAAAATCCTAACTTGGCCTCAAACCCGAACTCAAAAATTGGCCAAAAATGGGTTCTAATAAGGGTGAAAGATGCGCGTCGTCAAGATGAGCAATAAACACTAAGACATTACACCTATTTACAAAAGGGAAGTGGCCGGAAAAGAAGAAAGAAGACCAGCAGCCATGGCTACCATGGATGGCCGGCCAAGAGAGAGGAGAGAGAGATCCAAATCTGATATTTTCTCTTAAGTCACTCTATTTATAAAAAATCTCAAAAAGTGCTCTGAACGGGCCCCGCCGGGTCCGAAAAAGTGGAATTCGAGCAAACACGCTCAAACAGCAAAACTCTGTGAATGAAAAAGATTCAAAATGAGAATATATGAATAACGGAAGAAACAACATCAAAAACTGAGTCCCGAGCAAAAAGTTATTCCCCAAACAAGTTTGGCGGCAACCGGTATCGGAAACCCTGAAACTGAAGAAAAATGACTTGAAGGAAATTCAAAGAGTACGTGACTCAACAAAAAGTGAAAATGAATCCCGTACGAGGATCCAGGCTCAAAATAAGGCATTTAGCAATAACTTTCATTAATTGCACAATGGCTCCTCCAAAAAGTGAAAACTGCACTAATGGCCCAGAATGAAAATATCTTCCAAAAATACTTTCTTAAAAACCTCTGAAATAAAATATCTTCGAAAGATATTTACGAAAAATACCCCAAGAAAGGAAAAAGATTCTGAAAAACTATGCATCCACGCCCCTATGGACACTGGGAGCAACTAAAGTACTTTCTTACAAAAGTAATGATACGCATTTCGTGGAAATCACTTAGAATGAAGATATGTGAAGTCAAAAACCAACTCCGAACACAAGAAGTGAGGTTATGCCGACAAAGTGACAAACAGGGAAAAGTCAAAATAGGGAAAATGACGAAATAGGGAAAAAGACGAAAAGTGAATAGTGTCAAAAAAATGTGGAATTGACTCGGTCCTCAAAGAAAGTTATCAATCTAAAGAAAAAAGTCTCAGAACTCACTCCAGAGCACTCGAGATGACGCTAAGTGACGAGGAACTAAACCCAGGAAGGAAAAAGATCAACGAAAAAAAAAATATCCGTGAAAATCTGAGAAAAAGAAAGGAAGGAAAAAGACCGGGTCATTACAACTTTCCCACCTTAAAGGGATTTCATCCCCGAAATTCCGCCCCAACAAAACAAAAGGCGAAACTAGGATAACTACGGAGTACATCTCCGAGTATCCCACACAACATGCTATACCAGCGACCTCAAAACTGAAAGAAAATCCACAAACTAGTGTCATTTGCACCCATGTGCTCATGACAAAACAACCTCTCAGAGGAAAAGTGACCATATGGCCACACGACAAGTCAAAACTCACACACAGAACCCAAGGTTAGATAAAAAAACGAAAAATAATAACCATAAGCATCCCTCTAGATGAACCATCATACCGATCTAAAAACCATCACCAAAAGAACTCCAAGATAACCACGTATCAAATCAAGGTACCGAACAAAGACGACATGGCAGTACAAATAGCGACCAGGACCCACCCACAACATACTCAAATGTGTGGTAGCAATGACAGTACCTAGTGCCCGCCCATACTTACTCGTCAGTAAGGCAGCATCGACGGCAACTAGTACTCGCCCACAGCACACAACTTTATACGGTAGCATGATAGTATAAGGCATTAATTCATAACCTGCCCCCCACTAAGTCTACCCATGAAACTCTCGATACAAATGACATCAATGTCACAAACGATCATAGCCAAAAACAATGTGGAAACCAGGCATCTGTGAGAGTTGGAATATGGTACAAGGACGTTCTAGACCATCCTGGCCAATCCCAAACTTTGACAACAATGTCATAGGCACCATTATGCTTAAGGCCTCAAATCCTCAATACAACAAAACCAACAACTCCAATGTCTCAAAATACTCATATTAAAAACATCAATCAAGAATCTAAAGCCCGATAAGCAAATCAACGCCTACAAAAATCAAAACGAACCTCTCAACAAGACATTTCATCAAACGTCCTTCATTTCTCCTTGAAACAGATCAACTACAAGACTACACTATAATCAAACATCGAATCCACATTTCTATCATGGATAACTAAATTCTCGAAATATAAGTCCACCAAGTGGCACACATATCATAATCTCGACGAACGAGGTCACAAAATAAGTTTCTCAAAATCGTGCTTGGCAACACCAAGCTAAATCAAAATTCCTTAATTTCGATCCACAACCAATCATCAGAACTACGATTCCTCAAAACTACGCCTAGCCATAGCTAAGACGAGAAAACTCCATAAACAAGCCATATCCAACAGCGATCCTCTAAAACTTCTCCTAAGAGTCAACCACATCTAGATCTCCGAAACCAAAGCAAGTCTCCAAAAGATATCCTCAAAAGAGCATCGAGCTCACCTCACGAATCAAATAATTCCTCAATGATATGGACATAAGTCCCCATAAAAATGATCTCACACCAATCAACTCACTCTGAGCACCACAACACCGTCAACAACCACGGCAAAACTCCCCAAGGGAAGACACGAAGGAAAGGAACCACCAGTCCTAAGAAAGACAATACCACGACTTCTTCTCTGAAATGAAAGACAATAAGGTCAAAGACTTCACCCCCTACATAAAAGTAAGTCGACCAAAATCCCTCAAATCCTCACCAAGGACTCAAGACAACGATAGTGGTCCTTACGGACCAGCCAACCCCAAAGTTGTGCACAACTCAACGAAGAGAAGAGACTCACTCCTTGTGAAGTCCCTTACTTGAACCAAGAAAAGAGAAGAAATCCTATTCTCCCACAAGTGTCGATATGACAAACATGAAAATGGAGCATCCTTCCCACCTTAGAGAAGTGGATAGCCCAAGACAAAACAAATGTGATAACTCCTCTACAAGGAATCTCAAAACAAAACCCTTACGGAAACCCACATACACACTACGTACGGCTGAGGGGAAACAAAAGGGAAAAACTAAACATGGAAGTCATGCAAATAACAAGGAAATGCAACTACCAAGAAAGTAAATCTACTCATATAGATAAAATCAAGGGTACATGCAGCACGTCTCCACGTAAGCACAAAATCATGTCACTAAAATACAGTAACAACGTGGCATCTCTAAGCATATAAAGAAGGTATGCTAATACCACACAACAAGAAGGCAAATGTGGATAGACTTCCACCTACTCACGTATCACAATAACATAAATCTTACTACTAACATGGTAGTAAACGAAACTGCATAAGATAAAAAATGATACAACAATGAACCCTATGGACATCGTGTCCTAGAGTGTCTAGGTAAAAGGAAAGACCAATCCTAGCCATAAATTGACTCCAAAAACCAATGCGACAACTACCTGTCTCAAAACATACGTGAGCCCTTGCCACAATGGTAAGACTCTAACAATCCATCTCTAAATCTAAAGGTGACACTACAAGTGACACTAACATTGCGATGTTCTCTCTACCCAAACATCAATCAATCGACTTGATCCCAAAAGCATCATCACGCAATGAGAATTCAAAGAAAATGGCAACTATAGCCATACCAACAACAACCAACTCAATCACTACAACTGACCCCCAAAACAACCATCATCATCATCGATCATAAGAACAACGCCTATCAAAACAAAACTAACACTAATTCCATCTGAATTGCACTTATAGCTAGCCAATACAGTAGCATGATAGTGCCATGCACCTGCCCACAACATAGCTGCCCACAAAAATTGCAGTCCCAGAGGAATTATCCCGAACAATCAAGGATCCTTAGAGGCCCATAACCTCATCATGGCTCAAAACCAACAAATCCAGCACTACGGCAACGCCAAATGAATCACCTCACGAGAGCTTAAACAAAAGGTGACCATCCACCTACCCTAAAAACTAATGCTAGGTTGACAACAACCTATACCACCACGAGACTGTGACTATAATCACCATCAACTCCAACTCGTGCCTTAATAACCAATCCCGTTTTATGTCAAATATGCAACACAGTCATGCATATACAATTCTACTCTAGCATACATCACATGTCATGCTCTTCACATAAGAATTAAAATCATGCTTAAACAAACTGCATACTATATATACCACATAAGCACATAAACATGTTATCAAACCACAACATGTTATCAGGAAGCATATAAACATATAGAGCATGGCAACATAAGCATTATATGCACCCAAACCCGTCGTCCAAGGTATTCAAACCTAGGAGCTCTGACACCACTTGTGACGACCCTAGATTTTTCAACCCAGTGTGTACTGTGATGAACCGAAAGTTGACCCAATAACGGATCCGAAATGCGGAAGCAAAAGATAAATCCAAAGTCTATAGAGATGCAAACCATCCCCAAGACACCAATGTGACCTTCCATGAAGTCACGAAGCTCAAGGAAATAACTAGAAGCGAAAACTAACATGAAAAGGGTCAAATGGTACCCTATGGCACCAATGACAACCAAAGGGACAAAATCTAGTTCAAACTAAACCAAGAACACCACTAAATGGCTTACACAAGATTAACAAAATCTAGTAGGAAGGCACAAAGCAATAAAGGCCTGAAGAAACAATCAACCAAACAAAACCTATAAGGCAGCTCCATTTCGGTCGACTGAAATGGAGCTTCGGTCTGCAGAAATGAGCCAGGAAAAGGAAGGAAAAAAGCCTTCATTTTGGTTGACCGAAATTACAAACCGGTCGACCGGTTTGTGGCTCGAAACTGAAAAAGCCTACTAGAGTTGGACTTTTACTGTTCAATTGAAATTCAAAGGCCATCGGTCAACCGAGATAAGCTACTAGTCAACCGAAATAGGTTGAAAAATGCAAAAATGAACTTGTTATGCACCAAAAATGAAAAGAAGACCCTAAAGCTCAATTGGATCCCCCATTGCATGATCAAATTGAATTGTATGCAAGTGTGTGATGATGTGAGCATACACGCAAGTATAAAATAACATTTTAAACATGCTGAAATGGCCTATGGCCTTATTACAATTCATTTACAACATTTGACATGTCAAACCTCCAAGTTAGAAAATTTTCATTTCATAGGCAAAACTTAAATATGCTAACACTTGCATGTGAACAAGAATGCTTCTAAACAAACTTCCATTCTGCAATTCACCTAAGGCAAGTGCAAATCTCTAATCTTGTATCCTGTACCTGAAATATACCCCTGTAACTTTGGGGTGAGCAACATAAAGCTACTCGTAGGAAATGAGCATGCATCGACCTAACGTTTTACATGTTTGCATGATTTAAACATCATGGTTCATTCCACCTAGCGTCTATGTCAAAGGTGAGACTCAGGGAGCATCCTAAGCTGCCTAAGATCATTTCTAGCATAAAACACATCATTCATGCAATTCAAACAACATAGGAGCATGCTATACAAAGCGACAAAATATAGATTCTCATAGTCATCAACTTGAAATCTAAAATGTGTAATCAAGCAAATATAACCATTTAGCATAATTGGAATTTTGAGTACCACACGTCAAGACATAGATTCTCAAAGTAATCAAATTGAAATCTAAAAGTGTGTAAACGACTAAAGTGGGCATGACACCTAACGTCTATGTTCAAAATGAATCTATAGGATCATTCCTAAGTCACATTTGAACAATTTAGCATAGATGTAATTAGCAACATGAAAATTTATAATGATTCATTAAAAATCATAAAACATGAATGTACTTAACAACATTAAAGCATGCTATGATTCATTTAAAATCATAATGCATAAATGTACTTAACAACATTAAATCGCCAATAACCAAAACCACAAGTCACAATTAAGCATTGGTTGTCAACTTGGAATTGAATGCGAAAACAAATAGTGGAAGACTTGGACATCACGTCTTTGACTAAACCAAGAACAAAATGGTTATTCCGGGCATTAACCCGCTGGGAAGAACACCCTAGTGCGCACTATCTCAACGGGGAGAACTCATACCTCCCGCACTAAAGCCAAACTCTAGCCATATCACAGTAATAATGTCCCAAGACTCCAAAATAAATAAGTTAACAACTTATATATGAAATATATATATACAGCACGAAACTACATTCCATGCACAAGTAGGTTGAAACCACACAATACATGCTCTAAATCCACAACTACTATAGGATGACAATGTCGAATCTTCAAAGCGCAATTCGTTACGCACTATAATAACATCACATGTCGAATCTTCAGTGTACGATTCGTTACACGCTGTCATAATATATTTTAACATTGAAACATAAACTCATGCATCCATTACAAGTCTAAAATCATGCTGTAAACGTATTATAAATGTTAAATACATGATTTAATCAATAATGCAATAGAAATAGAAATTAATCAAATAACTAATTAATTTTCCTAGGTTTTAAATCCCAATCAAATGGTCCCTAATTAACACATGTTATACAACATAACTTGATCACTATATACATTAATTCAAAAACTTGATTAGGCCATTTGAATAACAAAATGGAATTTAATCAAATCACGATAATCAAATCCCTAAATTCTAAAACAACATTAAATGGTCCCAAATTAACATATGCTAGTATACAAGCCCTTGTCATCACAAATATCAAGTTAAAAACTTAATTAGGCCAATGGAACCATTAAATGGATTTTAATTAATCATTTTAATTAAAATCTCTAGATTTTTATACTTATCCAATTGCTCTCAAATTAAAGTATGTTAAAGGACATGCCAAGACTTAATTTAAAAGAATATTAGAAGTTCATTTCATACAAGGTACGACCATGGAATTTAATCTTTCACAAAAAATAAATATTAAATAAAAGTGCAATTCTTATTCAAATAATTCCAATTTAATATATGTTAACAAACATATTAAAATATAATTAATCATCATGCCACAACTCAATTCTAGACTATATACATCCTTGAAAATTAAATCTTATACAAAGAAATAAATAATACTAATTTTTCTAGATTTGATACAAAGCATGCAAATAAGTTGTATAATCATGAAGAACACTCAATACAACACATACAAACTCCTAAAACATCCCCTACCTTAATTTGAGATGAAAATCTCAAAAGCCACCAAAATGAAACGGCTCCGAATCTGACGATACTTTGGGGTTTTGTCGGGGACAACGTCGTGAACAATAAACTCAAAAGAGGACCTACCCAAATCCTAACTTGGCCTCAAACCCGAACTCAAAAATTAGCCAAAAACGGGTTCTAATAAGGGTGAAAGATACGTGTCGTGAAGACGAACAATAAACACTAAGGCACTACACCTTTTTACAAAAGGGAAGTGGCCGAAAAAGAAGAAAGAAGACCAGCAGCCGTGGCTGCCATGGATGGCCGGCCAAGAGAGGGGAGAGAGAGAGAAAAATCTGATTTTTTCTCTTAAGTCACTTTATTTATAGAAAATCTCAAAAAATGCCCCGAACGGCCCAATGAGGATCCGGAAAAATGGAATTCAAGCAAACACGCTCAAATGGAAAACTCTATGAATGAAAAAGATTTAAAATGATAAAATATGAATAACGGAAGAAACGGCATCAAAAACTGAGTCCCGAGCAGAACGTGATGCCCTAAACAAGTTCGGCAGCAACCGGTGCCAAAAACCCTGAAACTAAAGAAAAACAACCAGAAGGAAATTCAAAGAGTACACGACTCGACAAAAAGTGAAAATGAATCCCGTATGAGGATCCAAGCTCAAAATAAGGCATTTAGCAATAACTTTCATTAATTGCACAATGGCCCCTCCAAAAAGTGAAAACTGCACTAATGGCCCAGAATGAAAATATCTTCCAAAAATATTCTCTTAAAAACCCCTAAAATAAAATATCTTCAAAAGATATTTACGAAAAATACCCCAAGAAAAGAAAAAGATTCTGAAAGACTATGCATCCATGCCCCTATGGACACCGGGAGCAACCAGAGTACTTTCTTACAAAAGTAAATATACGTATTTCGTAGAAACCACTTAGAATGAAGATATGTGAAGTCAAAAACCAACTCCGAACACAAGAAGTGAGTTATGCTGACAAAGTGACAAACGGAGAAAAGACAAAATAGGGAAAATGATGAAATAGGGAAAAAGACGAAAAGTGAATAGTGTCAAAAAAATAAAAAATAAATGTGGAATTGACTCGGTCCTTAAAGAAAGTTGTCAATCCAAATAAAAGAGTCTCAGAACTCACTCCAGAGCACTCGAGACAACACTAAGCGACGAGGAACTGAACCCAGGAAGGAAAAAGATCAACGAAAAAAAAATATCTGTGAAAATCTGAGAAAAAGAAAGGAAGGAAAAAGATCGGGTCATTACATTGAGAAAATTCTCTAATATAAGTTCTCATTGCATTGGTCTTTGAAATTGGATAGTACTTTTTCAAAAACTCTTGTTGCATTTCCGCCCAAGTAGTTATCGAAAAAGGCCTAAGATTGTTGAACCAATATTTAGCCTTGTCCTTAAGGGTAAAAGGAAAAAGTTTGAGTTTTAACACTTCTTCTGGCATGTCCGTGTATTTCACGGTGGAACACACTTCAAGAAACTCATCCAAATGCTTGTAATGTTCTTCACTTGGAAGTCTATGATAGTTGGGAAGCATTTGAATAGTTTGTGGTTTAATTTCATAGTGATGTGCTCTAAATGGGGGCAATTAATTGCATGTAGTTGCATTATATTCATTTGGCACATAATAATCATGCAAAGCAAGAGGAGGATTCACAACCGGTGATGCTACATGAACACCTTGATTTACTTGAGCAATAGGAGGTGGAGGTGGAGGTGGAACAAAATTTGGCCGAGGCATTCCCAATGGAACTTGGCCTTGTTGTGAAATGAAAGGTCTTGGCATGCCTAACGATACTTGAATGTTGTCATGATGCACATTAGGGTGGAGGATACCTTGTTGGTCTATGTGACCAAGATCCTCCATATGGTCGTTATTTTGCTCTTCTATTGGAAAAATGGAGTGATGAGAGCTACCCCTTCCCCTAGGGTTACGAACAATAGATTCAAGAGTCAAATTAAGTGGGACAAGAGTATGATTTAATGACCTACGACCGTGCATGCACAAACAAAACAAAAACGAGCAACAAGCAAGTAACAATCACTTCGCCTCCACAACAAATTAATAATCAACTATCCTCCACATACATTGATCACATACTCCCATGCTTTAAACAATATGTAAGAAAATTTAAATTGCCTCCACGTAGGCTCACGATCTATTTATGAAAGTAAAAACATGCCTCCACGCGGGCCGACAATTTAACTAGAGATTGAGTTTAGAAAAGCTTATAAAGGGTCCTTAAGCAACTTCAATTTAGTTTTCAATTTTCAAGTTTTGCTATGCTTTGTAAATTTTTTAGATTTTTAGCCTTTTTATGCTTAGTTTAGCTCCTTGCTTTTCAATTATCCCTTACTTCACTTCCTTTGCTCAATTCACCTAGCTAATTAAGAACAAATACAATAAGTAACCAAAACAAAATAAAGTAAAAACACGATCAAAAGAGTACTAATGCCTAATTGTTTCCAAAATACAGCATTACCAGAATCCCCGGTAACGGTGCCAAAACTTGGTGTGTTGCTGTCGTGGGCACCCAAATTGCATACAAAGTGTGGCCATGTTTGAATTTATAAAATGCCACTACTACCTCTAACTACTAATATAGCTAGGGTGAGTAGGGATCGTCCCAAAGGATCCGATGTGTATTTGAAATGGAAACAAGGTTGGGTTAGTAGGTCGAGTGATCAAAAGTTGGTTCGATTGGTTAATTAAACTACAATGTAGACAAATTTAATATAAAATAATTAAAGTAAATAAAGAGTAGAGAACAAGAGAGAGGGATCTTGGGATTTAGAGGTCACCATTAAACATCACCTTTCTAGATACAATGTGTAATGAATAAGGAGAAATATGTGTTGCAATACTAAGAGGTGTGATTAATTGAATCAATAAGCATGGATGACTAATTAAGTATACATTGTCTAGACAACCTAATGAATAGTACAATATATCAAACTAAGCCATTATTCTTTCCTTTAAGCTTACAATCAACACATCAACAAGTTAGAGAATTATACTACTTGCATTCATAAGCATGGAACATTAAACAATAAGCATATATTGTCCTCACATCTAAAAAAGTAAAGCAACTACACTACAACTAAGCTAAGGACATGAAAATTAAACTAATTAAACTAAGGTAGAGGCATAATCCATCAAGAAATGAGTATGAACCATCAAACAAACCACAAGAGTATTCCATTAAAGTACCATGCCTTGACAATCTCTAGATTCATAGTATCAACACACATAGACATGCATTAATAACACAAAACCTAGAGATAAACACATGAACATCTATTCTAGCATACATAGACATATGAGTAGAATAAAATGATCAATTGGAAGTATTAAACAACATAAATCATTGTAGAAACAAAATTCATATATAAATCAAATGTCAAGACAAGATTACAACACAAATCTCCTCAAAATACAAAACATCAAGATCTAGAAGGCATGCTTAGGGCTAACTGTAGCCCTAAGAAGATGTTTAGCCACTCATTCATGTAGTCATCCAACCCTCAAGGGCCATCTCCATGGTAGGAATGATCTTCTTCTTGATGGAAACCCTGGATGAATGGAAGAACTCCCAAATGGTGTATATCTCTCTAATCTCTAGCCTCCTCTCCAAGATTGTGTAAATGTGATACCCTCGAATTTCCGAATGCTAGTTGGCTAGGCCCACACCCGAACACCCGGGGATATTAAAAACAAATCGGTAATAATTGAACACAGAATACAAGAGGATAAATAGGAATAAATAAAAATGCTAAAAAGAAACTAAAAGGATAATCCAAACTCCTCAGAATAAATTCTTATTAAAATTAAAACATTTTGATACAATTGATCCTCCATAAATACAACTCGGGAATCCATATTGTGTGGACCCCTAAAACATCTAAACTAAACAAATGACAGCAATAACTATCTAAGTCAGGAAACTAAAATATAAAGGAAACTCTTATGTAGATAAACCGGAAGAGTGAAGTAGATGCTCCCTGCTCAGCATGAACAATCCTTACTCCTGACACATACCTAAAAAATAAGGGTGGGTCAGGCCCACAAACAAGTTCTATTCCAACTACAGTCTAAGCAAAGACCCGATATGCAGATTCACCCTAGATAACTCAATAATAACTATAAAGTCCATAACTATATATAATTATCCAAACTAAAGGATTCTCACTGAACTACAGGTCGGTCTCAACCTGACTAGTTGGTAACAAGCAAAACGCACATGAAGTGGGCATGAGTACCTAGACCTAGTAGGGTATAGCTTAAACCATCATAGCCAGCTATGCATCCCAATGCATATATGCTCTCTAACCATCGATCCTGAGACTCAAGCTCATATCGAGGCACCATAATTAAATATATAATCCAGTATAAATTAATCCTCTACAAGTAATCCTCTATTAGTCATTCAACTTATTCAGCTGACCTGACTTAAATATAAGTAGGACTTAACATTTTAATTAATCCATTCCCTTATACAAAGTAGGTAGGACTTAACTTCTTTGTTTAATCCGTACCTAGAATGCCACTGTCCTATACCGGTGCATTAAATCCATACAATCCAACCATTGATGTAATAATTTCAGAAGTACATCTAAATATCTAAAGTTACACATAATAATAATATTATATTATGCTAACACAAGATAAGACAACTTATAATTTATTTAAGTTTCCTATGTCACATATCCTACATATACAGAATCTTAAATAGATTGATATATATATTTTTTCTATACAATCACTTAAGTATTCTCTATACTTTGTTTGTTTAAAAGTTATTTAAATCATCCCTAGTCCTCATTCGATGTTTAGGACTCCACAAATCCAATCTACAACTAATACAATGCTATTTTCGAGAATTTACCACCTAAGGCTCGAGCTTCTATCCAAGGCTTGAGCACCCTATCCAAGGCTCGAGTATCCTACTGCAAGCTCGAGCTTTACATCCCCAAATGATCAAGCTTCACAACCAAGTGCTCGAGCAACATAACTAATTGCTCAAGCATCAAAACCAAGTGCTCAAGCATCACAACCAATTGCTCGAGCATCATAACCAATTGCTCGAGCTTCACAACTAATTGCTCGAACATCACAAACCAAGTGCTCGAGCATCACAACCAATTGCTCGAGCTTTTCATCCCAAGGCTGGAGCTTTGCCCCCAAGGCTTGAGCACTATAACAGCGGTCTGAACTGTTATGCGAAAACAACCCAGAACTTCACTGTGCATTCATTCTTTATTTCAAGGAATCCTAGGCATGTTTCTAAGTTCCATCCATATACAGATATAACAGAACCTCATATAAAACATGAAATCAATTCATAAAATAGTTAAATCGAATCATGAATTTAACAATTTATGCATAAGAACAACCATAGAAAAATAAGATTTACTAGATCAATTCCATTCAAGCATGATTAATAGATTATTTCTAATGTTCGTTTAAATCCTGGAGACTACTTAGGCGTGCACAAAACACAAGTCTAAGGGAAAAGAGTTAGAGATATAACTTGCCTTTAGGTTTCGAATTGAAACCTTAACTCCTTCTTCCCAGTTTTCCCGGCAATAGTGACTGCCGTCAAGAACTCCTCTGCTCTTGTTACAACCCCCGAACAACCTTCCACCTTCTGCCTTGGTCCGGCCTAATACTTTGGCCTAAACCCTAGTTTTTCCTCTCGGTTTCTCTCTTGTTTTCTCTCTCTCTCTCTTTAGAAATATTACGTGATATCTTTCTAGAGACCCATAGTTATATATTTATAAGCTAAATATAACTAACCCTAATCCTAATTCCCAATCCAAGTCAACTTAAAAAAAATTAAAATTAAATTATTAAAAAGGTAAGTACAATTTGTTACGTATATAATTTATAATTATCTTTATTAAATAAATAAATTATACACATCCCATTATTTATTAATGGATTATCCAATAATACGTAAGTTACCATAATATTATAAGGTAACTTAAAACATAACACGTATCAAATCTATGTATATTTTTATTATTTAAAAATAAAAGATATACATCAGAATAAATATTAACACCCAAGTTACCATAAAAGTAATTTATAAATTACTTTCCCCTTTCATATATGTATATAATATCTATCTATATATATATATACATAAACAACTATCCATGGGTAATTATCCATACCCATCCAATTCCTATCCAAGTAGCCCATAGGACCCAATTGGTTGGCCCATTACTACTACCCATATCCATGCTTTTTAACTATAAAAATAAAATATACACCACAAATTTATTTAATCTAACAAATAAAAAAAATATACACCACAAATTCATTTAATCTAACAAATAAAAATATAAACAAATACAAATATCATATACAAATTAATCTAAACAAACAATTCAATTATCACATAAACAAATAGCCAAATAATCAATTAAGTTAAATAATTAAAAACTCAATTAAAACAAATAACTAATTAAACAATTAAAAAAAAAAAACTCAATTAAACCAAATTAAAAAAAATACCGAGACTATCCTTTTAAAATTAGGGGTATTACAGTAAATGTCTAAGATTGTATATATGTAAAATGGCTCAAAATTCTTATATAGTTAGCTCAAGTGTCACACCTAATGGTCCGGTCTCATGCACTAGGGCCCTTTCAATGATTGCACCATAAGTCATCTTTTAATGAGCTGGACTCTGTTTTCTTTCAAACTTGAGGAGGTTCGATCAATCGAATTCTGATGAGATCAATCGAACTATGGCCAAATCAATCAGAGTATGGCCAGATTGATCAAACCTTGGCGGCACCTTTTTGGAATAAGACAAATCTGAGATATTTTTGGGATATTTTAGAAAAAAGACAAAAGTGGTAGGTGGGTATAAGATCAAAGAAGTTCGATCGATCGAAAAGAAAGTTAGATCGATCGAAGATAGAAATTCTTGAGGATAAGGACAAGGGGTTTGATCCATCTTGGTGAGGCTGGATCGATCACTGTGAGATCGATCTGTGTTTGTTCTGATCGATCGAAACTTGTTGTTTTCCACCACTTTGCTTCCACTTTACTCCTTTCTTCCATTTAGCTTGAGATTGCTTCTTTTATGCTCTAATTTGGTTGAATTGACTTATTTTAGGGATAAGTGCTTGAAAAGGGCAATAACATGAAATTAGTCTAAAATGGTAAAATAAGATAGATAAAGGTTCTAGAATACTCGAGCTTAAGGGGTTTAAATGCGTAGTTTTCAGCGTTCATCACATAGCATGGTATAGATTATTCATGACGTGGATAGTTGATATTGATATTGTTGTTGTATTTCTCCCGGTATAGCATGGCCCCATTTTCCTTACTTCTATTCATTGTTGGATTCACAGGGTTTCAAGAGGCCTGTCTTAGGCACATCCTACTGAGCCATTGTTCTCATCCCTTTATTATTAACATTTTTCAGGGCACGGGAAAGAAGTGGCGGAAGACGTTCCCCCACAAACCTAGTTTGAAGTTATTGAAGTTCTTTTGCTACCTTTTGTACACTTATGCCTATTCTTTTGTGGAGTCGCATTTAGAGAATGTATCCGTTGTGTATAGCACGACTAAGTATTGTAAATATAACACTAGAAGGTATATTGATGTAAATTCTAAACTATGTCGGCATATTGTAATGAATGAGAATAATATATATGTTTTGTGTAATCTTTGACATATATAATTGTAGAATGTTGTACATTATTGTTGTATAGTGTTTGCCGTAAATTTGGGATTTGTTTGCGTATTAGGTCTGGTATAGGCCGGCTCACAATGGGCCTAGCTCATCTGATGTCTTAGCTACAGATAGCAGCATTTCAAGGCCTGTCAGTCGGCTAACAAGGAAAATCAGCCGGCTGACAGTGCAAATTTTTGGCATTCCAGTAGGTCAAGTCAGTGAGAATGTTATTTCGGCTGGCTGATAAGCTCTGTCAACCGACCGAACCCCCTGGTCAGTCGGCCGACGTTGGATGTTCGGTCGGCCGACAGCCCTTTTTTCTGAAGTCTCGAGAGTATTCATTGTTGAGAAATCTTTTCAGCTGACCGACCCTATAGATCAGCCAGCTGAATCTCTCTTTCAGCCGCCCAAACCTCACTTTTAGCCGGCCGGTGAACCCTCTTTAGTAAAGTCCCTGGAGTTTATAAATTTAAGATCGTTTCAGCTGACTGGCATATCAGTCAGCCGGCTAATCATGCATTTTCAGCTGGCCGACGAAGGGCCATCAGCTGGCTGGCCTTTCTATTGACCCAACTGACCTTCCCATTGACCTGCACCTTAACTTTTCCTCGTAAGCTTTAATTTGGACTTTGGGCCTTTTAATGGATTGAGTACTACCTATGAGCATAGGAAATGATGATTGTGCCCTTAGTTAACCTCGAGTTCAGGTAAAGACCCGGTTAACAGTTCGGACCCACGGGTTCGGGTCGTTACAAAATTGGTATCAGAGCGATGGTTCGAATACCATTAGGATGACGGGTAGAGGCCTACCTAGGATTGCATGGGAAGTTGACTTACATATTTAATTGCTTATGCGTTAAGTGTTTAAAATTGTTTGAAAAACATGCCTAATTGTTTACTTTATTACCTGTTTAGTAATTATGTGCTAAGTGCTTAGTGTTGTGGTATATTACTAGCATGATCTTATTTATCATTGGTTGGGTGTTTCGGGGGTATGGAAAGTGGTTAAGTGTCATCATTTCTTATCGAGTTATTTATGTGAGGACTCTGTTCTCGTATGTGTATAAGTGTCATTGTTTTAATCCTTTCTCTTGGTTTATAGCGTCACGCCTCCATGAAATGATCCCGGGGAGAGTTCTAGCTCCAATCCCACAGAAAGGGATCAAGATCAAGTTGAAGAAGATATGTTGTTACGGGATTTGGTCCCACCAAGCGGGAGACAAGTGAGGGGGACCATTGATCTACCACTTCAAATAAGTGAGGAGTAGTTGAAGTTAGCTATATAGGCAGTTTTGCATGATGTGTTTCGACTAGCAGGGGCATCATTGTCACAGGTTTTGCCACCATCGGCACCACCTTCAAAGAAAAGTGAGTCAAATGAGACACTTTATCATATTGTGAATTTTGTTAAGTTGATGCCGACTATATTTGAGGGCGGCCCAAATCCGCTTGTTATGGATAATTTTATGGAAATGGTAGAGAAGTATCTTAACGCTATTGTAATACCCTTAATTTCTAAAAGGATATAGTTGGAATTTGAATTTAATTTTCTTTAAGTTATATGCTTATTTGCTTAATTGGTTAAATGTGTATTTATTTAAATTTATTCTTTATTGTAATTGTTTGTTTGTTTTAAGTTAATTGTTTAATTGTTTTATTTAATTGATGTTGTTGTTTACTTGAATTATATGCTTATGTGGAGTGTCACAAATTGTTTATTTGTTTTATTTAGTTAACTAATTTATTTGTTATAATTGAATTGTGTGCTTAACTGTATTTGCATTAAATGGTTAAATTAAATGTTTTAAAACGGAGTTGGGATTAGATATGGGATTTTATTGGTACAGTTATTACCCATTGATGGATATACACGTGTACATATATATATGTGTGTGTGTGTGTGTGTGTGTATAGGATTAGGTTAACTATTAGGATTTATTAATAATTTCATTTATACTGATTAATTATTAATGATTCTAGGGCTTTATTTTTTTTCATGTAGTCGCCGACTTGTAATTCATTTGGGATTTAGAATTAGGGTTTAGTGAAAGCCTATATATATACTGTATAATCCGACTTAGGGTTTAGTTGTATATATATATTATTGGTTATGTCTGCTAGGGTTGGAGAACCCTATTCACGTAATGTGAGGCAGAGAGATACAGAGAAGGATTTAAGGGGAAAACAGAGGGGAGCTTGAGAGGAAACTGTGAGAACCACCAGTTAGGATTTTAGCCATGGACTGAAGGTCGTACCACGGGGGAAGGATTGGATGGCTTGTGAGATTGAAACCGTGCAGTAGAAGGTTTATGATCGGTTGTCAATTATACATCAACCTTCGCAATAGCACAAATCATTGTAAAATAGGGCTATTGGTCGGGTAAGTCGAACCACTAGGATTGCGCTAATCTATGGCAACCAAAGTGTCTAGAGTCTTTTTAGAATGATATGGGGTGTTCATAGAGGATTTGTTGGTTATCACTTAAGTTATGAAATTAAGATGCATAAAATAAGAGCTTGCAAGAATTTAAAGGAGATGAAATACAAGTAAAGAGGACTAGGGAAGTGAATCTACTCTAACCTTTTACACATGCTAAGAATATGATTGATTTGGGGAATTAATATATATATATATGTGACTATGATACATAGCAACACATGGTTACTACAATATCTTCAAGAAATTCAAATAATCACAAGATAAGAATAACCTATCAAAGATTCATATGCTTGAGTTACCTAGACTATGGTGTAACCTTAGACATGCTCGCTAAGCTAGAGATTATCAAACCCTAGATTAAATGGTAAAAGCACATGGAATCAAGATGCAAGATTAACCCATCAAAAGAAAGCCTTAAGCTATGGATTTACAAATTTCTCAAAAACCATGCCATTAAAACCATTCCATAATCGTGTTTCCATTGTCACTATGGAACTACTAGCCATATAACCATGAGAACAAATGATCTAAGACAAGATAATTGATTCAACATGATCATTTATAAGAAATAATATTCATTACACATTGTAAAATGCTCTAGATTATGAAATTTAGTCCATACATACATTACATTCCCCAAAATAAATCAAAATTAATGCATGCTTACAAGGATGAGCTTCATCACCTCCCTAGATGGAGGTTTAGTTACCCATTAATGCTACAAGGAATGAAGAGGAAGAAGAGGATCCCTCCATTTCTGCACCTTTTTCTCCAAGAACACCTCTATTTCTTCTAGCACTTCCAAGTGAGAGCCTCTTTGCTCTTTTCCTCATGTCTATGAGATATGGCCTCTCCTCCCTCTTCTTATCCATCAATATCTACTCACCATACCCTAAAATCCCGAAATCCACCTCTGCATGAAGCTAGACCACACAAAAAGATGATAAGGGGACAAAAATGCTAAAAAACAAGAGCAGGTGAACTGCCTGCAGAAGGTCAGCTGGAGCCTGCGAGGCTCCAGCGGGCGCCCGCGGAAGCTGTGGCTCGCGAGATGGCATTGGAGTGTTTGGCGGGCGCCCGCAGGAGGGCGCGGGGGCTCCTGCGGCTGCTATGCAAGGTGCCGTGAAACAAGGCAGTAAGGTGAGCTATTGGCGGGCGCATCGCGGGAGCTCCGCAGGCGCCCGCGAATGCCTGTGCTCATGGCCTACAGTCTTCTCTTTGGCCACTTTGGATTGGCCCGACGACACAATCGTCATACTGGAATCAATACCACAACATTTGTGCACATGATGGTTCACGAACTTGGCCTAGAAAATGGTCCTTAGCAACGGCGCGCTTCGATTCTTTAAAAGAGTGTCAAAACAGCTTTCTTTAACCATAATTAGGGAGACCGACCTGAAAGAAGATGAAAACAACAAATAAAGCTAAACTATGCATTAATATCAACTAATGAACTTAACTAATACAAATAAGGGCGCTTGAATATGAAATATTCGGCGCTTATCACACCCCCAAACTTACATTTTGCTAGTCCCTTAGCAAAATAAAATATAAAATCTAGCAAAAATGACAACATGCATCAATCATTAAGCAAGAAATTTATCTATGAAGCTCAAATGTAACATGGAATGACAGAAAATTGGAGAAAGTTCCATTAAACAGACTACCTTGCATATATGAAGCCTTAATAATCAAAATGACATTAATGAGTTCAATCTTAAATGCATCAATCATTAAGCTTTATATAAAAACTTCAATTATCATCTCTTGAATAACATGAACCCTACTTCAGTGAAAGTGAGCCGAAATCCTAATATGCGGCTTTAACCCTCTTTTTCCAATCCCAAAAACACATTTTCACATCCTTAAATCTCCTTCAAAATGAGGTCCCCATGGCATAGTTTATTCACAATGCAACTTTTGTTGCTTATTGAGAACTCTATTGTTCAACACAGAAGAAAGCATACTATTGGTTGTGCAATGCCAAAATCCCTTAAGCTTTCTAACCAACCCATGTAGCAAGCGTTAGGCCAACAACTCCCAAACCAGATGGCTTTAGGGTGTTAAGTGTAGAAACACTCCTAGGGCTTAATAACTCGAGCTAGAAAGGCTACAAACTTCGACGAACCAAATTTATTTATATTTGAATAACCGTGCAATGTCTAGGTTCTTTAAGCTTTCTAACCAACCTATATAACAAGTGTTAGGCAAACAACTCCCAAACCAGATGGTTTTAGGGTGCTAAATGTAGAAACACTCATAGGACTTAATAACTCGAGCTGGAAAGGCTACAAACTTTGACTGATCGTTGATTGCTTTTTCTTTTTTTCTTTTTTCTTTTTTCTTTTTTTTTTTAATTCAATGCCAAGGGTATCCATTCATTAAGGTCATTAATTCAGATCACTGAGTCCCGATCAAGGTCAATTTGGGTTGCATGCCTCACGACTAGGTTTCCGGTGTGCAAATGTGCAATGTGAAGCATAAAAGAGTATGAAATTCGACAAGAATTTAATTGAAGTTTTTATACAAACCAACTATGAATCAACATGCTTATTTCAAAAGTTTCCTTATTTTCAAAAATTATCTTGGCTTCTATACACAAAGTATTAAGTACATGCTTTAACCTTCAACAAGTTCCATGGTTACACTATCATTGCTTTCAACAACATGATTTTATTAACTTATGAGCATAAAAAAAAAATGAGCAAAAATCATACGAATGAAAGCACATGCAACCCCAAACTTGAATGTCACATTGTCCTCAATGTGAGAAGACAAAGGATA
The DNA here is from genome assembly GCF_030987335.1 of Cornus florida. Taxonomy (NCBI): domain Eukaryota; kingdom Viridiplantae; phylum Streptophyta; class Magnoliopsida; order Cornales; family Cornaceae; genus Cornus; species Cornus florida. Next base: position 63,910,250 of record NW_026775572.1, on the reverse strand, counting down.
AGAGAATTAGAAAGAAAACTGGAGAGTGCAAAGAACAATAGTACCAAGTTGAGGAGGAATAGAGTGGCGATGCAAAAATAAGCCACTTTGTGAATTCCAGGAGCATACCCCCAAACTTGAAATCAAAAACCTGTCAAAAGCATCTATACAGAGCAAGAATCAAATGAATCCAAAAATTACTAATGATAACTGTAATTTATTTCAAAGCTAAAATCCATGCAAACTAACAAAAGAGATGCAGTTAAAAGTTTAAAAGAACGGGAAAATAAATGCCAAACGCGGCCCAAAAGAAGTCTAAAAGTAATATTACTGCAAAAAGGAAATAAAACGAGAAACAAGAAATCAATCCTCCATCGGTGTGGAGGAGGAAGCACTAGGTGCGCTCGGCGCCCGATCAATCAATGACTGGAGCATAGCCTGCAAAATCTCTTGATTCTCCTGGGTCTTCTGGACGGCGCCCTCAATGGCGTCAAAGCGTAAATCAAATGCATTAAATCGAGCAGTCATAGCGAGATAGTCAGCTCGAGTCATGACATCCGGTGGCTGGACAAAAGTGGCAGCTAGAGAAGCGGGGGCATCAGGAGGAGGAGCAGGAGCCATAGGGGGGGCCGAAGCACCCCAATCCAGTGCATCACCAATGTGGGCCTGAAGAGACGTCTGAAGTTGAGCTGTGCTGGACTTCCAGACCCCAAGGTTGAAGTGCAACACATTTTTCTCTTTCTGTTCACCACGGGGAGCTCGGAACCCTATATTTTTGAGCAACCTTATAATAAGGTATGGAAATGGGAATGCCCAGGTTGTGGTAGTGCGCAACCGAACCAAGATTAATTCCTTGTAGATTTTAAGCAATTGGTCCCAGACAAGTTGTGGGACACAAAACCAGCACTCATTTTCAGCATAGTAGAGGGTTTTCAATAATTCCCCCTTCCGCTCGGAATGGCTTGGCACGGGTAGGATGTTCTTGGCCAGGACCGAATCGAGAAACCATAGCCGGCAAGGTAAGAAAGATTTATTGGTGCTTGTGGTTCTGTTTCCGGTGAATTGACCATGACAAATTTCGCCCACAATGTCTGCTAAGGTAGGCTGATCGGGACCTTCAACATAAAGGGGGAGGCCCGCCTCATCCACTGGTAAAATCAAGGGGCAATCTATAGCCATAGTAAGGTCATCAAGGTCTAATCCATAATCATAGTCATCAATGGTGGTTTTGATTTTGTCCGGTTCCTCACATGAGTGGACCATGTTGGCATAGAACAGACGGACCACACGCGGGAAGTATGAGTGAGCGCGCGGTTTGAAAATAGAGGATAGGCCTCGAGCCCTCAATTCGCGGACGGACCATGAGGTCTCCACATTAATCTCGAAAGTAGGTGTAATGTCGAAACGAGCTTCGGTTTCAATTGGCCATTCAGCCCAATTTGGGGGTGAAGGAGCATTAGAAGGGCCCTCTGATGACCTAGCATGCTTGGAAATAACCCTAGGAGCCATGGGAATGAAGAAATTTGGTTTAGGACTTTTAGCGAACACTTAGTGTGCAGCACAATTGGGAAGAGAGCAAAATGTTGGTTAGAGATTGAAAAACCCAAAAATTTTGTACCTAAAATCAACCATGCATAACTGCAACAAATTCACCAACCTTCACCACATCAATCCCATCCTCCATTGATCACAAAATCAAAGAAGTAAAAAAAGAAGAAGAGAGACTTACCCAATGTAGAGGAACCAAGGCTTTACAAGCTTGAATGATGGATAAGGAGGATGGATTTTTTATATTGGATGATGATGATGGAGATTGGAGATGGGAAGATGAATATTGGGAGAGAGAGATGGATGGTTGTAGGGTTTGAGAAGGGTGGGGCGAGAGTAGAAAGAATGGGAAGAGTTTAAAAGAAACCAAATGGGCTTGAAAGCCCATTTAATTGGCAGCGGAAGGAAACAGCGGGTGCCCGCAGACGCTCGGCCGGCGCCCGCGGTGCGGCGAAGGTTACTGCAAGGTTTCGCGGGGGCCCGTGGAGGCTCGGCGGGGCCCCGCGGTGCTGCTGAGTGCACTGGCAGGATTCGCGGGCACCCGCAGTGGTGCGGTAGGCGCCCGCGAGGCTCTTGTAATGCTGCCTTGTGCAGCCAATTTAGGTTTTTCAACACACTGGCGGAAGCACATGAACTTCCAATATAGATTGGAGAATAACTGGGTCATGATGACTGCGAAGAATGAAATGGAACGAACTAATTCACCACAACGGTCATAAGATACAAACACTAAGAACTTTGGATAGAACGGGAGACGTGTTCAAACGACTTCGAATATTTCCCAAAGAAGTCTTGTCACTGGACATGTAGAAGATGGAAGCTAAGAATTTGGAAGAATTGCTTCTCATGAATGCTAAATTTAATGTCGATAGCTAGACGAACCAAGCTTAGCATGGCGCACTAGTCCTCATAAATTGGGTCCATCAATAGGACTTTCTCAACTTTTCGAATAGGGACTATGCCACCAACATAAGGCTTAAGGCGTTGGCCGTTAACCTTGAAGAGAGATCCATCGGTAGGATCTTGGAGTTCAACTGCACTATGAGGGAAGACGGCGGTGATAACATATGGACCATCCCACCATAAACGGAGTTTACCGGGAAAGAGTCTCAATCTCGAATTGAAAAGCCAGGCTTTTTGTCCAGGGGCAAAAGACTTTTTGACAATATGTTTGTCGTGAAAAGCTTTAGTCTTTGCCTTATAGATTTTAGCACTTTCATACGCATCATTTCAAAGTTCCTCGAGCTCATTGAGCTGCAATTTACGAGTAGAGCAGGCTTGTTAGAGATCAAAGTTGAGCCTTTTTATGGCCCAATAAGCACGGTGCTCTAGTTCGACTAGGAGATGGCAAGCTTTCCCAAAGACAAGCCGATATGGCGACATGCCAATGGGCGTATTATAAGCTGTCCGATAAGCCCAAAGCGCATCGTTTAGTCTCAACGACCAATCTTTACGGTCCGGTTGAACCATTTTTTCCAAGATGTGCTTAATCTCCCAATTAGATACTTCCACTTGACCACTCGTTTGAGGATGGTAAGGTGTGGCAACCTTGTGAAGGACGGAGTACTTGGAGAGGACGGATTTTAGGTAACGATTTCGAAAATGAGATCCACCGTCACTGATGATTGCTCGGGGCGTACCAAAATGACTAAAGATGTTGGATTGAATGAATTTGGATCACAACTTTATGATCATCGGTTCTAGTAGCCTCAGCTTCAACCCATTTGGAAACATAATCCACCGCTACAAGGATATACTCATAGCCATAAGAAGATGAAAATGGTCCCATGAAGTCGATCCCCCATACATCAAAAATTTTAATAATTAAGATTGGAGTGAGGGGCATCATGTCTCTCCTAGACATGGACCTGAGCTTTTGGCAATGCTCACAAGATTTGCAGAAGTTGTAAGCATCCTGAAACAAGGATGGCCAATAAAATCCACTTTGAAGGACTTTGTCGGCTGTCTTTTTGGCACTAAAATGGCCGCCACAAGCAAGAGTATGACAAAAATTTAGAACGCTAGTGGTCTCAGTTTCGGGAATGCATCGCCGGATGATTTGGTCCGGGCAATACTTAAATAGTTCCGAATCTTCCCAAAAGAAATGCTTAACTTGGGAGAAGAAACGGTCTCTTTCTTGTTTAGACCAATTGGAGGGAATTTTGCCTACCGCAAGGTAGTTGACAATATCTGCAAACCAAGGGAGACTTGAATAGGAAATCTGGAAAAGTTGCTTATTCGGAAAGGAATCACGGACGGCAGCAAATTCCGAGGATTTTTCAATAAGTAAGCGAGAGAGATGATCGGCGACAACATTGTCAGCCCCTTTTTTGTCCCGGATTTCAATGTCAAACTCTTGAAGTAAGAGTATCCATCGAATTAGGCAAGGTTTGGTCTCTTTTTTCACTAACAAATGCCGAAGAGCGGCATGATCCGAGAAGACTATAACCTTGGAACCAAGAAGATAGGAGCGGAATTTATCCAAGGCATACACCACAGCTAGCAATTCTTTTTCAGTGGTGGTGTAATTTAACTGAGCATCAGAAAGAGTCTTGCTCGCATAATAGATGGCATGCGGAAGCTTGTCCACATGCTGACCCAAAACCGCACCTAATGCATAATCCGATGCATCACACATGATCTCAAAGGGGAGAGACCAATTGGGCGGTTTCATGATTGGGGCTGATGAAAGAAGAGTACGAAGTTTAATGAAAGCTACCATGCAAGCTTCATCAAAATTGAACGGAACATCCTTGGCAAGAAGATTACACAAGGGCCGAGAAATTTTGGATGAGAAATTTTGATAAAGCGACGATAAAATTTGGCATGGCCAAGAAAGGAACGGATTTGACAAACGGAATTTGGATGAGAAAGATTAGAGAATAACTCAACTTTTGCCTTGTCCACCTCAATTCCCCATTTCAAAATGACATGTCCTAAAACAATGCCTTCTTGGACCATGAAGTGGCTTTTCTCCCAACTTAGAATGAGCTTTGTTGCCTTACACCTTTGGAGCACAAAAGATAAATTTTTGAGACAAGAATCAAAGGAGGAGCCAAAGACAGAAAAATCGTCTATGGAAACTTCCAAGAATTTTTCAACCATATCAGAAAATATAGACATCATGCACCTTTGAAACGTTGCCGGAGCATTGCATAGCCTAAAAGGCATGCGACGATATGCAAAAGTTCCAAAGGGACATGAGAATGTTGTTTTCTCTTGATCTTGGGGGGCGATTGCCACTTGGTTATAGCCGGAATAACTGTCAAGAAAACAATAGTAGCTTTGGCCGGCTAGCCTTTCTAGGATTTGATCAATAAATGGGAGTGGAAAATGATCTTTCCTAGTTAACGAATTGAGCTTCTGGTAGTCAATGCACATACGCCACCCGGTGGTGGTTCGTTGTGGCACGAGCTCACCTGCTGAATTTTCAACAACGGTGAGACCGAATTTCTTGGGAACAACTTGTGTGGGGCTTACCCACTTGCTATCAGAGATGGTAGATGATTCCCGCATCTAGCAATTTTATCACTTCCTTCATTACCACTTCCTTCATGTTAGGATTTAACCAGCGCTGAACCTCTCTAGTGGGCTTTGTGTCCTCCTCCATATGAATGCGGTGCATACAAATGGAGGGGTCAATTCCTTTCAAGTTAGCCACTGCCCAACCAATAGCTTCTTTGTGCTCTTGTAGCACTGCTAAAAGGTTGGTTTCTTGGTCCTTTAGAATGTCCGATGCAATGATGACCGGGAGAGTTTGATTTGAACCAAGGAATACATACTTGAGATGGCCCGGGAGCGGCTTAAGCTCAAGTTGTGGTGGGGATTTCAGAGATGGAACTGGAGGAGTAGTGGAGAGCTGAGGAAGCGGCTCTTTTGGAATTTTCCAAGGGGGAATATCCATGATAGCATCAACATCAAGCAGAGAATTAACTTCTTGGATGAATTAATCAATGTCAAAGTTTGAGAAGTTGAAATGAGACATGCAAATTTCAAAGGGGTCCTTGCTTAGAATGAAGGGGAGAGATTCTTCGACCCCTTCATCAATGACATTAACAAGGAAACAATCATCCTCATTAGAAGGATGCTGAGTTGCATGAAAGATGTGGAGTTTGACTTGCATGTTTTTAAAAGCAATGTCCATCACCCCGGTTCGGCAATTAATTGAGGCATTAGCCGTAGCTAAGAATGGCCTACCAAGGATCACGGGAATGTGCTTTTTTGGATCATTGACCGGTTCCGTGTCAAGAACCTCAAAGTCTACCGGGAAGTAGAATTTGTCCACTTGGATGATAACATCTTCAAGAATGCCTCGTGGATGCTTGACCGATCTATCGGCAAGTTGCAAAACCACGAAAGTCGGCTTTAGATCTCCCAAACCAAGCTGTAAGTAAACTGAGTATGGAATTAAATTCACACTAGTTCCTAAGTCAAGGAGGGCCCTCTCGATTTTGTTGTCACCAATGACACAAGAGATTGTGGGGGCACCCGGATCCTTATACTTTGGAGGAGTGTTGTGCTAAATGATAGCACTAACATTTTCAGTTAACCTCACTTTCTTTGGCAAATAATTTTTAGAAGTGCGCTTTTGAGTGCACAAGTCTTTGAGAAATTTTGCATAGGGAGTGATTTGCTTGATAGCATCCAAGAAAGGCAAGTTGATCTTGACTTGCTTAAAAATTTCCCACATGTCTTGAATTTTACAATTCTTGTTCCCAATATGTGTTGACTCTTGAAGACGTTGAGGAAACGGAGCTTTTGGCTCATAAGTAGTTTCCACATTTGGGTTAACATGTGTGGGATTTCTGTGAATGGTATTTGCACGAGAAGAGCTTGGAATTTGATTGGAAGAGCTTGAATTTGGATTTTTCAAAGGAGGTTCTTTTTCATTTTTGTCTCCATCAACCTTGTTGTCAACCACTCAACCACTCATAAGGGTGGTGATTGCTTGAATATGCTCATGACTCGGCCCACTCGATGGAGGGGTTTCATCAATCGCATGCATCCCTCTAGGATTTTCAAATGGTTGAGCGGGAAGCTTACCTTTGTCCTTTTGAAGCAATTGGTTCACAGAGTTAGCTATTTGGCCCACTTAATTTTCGAGCTTAGCTATGGATTGAGTATGAGAGTGAACCATTTAAAGAGTAGGTTGCAAAGATGTCAAGAGTTGCTTGTTGGAATCCATAATTTGCTTGTTTGCAGCCACAAATTCATCAGTTGGGTACACCGGAGGTTGATTGGAGACATTTGGATTGTACGGAGGACGGTAGCTTGAAGAGGCTAGAAATTGCCTATTTTGAAATTGAGGAGGGGGCTAATTTTGATGCCCCGGATTTTGGAATTGCGAATTCTGTGGTGCTTGTTGCCTCCACGAGAAATTCGGGTGATCTCGCCATCCCGGATTGTAGGTATTGGAATATGGATTATTCCCCGATCTTGAGAACATGGCATTAGCTTGCTTTTGATTTAGATTGGAAAATTGCTCCGGTGTGGGGCAATCTTCCGTGAGATAGAATGGACTAGCACATGATGAGCATACCGAACTTGCCAAATTTTGAGATAATGAAGGAGAGAGATGTGGTGCCATCAATTGATAGAATTTATGAGCTATGGCATCCATTTGAGATGATTCCTCCCTTATTGATTTTGGTTGACAAGGGTTGGTGTTCTTTGCATTGGTTAAGGTCGGAGCCCTACAAGAATTATGTTAAAGTGAATTTTCGCTTAAATTCTCTAGTAGGGTCCAAGCCTCATCCGCATTCTTGGACATGAACATCCTACCACAAGAAGAGTCAACCATGAATCTATGGGGTTTGGTCAAGCCAGCATAGAAAGCTTGCACTAATTGCCATTTTGGAATCAAATGATGCGAACATTTTCTAAGAAGATCTTGTAGCCTTTCCCAAGTCTCGCGAAGTTGTTCTCCATCCATTTAAGAAAAGCTAAGAATGGAACGCCTCATTTGGTTGGTTTTACTCACCGAATAATACTTCTTAAGGAATTCTTGCTGTAATTGAGCCCAAGAAGTGATGGAATTTGGAGTGAGTGAGTTCAACCAATACTTTGCCCTATCTTTTAAAAAAAATGGGAAAAGATGTAGATGTAGTGCATTCTCAAGGAAACCTCTCAACCGGATGGTTGAACAGATTTCAAGGAATTCATCAAGATGCTTATACGGATCTTCATTATCAAGGCCATGGAAAGATGGAAGCATTTGAATGGTACTTGATTTGATCTCATATTGAGCTGCATCGATGTTTGGCATCACTATGCATGAAGGTGAAGCATAGGTAGTAGGGATGAAATGGTCCCTGAGAGTCATTGGCTCTACATTTGGAATTTCGGCCCTATTATTATTAATTCCCTCATTTCTGACATCTCCTACATTTTCAGCCATTGTGTTAAATTCAGTTTCAAGTTCTCTTACACTAGAAGATTCCCTAAGGTTTCGTCTAAGAGTTCTTTCAAGTGAATTTATGTCAACTGGCGAGTCAAGAGTTGGTAGGGAGAGTGATCTATGGCCAAACATCAACAATACATAATGTTATCAATGCAATTATTCATCATTCACAACTCCACATATGATGTTCCCATTCTCCTCAATTATCAAGACAGAATTTAAATGGCCATGACAAGGACCGATACTTGTACACGAAATTTAAACAAAATAATAGCCTCAACAAGGGCTTCAAAACTAAATTATCACTAAATTTAACACATGCACAATATTCACAATGTCGAAACTAGAAGGTCAAGAGACTTACCTGGGGTCTTCTAGACTTACAAATTAGCTAGCTTTCCCTCGGCGAGTTTCGAGTCCCTAGAATCTCACTTACCACACAAGATGGTCAAATTACATAAGAAATATTTACAATTCACAATATTGACAATCAAACCAAAATTAACCCTAGCACTTCGGTTGCTAAACCGTTTGCAGTTCCCAGCAACGGTGCCAAAAATTGATCGGTTGTCAATTATACATTAACCTTAACAATAGCACGAATCATTGTAAAATAGGGCTATTGGTTGGGTAAGTCGAACCACTGGAATTGCGCTAATCTATGGCAACCTAAGTGTCTAGAGTCTTTTTAGAATGATATGGGGTGTTCATAGAGGATTTGTTGATTGTCACTTAAGTTATGAAATTAAGATGCATAAAATAAGAGCTTGCAAAAATTTAAAGGAGATGAAATACAAGTAAAAAGAGGACTAGGGAAGTGAATCTACTCCAACCTTTTACACATGCTAAGAATATGATTAATTTGGGGAATTAATATATATATGTGACTATGATACATAGCAACACATGGTTACTACAATATCTTCAAGAAATTTAAATAATCACAAGGTAAGAATAACCTATCAAAGCTTCACATGCTTGAGTTACCTAGACTATGGTGTAACCTAGACATGCTCACTAAGCTAGAGATTATCAAACCCTAGATTAAATGGTAAAAGCACATGGAATCAAGATGCAAGATTAACCCATCAAAAGAAAGCCTTAAGCTATGGATTAACAAATTTCTCAAAAACAATGCCATTAAAACCATTCCATAATCTTGTTTCCATTGTCACTATGAAACTACTAGCCATACAACCATGAGAACAAATGATCTAAGACAAGATAATTGATTCAACATGATCATTTATAAGAAATAATATTCATTACACATTGTAAAATGCTCTAGATTATGAAACTTAGTCCATACATACATTACACTCCCCAAAATAAATCAAAATTAATACATGCTTACAAGGATGAGCTTCATCACCTCCCTAGATGGAGGTTTAGTTACCTATTAATGCTACAAGGAATGAAGAGGAAGAAGAGGATCCCTCCATTTCTGTACCTTTTTCTCCAAGAACACCTCTTTCTTCTAGCACTTCCAAGTGAGAGCCTCTTTGCTCTTTTCCTCATGTCTATGAGATATGGCCACTCCTCCCTCTTCTTATCCATCAATACTTACTCACCATACCCTAAAAGCCTAAAATCCACCTTTGTATGAAGCTAGACCACACAAAAAGATGATAAGGGGACAAAAATGCTGAATAACAGGAACAGGTGAACTGCCTGTAGAAGGTCGGCCGGCGCCCGTGAGGCTCCAACAGGCGCCCGCGGAAGCTATGGCTCGCGACATGGCACTGGAGTGTTTGGCGGGCACCCGCGATGACGGGGCGGGCGCCCGCGGGAGGGTGCGGGGGCTCCTGCGGCTGCTATACAAGGTGCCGCGAAACAAGGCAATGAGGTGAGCTATTGGCATGCGCATCGCAGGAGCTCCTCGGGTGCCCGCGGAGGCCTGTGCTCATGGCCTGCAGTCTTCTCTTTGGCCACTTTGGATTAGCCCGAAGACACAATCGTCATACTGGAATCAATGCCACAACATTTGTGCAAATGATGGTTCACGAACTTGGCCTAGAAAACGGTCCTTAGCAACGGCGCGCTTCGATTCTTTAAAAGAGTGTCAAAACCGTTTTCTTTAACCATAATTGGGGAGACCAACCTGAAAGAAGTTGAAAGCAACAAATAAAGCTAAACTATGTATTAATATCAACTAATGAACTTAACTAATGCAAATAAGGGTGCCTAAATATGAAATATTCGGTGCTTATCAGTTTACTGGTGGTCGGCAGTCGTCGGAGAATTTGGAGACGACGTTGAAAGGTTTCAAATCGAAACCTAAAGGCAAGTTTCATTCTATCTCCTTCTGGTAAACTTGTGTTCTGTGCATTCTTTATAGTCTCTAGAGATTAATTGAACTTTTAAAACTGATAGTTGGATTGCATGCTATTTTTAAAACTGATCCAGGTTTCATGTCAATTTTAAACTACAATAGTTTTATGTAATTGTAATACCTAATTAAATGTTTTCAATTAAAATTTGTGATGCATACTATGTTGTATAAATGTTGGAAATGTGTTAGGATCTAGTTCAGACACCTAGGAACCCTAGCAATGGAAGACAGAGGGTCTGGAACACGCCGGAGAAGGAAAAAATAGAGGCTGGGAGAGTGGAGGCGGCTCCACCCTTCAATGGAGGCGGCTCCATTGAAGTGGAGCCGGCTCCACATGAAGTACAGGCAGCTCCAAGGGGGCTAGAGCCGGCTCTACCTTTTGTAAATGCCCAGTAAGTGGTTTTGGGTGATTTTTCGGACTGCAGAGGCTAAAATGCAATACTGAAGTTTAATTGGGGGTTTTAAAATAATATATATAACATATTTAAAGACCCAGGAATATTGGTCTATGATCTGGAAAGGGGTATCATGAATTTTTAAAGAAAATTGTGCATGCTATAATGTAAGGAGGAAGGCTTAGTTTCTAGTTTGTTGAGCAAATTAAATGGACTGCTATGAGAGTTATGTTCTAGATTTTATATAAATGTTACTTATATATAATTTAATGAAGGCCAAGAATGTTGGTTTATACTGTATTAATGGACTCCATGAAAGTTAAATAATAACTTACTTGTTGTCACGGAAAAGAGAAGCTTTATCACTAGTGGTTGGACTAGCAAAGTAAACGGACTAATATGAATGACATTGTAGGATTTGTGTATGATTGTATCATGCCTTAGATTCATAATGAAGGATTAAATGAACATCATGAAATTTATATAATAATTCACATGCTGTTAAGGATTGTGGAAGGTTTAAATTGCTAATCTTGTTTAGTAAATTTAATGGACTAGTATGAAAGGATTTATGGGATTTTTGTATAATGTGCTCAGTTATTACATCTGATTATCATTATAACATGCTATGGATTTTAAATTGATGAACGAATATAATATCTGTTTTGTCAATTGGATGGATATGGATAGTTTAAATTGTGTATCTTTACTCTAGCAATTTAAATGGAGGTTCTATGATTATAATAATATACTGAATGCATGATAGGATCTTTTATATATTTGATTTCTATTATGTTGGTTTTTGGATGTACTTGATGTTCATTTGAGTGTGCATCATTTATGGATCATACGCATTATATGCACCGGTATGGGACGGTGGCATATCAGGGATGGATTAGATCAAAACGCTAAGTCCTACCAGTTCATACATATGGAATGGATTAACTAAAATAGTTAAATCCTATATGGATGCATGTCTTGTCAACTAAAATAGTTGAACGACATAACGGATGTTTGTTTTATTTTTTTGTACTAGGAAGGATTTATGTATATACTTATGGTACTGTGATATAAGCTTAAGTCTCAGAATCATGGTTAGGGTGCTTATATTACAAAGGATGGGTAACTGGATATTGCTGATGTTCCCTGACAGGAGATGTACATAGCCATTAGAAAGTGTGATTTATATGTTTCCTTCAATGCAGGCTGAACTACACTATAGGCTACTGTGCATCCTATAGTGTGTATCTATATCTATATGGACTATTTTAGTTATTGCCGAGCTGTCTAGGATGTATCTGCGTATCGGGTTTATGTATGGATTGTAGTAGGATGGAACTTGCATGTGGGCCTGACCCACTCTTATTTTTCAGGTATCCGTCAGTACCAGGCTTAAAGCTTGATCGTGATGAAGCAGATACAGTCACTTACTCTTCCAACTACGTAGGACTTCCTTTCGTATTTAGTTTTGGATTTTGGTTATGTAATTTATTTTCATTTAGAATTATTAGGGGTCCACTGGATGGATTCCTGAGTTGTACGGATTGGGAAGATTAAATAATATTAATTTATTATTTTGGAGGATTTTTATATTTAGAATTCTTTTCAGCGTATTATTTTATTTTTAAATTCTTTTGTACTTTTACTTGTTTATATATTAACTGTCTGGTATCCCTCAGATCTGTGCTCGGACTTGATCACCCGTGACTTGTTCTAGTGTCCTTAGGAATGTCTTTTGTTATGTGACTTTCACGTTGCGTCTCTTAAAACTTAGAGCCATATTAGGATTCGTTGTACTCTTTTTACGGTTCATTAGGAGGAGCAGATATCAATTATATTCCATGGTTATGGAATGGTTGACACTAGGAGGAGGATGGGGTCCTAGGCGAAAGCAATACAGACCCAAAGGAGTAAAGGAGTACGTTATCGAGTTCTTTGCCAGAAATTGAACTTGGGATCGAAGGTTTAGTTCCAATTGGCGCTACTTTTAAAAGTATAAGCCAAGGAAGGATTTAGGAGTGTGTTGTGGGTCACCGCATATTGGGACCAACATGACTTCAATTGTTCTCATAAATGAGACAAACGAAGAATAGGAGTCCGAAGAGGATCCTAATGGAGGGGTTGTAGTGTACCCAAGGAAGAGGGTACTAAATCTTAAGGATGAAGGATCACACGAGTGGGATCTTATTCGCTAGTAATATGGTGAATGATACTAGTAGAGTTGGTGTGGATTAACCTACATATTGTTAAATTTTCATGTTACCTTTAAAAAAGGTAGATAAAAGTGCTCTTCGGGAGTTTAGGATCAGATGGAGTTCTTATCGGAACGAAGCAATGATTTTATATCACGTCCCGAAGAGTATGGGGATTTGGTTGTGACGTTCTAAGTTGCTTATTAAAGCTACGTTAGACGGTTTGCATTCCGTGTATAAGGAGAAGGAGGGTTGAGTTTTTGGTATTTGCTTAGGCCAATGGATTTTGTTTATAAGCTATATTTAAAGGATATGTTTTGAGGTTAGATGATTACCTACGAAACTATAAAAGGAAATTGTGAACCAATCTGGTAAGGTTGATTCCAAAAGAGACTTTCTTTTCTAGAAAGAACGATATTTTAAGTAGGATTATATGTTGTTTTATTGTATGTATCTAATATGTTTTAATTTTTGTTATTTATTCAGGATCAGGAATGTGGTTTAGTTGGGGACACAAGTGTGTGATCAGCCAATTACCGTTTTGGAGGAATAACGTTCATTACGCTAGGATTGGGAGCATGTGGTCATTGGATTAGGTAGATATATATAACTTTAGCCAATCTATCGAACCTAGACATGCGTAATTGTGGTATGTCTTCAGGATGGGATAATTAAACCAGTAGTATGAGTCAAATAATCTAGTATGATTAGTTTGATATGCTTTAATGCCATGATGATGTGTTGAAGGTACTGACTTTGCTAAACATCTTTGTGGAAATCTCAAAAGTTATTCCCAAGGCAACAGGAGGATTTAGTACTGGTTTAAGTACTTATGGGAATGACACTGACTGAGGATAGTAGATGGACTGACTAGTCATCAATCTATTCTTAATTAAGAATGGTAGTCAGGAGGGCGTGTCATTAGGAGGAGTTGCCGGGGTTGCATAGCGAGGAGGAAGCAAAGTCTCTTTATTTGCACAAATAGTATGGAATTTTTTTTTTTATAGGTCACAATTCACAACAAATAGTTGTTGATAGGAAATTGATGACTTATTGGAGGATAGAAAGATTTCATATTCTTTTGAAGTTAGACAGGAAGTCTAATAGACACTTACTTATGTTAGAGAAGTAGGAGGTCAAAGACATGAAGGTGAGACCGAACACCTAAATAAATAAGAGGTACACGGTGTATCAGGAAAAGTTGTCGTTAGTTGACTTTTGATAATCAGAATTATCGATTGACTTTCTATATCGGTAAGTTATCGTAGATCAGAATATGTGAATCTAGTTGCAGAGTTAGCTTTTGACGATGCTCCAAGTTAAACAAGGGGTACAGATGAAAGCTGGTGGTACCAGACTAACGGTACTTTCTGTACACAAATTGGAAGGAGAATATAAGGACTGAGGTTCACAACTCTTAGTTCATAATTTATTATGGAGGAAACGTGATGCTTCACAGAATGAAGCAGATGTTTGGAGGATAGACAGGAGGAGGGACACAGTGATTTTGATTCAAAGTCTGATATCTATTAGATAACCATGATGGACTATTAGAGATCACTAGATCCTTGCAGCCATTTCTCATACTAGAGTGGGAATGATAGAGTAGTTTCTACGGATTTAGTTGAGAGATTGTTGGTTCTACACAAGGGTCAGGATTCTGGTTGGGATATGGCTTGACTGATAAAATTAAGTCAGTTTCATTTGGTCTATCTTGGAACTGGTATAATATAAGTTCTTATGAATAGCATGGATCACGAGACAGCTTAAATGGATAGAAATGGTGATTCACACTTTGCATTCAGTTTCGTCTAGTGGAAGTAATAGGAAGGATGATGATTTTATCAACCGATATGGTAATTGAACCTTTGGTGGTTATTTTGAAATCAGTTGAGTTTTAGCATGTGTAAAACAAATAACACTTACTATTACCAAGGAGATAGAGGAGGTCAATTTAGAATATTGGAGCTAACCTTGGAGGAGGTAGTACCTTACTCAGATGAGCTTAGGGTACTAAAAGAGGATTGGTGGCTATTTTAATGATGCTTGGAAGGTTGGAGTGACTGAGATGTAAAATTCATAAATTTACGGTGCAATCAAATGGTTGAGTTGCATCACGACATACGATGTTAGTTTTGGTGCGGTATGGATAGGGACATGTACATAACTGTCTCCAAAAGTATCACCTGTTAGCAAGGTGGAACATTGATACTTAGATATCGTTGGAGGTTTTAGCCACTTCATATATCAAAATGGAAGTAAGACTAATCAGGAGTGGATGGTGGGTAGAAGTTACCACCATTAGTTGGAAATTTTAATTCCATATGGATTAAGTGTGGTGGATAGGGCAAGTTCGCTTGTGGACATTACTTCTATTGGTTTTTACTTGGGAGTTTTTTTATCAATTCTACATTGCATTGATAACGGAATTATAACATGTGGTTATTCAGTATAGAAGATAAAAGGGTGCTATGTCACAGGAATTTTCTGAAGATGTTAGAGCAACAGCTTTGCTTCGCATCTTTAGACAGGAAATTGGATCGTGACATTATATTTGATCATGGAGGATATGCTTAGGACATATATCCTAGGTTTGCATGGGTAATTGAAAGTGTTACTTCATTTTTCTGTTTTTATTTGTGCTAGTTGTGGCACAAGGAGGTTAGTGTGACAATGTTTGGGGTTTTGGATGGTACGTAGGGCAGATCTCTCGCTGGTTGGTCTGATATGGAAGCGAGGTTATGTAATACGGCCTTGATTTTATTTAAGGATACATCGAACAGAAATACTCTCTTTTATAGAGGATTGCGCGCGGTTTGAAGGCGGCAGTCGGATTTTGTAAATGGTTGAACTCGTGTATTCGAGTTTTCTATTAGGAAATGGTTGTTTGGGATGTCTTCCGTATCGGAAGCAATGTTTTTGGAGGAAGGTCAGTTTCACGTATTACACTGACTTTTCACAGATTTTGTTAATCAATTTAGGCAGTCGCCTATACTTTAGCGTTACCAACTTGTTAAGCGCTACATGCATAGGAATTTTGTGTGTATATTCTATGGCACTTGGAGGACTATGGATTGATATCCTGGTATAGATATTAGGTACGGATAAATTATTGTGCGATACAACTTATGTGTAGTTTTGGTATTCCTTAAATAACGGAACCATAATTTGTCTATAAGGATTGGGAATTCAGTGGAGCCTATACATAGAGGCAGAGTCCACAATAGACCGAAAATGAATTTGCAATAAAAGAATTCAGAGATTCGTGAATTCCAAGGATGGAATTCCTTTTGTTCGGGGGTAAGAATGTAATACCCCTAATTTTCAAAAGGATATAGTTGGAATTTGAATTTAATTTTCTTTGAGTTATGTACTTATTTGCTTAATTGGTTAAATGTGTATTTATTTAAATTAATTCTTTATTGTAATTCTTTGTTTGTTTTAAGTTAATTGTTTAATTATTTTATTTAATTGATGTTGTTATTTACTTGAATTATATGCTTATGTGGAGTGTCACAAATTGTTTATTTGTTTTATTTAGTTAGCTAATTTATTTGTTTTAATTGAATTGTGTGCTTAACTGCATTTGCATTAAATGGTTAAATTAAATGTTCTAAAACAGAGTTGGGCTTGGATATGGGATTTTATGGGTACAGTTATTACCCATGAATGGATATACACGTGTATGTATGTGTGTGTGTGTGTGTGTGTGTGTGTGTGTGTATAGGATTAAGTTAACTGATTTATTAATAATTTCATTTAAACTGTTTAATTATTAATGATTCTAGGGTTTTATTTTTTTTTCATGTAGTTGCCGACTTGTAATTCATTTGGGGTTTAGAATTAAGGTTCAGTGAAAGCCTATATATATATTGTACAATTCGACTTAGGGTTTAGCTGTATATATATATTCTTGGTTATGTCTGCTAGGGTTAGAGAACCATATTCACCTAGTATGAGGCAGAGAGATACAGAGAAGGATTTGAGGGGAAAAACAGAGAGGAGCTTGAGAGGAAACTGTGAGAACCACCAGATAGGATTTCAGCCATGGATTGAAGGTCGTACCATGAGGGAAGGATTGGATGGCTTGTGAGATTGAAACCGTGTAGTAGAAGGTCTACCGATGGTCAGCAGTCGTCGGATAATTTGGAGACGACGTTGAAAGGTTTCAAATCGAAACCTAAAGGCAAGTTTCATTCTATCTCTTTTCGGTAAACTTGTGTTCTGTGCATTCTTTATAGTCTCTAAGGATTAATTCAACTTTTAAAACTGACAGTTGGATTGCATGCTATTTTTAAAACTGATCCAGGTTTCATGTCAATTTTAAACTACAACAGTTTTATGTAAATTGTGTAATCTTGAATTGTGATACCTAATTAAATGTTTTCAATTGAAATTTATGATGCATACTATGTTGTATAAATGTTGGGAATGTGGTGGGATCTAGTTTAGACACCTAGGAACCTTAGCAATGGAAGACAGAGGGTCTGGAACACGCCGGAGAAGGAAAAAATAAAGGCTGGGAGAGTGGAGGTGGCTCCACCCTTCAATGGAGGTGGCTCCATTGAAGTGGAGCCGGCTCCACATGAAGTGGAGCAGGCTCCACATGAAGTACAGGCAGCTCCAAGGGGGTGGAGCCGGCTCTACCTTAAATTGGAGCCGGCTCTACCTTTTGTAAACGCCTAGTAAGTGGTTTTGGGTGGTTTTACGGACTGCAGAGGCTAAAATGCAAAACTGAAGTTTAATTGGGGGTTTTAAAATAATATATATAACATATTTAAAGAACCAGGAATATTAGTTTATGATCTGGAAAGGAGTATCATGAATTTTTAAAGAAAACTATGCGTGCTATCAAGTAAGGAGGAAGACTTAGTTTCTAGTTTGTTGAGCAAATTAAATGGACTGGAATGAGAGTTATGTTTTAGATTTTATATAAATGTTATTTATATATAATTTAATGAAGGCCAAGAATTTTGGTTTATACTGTGTTAATGGACTCCATGAAAGTTAAATAATAACTTACTTGTTGTCATGGAATAGGGAAGCTTTATCACTAGTGGTTGGACTAGCAAAGTAAACGGACTAATATGAATGAAATTGTAGGATTTGTGCATGATTGTATCATGCCTTGGATTCATAATGAAGGATTAAATGAACATCATGAAATTTATATAATAATTCGCATGCTGTTAAGGATTGTGGAAAGTTTAAATTGCTAATCTTGTTTAGTAAATTTAATGGACTAGTATGAAAGGATTTATGGGATTTTTGTATAATGTGCTCAGTTATTACATCTGATTATCATTATAACATGCTATGGATTTTAAATTGATGAACGAATATAATATCTGTTTTGTCAATTGGATGGATATGGATAGTTTAAATTGTGTATCTTTACTCTAGCAATTTAAATGGAAGTTCTATGATTATAATCATATACTGGATGCATGATAGGATCTTATCTATATCTAATTTCTATTATGTTGGTTTTTGGATGTACTTGATGTTCATTTGAGTGTGAATCATTTATGGATCATATGCATTATATGCACCGGTATGAGACAGTGGCATATCAGGGATGGATTAGATCAAAACGC
This sequence comes from Cornus florida, assembly GCF_030987335.1. NCBI lineage: Eukaryota > Viridiplantae > Streptophyta > Magnoliopsida > Cornales > Cornaceae > Cornus > Cornus florida. The sequence continues at coordinate 63,891,807 of NW_026775572.1, read as the reverse complement.
TAACTCCTACCTGTTCATACATACGGAATGGATTAACTAAAATAGTTAAATCCTACATGGATGCATGTCCTATCAACTAAAACAGTTGAACGACATAACGGATGTTTGTTTTATTTTTCTATACTAAGAAGGATTGATATATATATATACTTATGATATTGTGATATGAGCTTAAGTCTCAGGATCATGGTTAGGGTGCGTATAATGCAAAGGATAGGTAACTGGATATTGCTGATGTTCCCTGACAAGAGATGTACATGGCCACTGGAAAGTGTGATTTACATGTTTCCTTCCATGCAGGCTGAACTACACTATAGGCTAATGAGCATCCTATAGTATGTATCTATATCTATATGGACTATTTTAGTTATTGTCGAGCTTTCTAGGATGTATCTGCATATCGGGATTATGTATGGATTGTATAGTAGGATGGAACTTGCATGTAGGCCTGACCCACTCTTATTTTTCAAGTATCCATCAGTATCAGGCTTAGAGCTTGATCGTGATGAAGCAGATACAGTCACTCACTCTTCCGACTACGTAGGACTTCCTTTCGTATTTAGTTTTGGATTTTGGTTATGTAATTTATTTTCATTTAGAATTATTAGGGGTCCACTGGATGGATTCCCGAGTTGTACGGATTGGGAAGATTAAATAATATTAATTTATTATTTTGGAGGATTTTTATATTTAGAATTCTTTTTAGCGTATTATTTTATTTTTAAATTCTTTTGTACTCTTGCTTGTTTATATATTAATTGTCTGGTATCCCTCGGATCTGTGCTCGGACTTGATCACCCGTGGCTATAAAATCGAGGGGTATCACAGCTATGAATTTAGCGTCGAATAAGTTGAAGATTACATTGGCAACTTACAATTTTATTAGGGATGGAGAGATTTAGTGGAAGACCATGTCTCGTCCCCACAATGTGGATACCATGACATATGACGCTTTCAAGAAATTTTTTTATGAGAAGTATTTTCCAGTGCCTAAGAGAAGGGAGTTGAAGAAGGAGTTTGATGGCTTAAAGCAAAGAAGTATGACAGTCACTGAATATGAGAACAAGTTCACATCTCTTTTGAGGTAGAGATTGCTAAAAATGAGGAAGGGGAGACATAAAAATTTGTTGATGGCCTAGATCTCACTATTTGACCAATTGTGGCTACCGCAGAATTGACCGAATATATAAAAGTAGTGAGGAAGGCCTTAGTGGTGGAGGCTGAAGCAAGGACAGCAAAGCTATTAGGGATTCCTGTAAGCACAGTAAGAGCATAAGTGCTATCTTTGAGGGTCAATCACATAAGAAATAGAAGAATGAACAATTAAGGTTCAAGGGACAACTATCAGCCAGATCCGCACCCATAGCTTCAATGTCCATTGGGTCTTCTAGACCGAATGTTACATGTTTCAAATGCAGACAATTGGGACATTATAAGTCCCAGTGCACTCAGACTCAGGTGATTTGTTTTAGGTGTGGGTAGTCAGGGCACCACAAGTCCCAGTGCACACATGTTCAAGTGGCATCAAGTGGATGTTTTAGGTATGGCCAACAGGGCTATAGAGTGAGGGATTATCCATAGTGGGGCAGTGGTTCAGGCAGAAGTGGAGGTTCACAACAGAGGCAGATGCGGTCTGCTATAATTCAGTCAGGATTTCGACCTCTACCCTCACCTCAGCCATCTCAACCAGCTATGACAGCTCAGAGTTCCCGACCAGGCAGAGGGGCTTCTTCGAGTGTTCCTACTCAACAGTCTAGTTATCAAATAGGTGGTTTTCAGGGGCAGAGGACTCAGCGTTATGTGTTTGTAGTCATTTCAGCCAAGCCATCATCTAGTCCTTCAGTTGTTAGGGGTATGTTTCTTATGTTTCATTCTTGGGCTCGAGTTTTGTTTGATTCCGGTGCTTCTTATTCTTTCATCTTTTCATCATTTGCACGGGCATTGGGGTTGGAGGTCAGTCAGTTAGACCGACCACTTTGTGTTGACACGCCTATTAGGGGTTCAGTCACTCTTGGTAGAGTTTGTCGGGGTTGTTCCATTACCATTGTCGGGCGAGTACTTGAGTTCGATCTCATCCTTCTCAAGATAACAGGGTTTGGCATCATTCTTGGGATAGATTGGTTATCGTCCTTCAAAGCCATTATTGATTGTTTCAGGAGTAGAGTTTCAGTGTGTACCCCAGATGAGGATTGTTTCTGTTTTGTGGGAGATCAATGTGATTCTCTCACTCCTTCATTTTACGGTATTAGAGGTCGGGATCTACAGACGTTCTTTTTGGCTAGCCTTTTTACTGATGATGATATTGAATTTTGTGGGGTTGATTATCCGGTGGTTGTACATGATTTTCTGGATGTGTTTCCGGAGGACTTGACGTAGTTGCCTCCACATCGAGAGGTAGATTTTGTTATCGATTTGATGCCTGGTACCGTACCAATTTCTATGGCACTGTATCTATGGCACCGATTGAATTAGAAGAATTGAAAAAGTAACTTAATGATTTGTGGATGAAGGGCTTCATCCAACCGAGTATATTACCGTGGGGCACACCGGTCTTATTCGCTAAGAAGAAAGATGGTTCTTTGAGGTTGTGCATTGACTATCAGAAGTTGAATCATGCCACCATCAAGAACAAGTATCCTTTGCCAAGGATAGATGATTTATTTGATTAGTTGAAGGGAGCCAGTTGTTTTTCGAAGATTGACTTGAGGTCAGGCTATTACCAGTTGTGGGTTAGGGATGAAGATATCCCAAAGATAGCGTTTCGTACACGGTATGGACATTACGAGTTCCTTGTTATGCCTTTTTGTCTGACTAATGCATCAGCAACGTTCATGGACCTAATGAACCGTGTCTTCCATGATTACTTGGACCAGTTTATGGTAGTTTTCGTGGATAACATACTTGTGTATTCACAGACTCGGGAGGAGCACTAGGTCTATTTGAGCATAGTGTTGCAAATTCTGCGGGAGCACCGCTTATATGCCAAATATGAGAAATGTGAAGTTTTTGTGACATGTGGTCTCGAAAGGTGGAGTGTCAGTTGACCCAACAAAGATTAAAGTAGTTTGGAATTGGGAGCAACCCAAGAATGTTTTTGAGATTCGAAGTTTCCTTGGCCTAACAGAATATTATCGTCGATTTGTGAAGGACTTTTCCCGTTTGGCAACTCCTATGACTAGATTGACCAGAAAGGGAATCAAGTTTGCATAGAATGAAGCCTGTGAGTCTTCCTTTCAAGAGTTGAAGACAAGGTTGACTATGGCTCTAATGTTGGTGATACCTGAGCATGGCCTGGGTTATGTGATTTATTGTGATGCATCACGTGATGGATTGGGTTTTGTGTTGATGCAGGATGGTAGAGTAGTGGCTTATGGGTCTCAACAGTTCAAGACTCACGAGCATAACTACCCTACTCATGACTTGGAATTAATAGCAGTCGTATTTGCTTTGAAGTATTGGCGACACTATTTGTATGGCAAGAGATTCGAGGTGTTCTCAAATCACAAAAGTCTCAAGTACCATTTCTCCCAAAAGGACTTAAAAAACAGGCAAAGGCGATGGGTTGAGTTATTGGAAGATTACAACTTTGACTTGCAGTATCATCTAGGCAAGGCAAATGTTGTAGCCAATGACTTAAGCCAAAAATCTCATGGGACATTGGCCGGTTTAGCCATTCGAAAGTGGAAGATGCTAGAGGATTTGGTGGAGATGGGATTATCTTGCTTTGATGACGACGATGGCAGTGAGTCAGCATTCTTGTTTAGTCTCATGGCTCAACTCACTTTTGTCGGACGTGTGATTGAGTCACAAAGACAGGATCTAGATTTAGATGCCATTCACACTTTGATCTCTAGTGGCGAGACAGTGAAAGATTGGACCTTGCATGCAGATGGAGGTCTACGGTTCAAGGGTCTGTTAATTGTTTATATAGTTAGTCGTGAGGATGTCTTACAGGAGTTTCACACTTCCCGCTTCGCAGTTCATCCAGGGGCTACCAAGATGTATCACAATTAAAGACGTCAATACTGGTGGAATGGGATGAAAAAGGATGTTGCACAGTTTATAGCTAGATGCCTTACCTATCAGTAGGTAAAGGCCGAGCACCAGAGGCCAGCGAGTTTGTTGCAGCCATTGCTGGTAGTGCAGTGGAAATGAGAATAGATTGTCATGGATTCTGTGACAGGTCTTCCTAAGTCGCAGAGGGGAAATGAAGCCGTATGGGTCATTATTGACAGATTGACCAAAAAGGGTCACTTTTTGCCTATTAAGACAACAGATGACGCAGAGGCACTTGGCGTACTATATGTGAAAAAGATTGTAAGATTTCACGGAGTTCCAGTGGTTATTTTTTCTGATAGGGATGCCAAGTTCACTTCAATGTTTTGGGAAGGACTTCATGTAGCGTTTAGCTCATCAGCATTCCATCCATAGACGGACGGCCAGTCGGAACGTACCATTTAGATATTGGAGGATATGGTTCAGACATGTGTACTTGATTTGGGAGGTAGTTGGGAGGACCACCTTCCACTCATTAAGTTTGCCTGCAACAACAGTTATTAGGCTAGCATTCAGATGGCTCCATTTGAGGCATTGTATGGCAGACCTTGTAAGTCTCCTGTTTGTTGGACTAAGGTGGGCGAGACAGCCACCTTAGGACCCGACATTGTACTCGAGACTACTGAGAAGATTAAACTGGTTAGACAGAGGTTGCTCACAGCTCATAGTTGATAGAAAAGTTATGTGGATAAGCGGAGACGACCGCTATTCTTTGAGGTGGGGGACCACGTCTTTCTACGGGTTTCTCCACAGAATAGTTTGATAAGGTTCGGGAATAGTGGCAAGTTATCACCACGATTCATTGGACCTTTTGAGATTTTGGACCGCGTAGGAGAGGTTGCCTACAGACTTGCATTGCCACCACAGTTGGATAGGGTCCACAATGTCTTTCATATGTCGATGTTATAGAAGTATGAGCCGAATTCTTCTCACATTCTCGATTGGTTTGATGTAAACATTGATGAGGATGTTTCAAATGAGGAAGGACAAGTTCAAATCCTTGACACACAGCAGAATGTGTTAAGGGACAAGACAATACCATTGGTGAAGGTTCTTTGAAGGTATCACGGAATTGAGGAGGCTACTTGGGAGCTCAAACAGGAGGTTCACTCCAAGTGTTTAGGTATCATTCTTGTGAATTTGATCAAGTTCCTCTTGCATTGCAGCTAACCAGTCTTTACTTTTCTGAGCTTCAAAATAGGACTTTGGTTCAATGGATGACAGCATAACAAAGTTACTATATTCTTCACCATCATCAGCATCTAAATCTTTTAGCTTCTTTTTGTTTCTCGTTTGAACCCCAGCTTGAGGTGAACCAATGATGTTCTCAACTTGAACCTGCTTCTGCAGCACTGGATAGGTGATTTCTCTTGGGTTTTCAGGTTCAGGAACTGAGGTACTGGCTTCATTTGAACCAGATATGTTGTTACTATCTTCAAAAAGTGTTGACTGAGGATTCTCATCAAATTTTACATTAATTGACTCAACCACCTTCGAAGACTTGAGATTGTAGCATCTATAAGCCTTGCTTTTTGTAGAACATCCCAAGAATATGCCTTCATCAGCCTTTGAATCAAACTTTCCCAAACTGTCAGTGTGGTTCAGTACATAGCACTTACTGCCAAACACCTTGAAGTAGTGAACAGTTGCAGGTCTTCTATACCACAATTCATAAGGTGTTTTGGTTGAAATTAGGTCTAAGAAGAACCCTATTTATGATGTGTACAGCAGTATTCACAGCTTCAACCCAAAAACCCTTTGGCAAACCTTTTTTAAGCAACATTATTCTCCCCATTTCTTAAACTGTCCTATTCTTTCTCTCCACGACTCTATTTGTTGAGGTGTAGCTATAGCAGAGAATTCCTTCTTAATCCCTTTGTCATCACAATAATGTTCAAATTCTTTCATGGTGAACTTTGAACCAAAATCAGAACTTCTTTCATTTTAAACAAGAATGACAAACTTAATGAAGTGTGTAATAGCTTCAGACTTTTCTTTCAAGAAGTAAACCCACACCATTTTACTGAAATCATCAATGAGAAGCATGAAATACTTACTACCACTAACACTTGTGGTTCTGGTAGGGCCACAAAGATCCATATGTATCAGGTCAAAAGCCTTAGAGGTGTTGATTTCCTTATAAGGAAATGACACTTTAGTTTGCTTTCCTTGCTGACATGATTTACAAAGGTGATCATCCTTAAAACTGATGTTAGGCAGTCCTTTAATAGCTTTCAGTTTTAGAATCTTGGACGTATTTCTTGAATGAAGATGACCTAACCTCTTGTGCCACAACTTTGCTTCATCACAGGTTGTTAAATTACATTGAGTGACCTAACTTTCTTTAGTGACTGTGTACACATTTCTTGAAGATCTATTAGTTGAGAACAAAACTTGTTTTAATTCAAGTTCAATCACATTACATCTTTCTTTATTGAAACAGACTTCCTTCCCAGTGTCACACAATTGACTAACGCTGAGGAGATTATGTTTGAGTCCTTCAACCAATAGAACTTCTTGAAGTTCTGGTAATTCTTCAAACTTATTCACAGTACCAATTCCAACAATCTTAGCTCTTTGATTATCTCCAAAGATAACATTTCCACCATCAAACTGCTTTAAAGAATTAAATTTGAAACCATAACCTGTCATGTGTCTTTAGCAGCCAATATCAATATACCATTTGTCCTGAATATTACAAGCTTTAAAGGCTGTATACATAAGAAAACTCACAGAGTTCAGCTTCTTAGGAATCCACATCATTTTCGTCTTCACCAATGATCTTCTGTCCTGGATCTTCTGAGCTGAAGCTAAGTCTGACTTCCTGACATACATTCTAGTTATCTTGAAGGTCCTTATAGCTGATGTAACAAAGTCTCTCCTGTTGAAGCTTAGAGCACTGCAGGTTTTATTTAGTAACTCACCTTTGAACCTCAGAGGTTTTATGATAGGAAACTGTGCATACACTTTACCAGTTGTGGCGTTAACAAATACAGAGTGAGGTTGATTGACCTTCGTGGTTGAATCACACACATAGCCAATTCCAATCTTCCCAATTTGCTTTATGGACTGCTTCCAGATCTCAGCCATCTTTAGGGATATTTCTTCAAGAATAAGAAACAGTTCTTCTTTACACTTCTTGGTAGACCACTAAGTGTTGACTTGAGATTTCAATAGGCTTTGAAAGATAAGAGAAACTGAACACAGCATTGACAATTTAAGTTCAAAGTGTTTAGTAAGAGTTTATTTAGACTTTAACATTTTTGAACTGAGCCTTTTTATCTAAGCCTTCTGTTGATCACACTTCACTGCAAGCCTTTCATACTCTTCAAGAATTTCCTCAATCTCAGTGTCACGATCTTCTTCAACTTGAACTGGAGTTTGTGGTGCTTCAAGAATTGCCATAAAAAAAAACCTTCATCTTCTTGTGTCTCCTCAGATTTATCTTCTTTAGGAGCTACATCCCCAATCTAAGATAAGTGTTTTTCTACCAAACCTTCTTTTGTAGTTACCTCCCTCATTCTTCTTCTAACTTTGCCCCTTTGAGTTCGGACAATTAGATACAACATGACCAGGTTTACGATAACCATAATAAGATAGATTTTACTGCTGATTCTTCTTTTTAAACCTGTCATCTTTTTCAAGATCATCTTCAGACTGTGTTTCAGTTTCTTCAACAACTTCCTTTGCTTTAAGAGCAGCTTCTCTTCTATGAACAGCTGGAACACCAATTCTCATTTCATAGGCAGTAAAAGAGGCCTGAAGCTCGTCAATCTTCACTTCAATAAGATCTTTGTCTTCGAGAATTGTCACTTTAGGATTAAATCTAGAAGTGAGTGACCTTAGTATCTTTTTATAAACATCAACATCCTTAATATCTTCACTAAGAGCTCTCATATTGTTAACAAGGTCATTGATCCTAAACATGTACTCAGCAAAGTTTCTCTTTCTTCCATCTTACAAACCTCATACTAAACTTTGAATAGCTATATCTTGTTCTCCTTAATAACCTTATTTCCTTCATGAGCTTCCCAAAGAGAATCCCACATTTCCTTGGCTGTTTTATAATTTTTAACTCTGGTAAACTCTTGTTGCCTTAAGACACAAAAGAGAACATGTTTGGCCTTGCCATCATTAGCCATAGCTAATTTATCTTCAGCAGAGGGATTATCAGGATTAAAAATCACAACACCATGTACAGTAGCATGCCAAACATCATAGGACTGAGACATTAAGAAGGCTGTTTGAACCTTCAAACTCTGGAGCTTTGTTGATAACTTAACCTTCACCCATTGCTGGGATCAAGTATAGGCTTGTTAGAACCTTACAATGCAGACCAAAGCTCTAATACCAATTGTTAAACCAAGAGGGGGGTGAATTGGTTAAAACTTTGCTTTCAAAAACTTTCTCGTACACTAAGCAAGCAATCAAAGAATAGACAACACAAGATTTACAAAGAAACCCTCTTAATTAGGGAAAACCTTGGTTCTTGGCTTCGGCCAATAAGCAATCCACTGGTTGTATGTATCTTGTTACACATTCAGCTGTCTCAATCTCTGTACACACCCATACACCAAAGTAGACATTAGTTTTCACAACCAATACACACGTACTAGTACACCACAGTGCATCCACGCACTCCCTCTGTCCTAAGCAACCACGCTTGGACTCAATAAGCTCTCAATAGCTTAAACAACAATGGGGTGAGGGATCATGCACTACCATTAACAATAAGTGTCAACACACTAAATACAATTAAGTCTCTGTAACAATTAGAATAGGTTGGACAATACAGAATTCCAAGTTATTGCCTCAAAACTGCAATCTGCTGCATCCACGGTCTAAGGGGTAAAATGGGAAATTCTTTTTAAGATCAATTCACCAACTCCTCATACAGTCTTCTTTCACTGTTGTACTCATGTTCAAGGCTTTGTATAGTCAAACACAACATGAGTATATCATAAAGTTCAGTCAAAGTTTTTGGTTCAGAAAATAACAGCTTCAGCACAAAAAGCTTCGGCACAAGATATCTTCAGCACAGATAGCTTCATTACAGATAGCTTCGGCAAGAATAGCCTCAGTACAGAATAGCCTTAGCACAGATTAACTTCAGTACAAAATAGCTTTGGCACAGAGTACTCAAAATTACAGCATGCCATATCTTTATCACAAACTCAACTTTATCAATCTTGATTCATCAAAATATACTAGCTAGCAGCATAAATCATCATGAAATAGCTAAGTATAATCAAATAACACTTGAATCCAAGATTTCTTTAGAAAAACAAGCTTAACTAGTGACCACACCGTCCAAGTTCATTTTCAGCATATTCTTAACATAAACACAGTCTGAACAAGTGTAAAAAGATGAATTATACCTGTGTCAACTTTCAGAATTGACCACAGCAACTTGAAACACCAAGTCATTACTCAATACAGCCCTCGCATCAGCAACTTTGACAACAGCCTCATCTCAGCAATCAATACATACCTCATAGTGGATTCAATGAGTTTTTCTCGCATAGATCATCATCAAATAGCAGAGAAAAACTTGCTTGACATAGTATACTTGAGGGTTCTCAGTAACAGCTCAATTTTTAATGTAAATTCAAGAGGCTTGAACCCTAAGGAGCCTTATAGCAGCATATTTATAGAGACACTGAATTACACAAGGCCTCACATACCATGGATATACACCTATCACCTCTAGCCATGATTGAGATAGCGTATTTCAAATATTTTCAGAGCAATGGACCAATGCAGACCTGCCACCTCAGCAAATTTCGTCACTATTCTTCCAGCTACAGCAGGTTACAAGTTTTAGTACTGAATTCCATTTCTGTCCAAACTTAGCCTCCAAGAATGGAATATTCTTACATATACCAGCTCTTTGGGACCACTGAGACGTGTCACATTCTTCTTTAAGACCACTGAGACGTGTCATATTATTCTCTAGGACCACTGAGACATGTCACATTCTTGAGCATAGCTGGAAAAGACCATACTGCCCTCAAAACAAATTTAACTCTACTCAGCACTGTGACAAAGCTAAGGTTGTAACTGAAACTGAAGTGTTGAACCTTCACTGCCTGAGCCTGAGCTCTGTGGCTGCTGAACCTTCACTGTCCGAAGCTGAGCACCTGTAGTTGCTGAACCTTCATTGTCCGAGGCTGAGCATAGCAATGTCCGAGGCTGAGCAGCATAGCAATGACCAAGGCTAATATCTGAGGCTGAGCATTACTTTTGGACATTAAAAGGCAAACATTCCTTAAGGTAACTTAGGACCAACACATTTGTATCACATTCATTTTATTTAATGTGTTTTATGTGGTTGTGATTTAATATACATATATAAATGTGTGTGTGTGTGTGTGTGTGTGTGTGTGTGTGGTATTAATTAAAGAGAAAAAGAAAAGAAAAATCTTTTAGGAGGGTGGGACCCACCAATTTTTATTTTAAAAAAAAAAAGCTAAGAGGCCATTATGGCCTCATTTTCTCATTACTCTCTCTCTCTCTCTACGAACTCCTCTTTCCCTTATTTCTCTTTTTTCTTTTTATTTTTCTCTATAAAGCTATAAACTTTGATTTCTCTCTCATTTTTGAGAGATTTTTAGTGTAATTTGCGGCAAATCAAAGAGCTCACCGAGATCTACGTTTTGATCGGAGCAAAAGTGTTTTTGGCCACCTTTATGAAATTTGAAATTCCAGAGCTTGGGGTGGAAAATTGGGGCTTTTCATCAAATTAAGGTAGGGGTTCCTAATCCATGACTTCTTAGACTTTAATGAGTCAATTTTTTCATGAGTTGTGGTTTAACATGTTAAATTTGTGTTAACTTTCTCTTATAAATTGGCTTAATTGTTGTATATGAATCATATGCCTATGTGTATTACTTAAATTGTGTGACAAAACATGTTTATGTAGTTAATTTCATGCCTATTATGTATAAATTGTTGAAATTTAAAATATGGAAGCGTGTTGATTTGTGAGTTATTAAAATCCTTTATTGACATAGCATTGGAAAGCATGAGACATCCATGCATATCATTGGGCATGAAATGGAAAAATTTTGATTTATATAAAAAGTAAATGATTTTAGGGAAAAAGGTTTGATGAAAGGTTTGTGAAAACCCGAACGCCTAGGAGGCGCCTAATGGTCCGTAGTGTTAATGTAATCTAGAGAGAGCTAGGGAGAGACCCTAGTGTGGTTGAGCTACCTAGTCCTAGACTACACCATGGAGGTGCCATGTGGTCAAGGACAGTTAGCCAACCCTTCCTTCGTGACGTCGTAGAGGCGCTATGGGTCGGATTGCATTAACGGTTTGGAACTATGGAATGGAAATGTTTTGGAGACGGGGAGTGACATTGCATGGCATAGCATCTCATAGCATGGTATAGATTATTCATGACGTAGATAGATGATATTGATATTGTTGTTGTATTTCTCCCAATATAGCATGACCCCATTTTCCTTACTCCTATTCATTATTGGATTCATGGGGTTTCAAGAAGCGTGTCTTAGACACCTCCTACTAAGCCATTGTGCTCATCCCTTTATTATTAAAATTTTTCAAGGCACGGGAAAGAAGTGGCAGAAGACGTTCCCCCACAAACCTAGTTTGAAGTTATTGAAGTTCTTTTGCTACCTTTTGTACACTTGTGCCTATTCTTTTGTGGAGTCGCATTTCAAGAATGTATCCGTTATGTATAGCACGGCCAAGTATTGTAAATGTAATACTAGAAGGTATATTGATGTAAATTTTGAACTATGTCGGCATATTGTAATGAATGGGAAGTATATATATGTTTTGTGTAATCTTTGACATCTATAATTATAGAATGTTATACATTATTGTTGTATAGCGTTTGCCGTGAATTCGGGATTTGTTTACGTATCAGGTCTGGTACAGGCCGGCTCACAATGGACTTAGCTCATCTAATGTTTTAGCTACAGATAGCAACATTTCAGGGCCTGTCAGCTGGCTGACAGTGCAAATTTTTGGCATTCCAGTAGGTCGAGTCAGTGAGAATGTTGTTTCGGCCGGCTGATAAGCTCTGTCAGCCAACCGAACCCCCTGGTCAGTCGGCTGACGTTGGATCTTCGGTCGGCCGACAGGCCTTTTTCTGAAGTCCAGAGAGCATTCATTTTTGGGAAATCTTTTTAGCCGGCTAACCCTACAGATCAGCCGGCTGAACCTCTCTTTTAGCTGGCCGAACCTCACTTTCAACCGGCCGATGAACCCTCTTTAGCAAAGTCCCGAGAGTTTGTAAAATTTAAGATCGTTTCAGCCAACTGACTATCTCAGTCAGCCGACCGATCATGCATTTTCAGCCAGCTGACGAAGGGCCATCAACCGGCTGGCCTTTCTATTGACCCGGCTGACCTTTCCATTGACCCGCACCTTGACTTTTCCTCTTGAGCTATAATTTGAAGTATACTTTGGACCTTTTAATGGATCGTGTACTACTTATAAGCATAGGAAATGACGATTATGCCCTTAGTTAACCTCGGGTTCTAGTAAGGACCCGGTTAACGGTTCAGACCCAAAGGTTCGGGTCGTTACACTACATCATTAGTTCAAATATGACCTACTGCTTACCATAAATTCTCCCCCTTGTAACTTGTTATTAATCAACAACTAAATATCTCTTACATACAAGTTTTTGGTTGTGCTATATATGTTCCAATTGCACCACCATAATGCACTAAAATGGGTCCTCAACATCAACTTGGAATTTGTGTTGGGTTTAATTCTCCATCTATTATTAGGTATCCTGAACCTATGACAGGTGATGTGTTTAAGGCATAGTTTGCTGATTATCATTTTAATAAGACTGTTTTCCTATCATTAGGGGGAGAAAAGAAAAACAAGAAGTTCAAAGGATTATTCATTTGCAAAAACCAATTACCTGGTGTATTTACTGACACAAAGAAAGTGATGAAATCATATATACCAGCTGTAAATATTCCTGAAGAAATTATTGTCCCTGAAGGACCATTGTTAGTAGTGCATCAAATGCATATAAACCATGCTAGAAGCGTTGTAGACCAGTCAGTGCAAAAGATATTGTTCCTCGTAAAAGGAAATTCAATATGCAAATTGGCATTCCTGAAGAGGCCACAAAGAGAGCAACAAAAATTATTTATAAGAAATCGGCTCTTAATAAAGTCCAGGTACCGAAAGATGATGAAACAATAAGCCTTGATGTGGCAAAGGCAGCTAATGATGATGTGGCCATTGATAAGGCACATGCCCTTGATAAGGCAATGATACTTGAAAGTGATGAGATCTTAATAAATTATGGAATAAGATGAAATAGAAATGAAATTGTTGTCGACAACATATTCTCATATACTGTTGCTCTAGATATTGATAATGAGGATCCGGAACCTCAAAATGTTGACGAATGTCGACGAAGAAATGATTGGCCAAAATGGAAAGAAGCAATACAGGCAGAGCTAAATTCATTAACTAAACGTGAAGTATTTGGACCTGTAGTCCAAACACCTTAGGGTGTAGAGCCTGTTGGGTACAAATGGGTATTTGTGTGAAAACATAACAAGAAAAATGAAATTATGAGATATAAAGCCCGACTGGTAGCTCAATGTTTCTCACAGAGACCTGGTATTGATTATAATGAAACATACTCTCCAGTGATAGATACAACTACATTTCGATTCATAATATATTTGGCAGTCACAGAAAGATTGCATATGCATCTAATGGACGTGGTAACGGCATATTTATATAGATCACTGGAAAGTGATATTTATATGAAAATCCCAGAAGGATTTCAAATGCCTGAAAGAAAACTATATAGTATGTACTCGATCAAATTACAACGATCCTTATATAGATTGAAACAATCTGGGTGGATGTGGTACAATGGTCTTAGCGAGTACTTGATAAAAGAAGGGTATATGCATAATCATATTTGTCCATGCATTTTTATTAACAAGTCAATATATGGTTTTGCTATTATTGCAGTATATGTTGATGATCTGAATATTGTGGGAACATTGGATGAAATCGAAAAGACAACCACTTATTTAAAGAAAGAATTTGATATGAAAGATCTCGGAAAAACAAAATTTTGTCTTGGCCTGCAGATTGAACATTTATCAAGTAGAATCCTCGTCCATCAGTCAACATATACAGAAAAAGATTTTAAAGCGATTCTATATGGATAAAGCGCACCCATTAAGCTCCCCAATGGTTGTCCGATCACTTGACATCAAGAGAGATCATTTTCGTTCTCGAAAGGATGATGAAGCATTCCTTGGTCCTGAAGTACCATATCTCAATGCAATTGGTGCTCTTATGTATCTTGCAAATTGCACACGGCTGGATATAGCATTTTCAGTCAATTTATTAGCAAAATACAGTTCTGCACCAACCTGCAGACATTGGAATGAAATCAAGCATATATTACGATATCTTCGTAGTACAATTGATATAGGATTGTTTTATTCAAAAGAATCAAACTCCCAGTTAATTGGATATGCAGAAGTTAGCTATTTCTCTAATCCACACAAAGCTCATTCACAAACAGGATATGTGTTTACCTGTGGTGGCACTGCTATATCATGGTGATCTATAAAACAGACAATGATTGCAACTTTTTCAAATCATTCAGAGATATTCGCAATTCATAAGGCAAGTAGAGAATGCATTTGGTTGAGATCTATGATCCAGCATATTCGAACAACATGTGGTCTCTCATTAATAAAAGATAGCCCAACAGTATTATATGAAAATAATGTTGCATGCATTGCACAAATGAAAGAGGGTTATATCAAAAGTGACATGACCAAGCACATCTCACCAAAATTCTTTTATGCATATGAACATCAGAAGAATGGTGATATTGATATTCAGTAGATACGTTCAAATGAAAATTTAGCAGACATGTTCACTAAAGCACTACCAACTACGACATTCAAAAGGTTGGTACACAATATTGGAATGCATCAACTCAAAGATCTTTAGTGTTGAACTAATGCAGCAATAAGGGGGAGCACTAAATTCAAAGATATTGGCATACTATACTCTTTTTCCTTCGTTCAGGTTTTGTCCCACTGGGTTTTCCTGACAAGGTTTTAATTAGGCAGTTTTAACCTATACAATACCATTTTCATATACACAAGAATATTGTACTCTTTTTCCCTTCGCTAAGTTTTTATTCCATTGGGTTTTTCTTAATAAGGTTTTAACGAGGCATATTCTTAATGTTGTATAGTGGACCCCAAGAGGAAGTGTTATATATATATGGTGTCCACCAATTGTATAGTGTTGAATTCAATGTGCACTAAATAAGTGATAAATGTATTTGATTAATAGTGCAATAAATAAGAGTTAAATGCACTTGGTTAATGATGTATTAAGAATGTTGACTAATGCAAAGTTCGGCTATAAATATAAATTGTTCATTCTTATATTGATGTACTTTTGATTTAAGAATAAATAATAAGATCTCTCTTCCCTATCCACATTCTTTTCTCTATATTGAAGATATAATTTTATGTTTTATATTTTTTTTAGATCATAATATTTTTTTATTTTTTTATAATTTTAATCATATAATGCTGCTGTGGCTCACGTGTGTGTGTACCATACAAGCACCTCTCCCTCAGGTGATTTTGAGGTCGAAAATTGAGTGTCCCCAGTTTAAAAGTTTTTCTATCTCATTTAGTTTGCAAGTTGCAACAAGTAATAATTTTAAATTGAAGATTATGATTCGAATTAAAGTTAGATTTTGATTAATACAATCATTCCAAAAAAAAAAAAGTCATTTGCAGATGAGGAATGAAATTTATAACAGAATATTTTTTATCAGGCAAGTCATTTTAGGTCTCAGATGAGAATTTTGATATAAAATTGTGTCATTTTAACTTCTTGCCACGACTATTTAATAATTTCTCACTTGGATAGCACGGGGAGGCTTTGATTGTGCACATGGGTTTGATTGTGCAATGTAACTTTTAGTTTAATGCCACTTTCATAATGTATTGATAGTTCTGGACTTATTGTTAGTGCTAATGTTATTTTTTGACATAAAACATAATTTATTGATATTTCTGAATTGAAATTAATTCCGTAGATTGTAAAAAATATCTTGATAAACTGAATTTTCATAATATGGATCGAATTACAAAATTCCGGATTTACCAATAAGTGAAATAATAGAATTTAGGAGATTTTCTAATCAAGATATATTCATTTCAGTTTGTCGGGTCTTTATTCTTGGTTTGCACAAAAGCTGTGATGAGCTAACAAGTCGATCACAAGAAAAAATTAGTTTCCTAATGAACATTCTAAATGCTGCAGCAAAGACATGAAAATGGAAGCACGACATTATCAAATATTCTTTTCTTCTGTCATTATTTGGGTGAATCCAACGGTGTGCTATTTCCCTTTCATCACTGTGATTCCGTTCATGTTTCATGTCCAAATGCCTGATAATTTTCATGTAAATATGAACTCTATTTAAGTAACATAGAAAGCAGTACCATGAAACACAAATTTAACCTTAAATTCATTTCATCTCCCAAATCCATCACAACCAAGTACACTAGAATGAGAGTATGTTAATACTTTTGTTTGGTGGAAATACATTTCCTCTACATATATAAAAATCACACACTGCACGACTCACATCCACACAAAACCTGAATTTAACTAACTCGAAACCAAATCCTACTATATAGTATTATACATATAAATTATAATGAAAAATCAGTAAGGAGCCTTTGCCAGGGCAACCATGAACTTACAGCAACAATCCATCCAGATTCAGGTACAGGTACAGGTACAGGCACAGGAGCCACATATCCAGAGATCTTGATCTCAGCCATTCCACGCCGTGCATTTTCACCTTGTGTTTCACATGATTTTGAAAGAAATCGTCAAATTTGCATTCATCATCATCAAATCTTAATTATGCCAGCAATCAATATTCATACACAAAAAAAGTCTTACCCTCAAAATCATCAAATATTGAAGAAAAACAAGCAGTCAAATCACATATTTATCTAGTTAAAAAATAGTAATTAAGAACTAAGAGCAATGCAGTAAGATCATCTAATCTAAATTAAGGATTTAAAGGAGTTGTTTCCTATCGTTGAGTGAAAGAATAAGACTTCCTATAATATGTACAGTAGCAGTACAAACCTTTCTGATAGTCTAAGCTATCAAAAAATGTGGTGCTTCAACATGTTATAAGAGCGTGTCATTAAAGGTTTAAAGTGTCGGAACATGTTTGGGAACGGTGAAAGGTTACATCCTTTCTACGGGAAAAAATCACTTGAAATCAAATCATCTTTAACAACTTTTGAAAACTTATTTGTTTAATAAAATAGTTTTTTTTCTTTCAATTAAAGGAGATACTATTTTTCTGTGGCACAAGTAAAATTTGAAATGATCCTAACAGCAAATTTAAGATAACAACACAAATGCAGTATAGTTTTCTTAAAACAAAAGCCCTTGTACTTTGCAGATTAATGAAATTTCTACATCGCAATGAAATTCATTTCCATCCTAAGCTTTTATGATACAAGTAATTACAGAACTGAAAAGAAGCCTACCATTTGTGAATTGCTACCATTTGCAAATTGCTCTTCTGTTTCTCACGCATGGTAATCGGTATACGATTTTGTCCACGAAACTAAAGTATGCATGGCTCCAAGATTTTCTTGTTGCTATGATCAAGTAAGGAGCCAGAAGTCCAACAGCAAATCCCAAGCCAACACTGTAAAACCATTTGTCAATGAAACTATTGCCATCGTCATTCTCAACAGTCTTTGATTTATCTGAATCCTTACCTCGGCATTTAGCAACAAGGGGAGGTCCACAGAGACTAGGATTTGCAGCATAAGCAGACTCACTAAAAGTCGTCATCTGCCCCGTATATGGTATCCTACCTGAGAAGTTATTATCCGATAGATTCAGATAACCCAAAAATGTTAGTGACGGCATGCTTGGAGGAATTGCACCCGAGAGCTTATTACTTGACAGATCAAGAGATGATAATTGACGCAAACTTGAAATGTTTTCAGGAATTTGGCCACTGATTTCGTTACTTGACAAGTTCAAGGCCACAAGACCCGACAATTTTGTTATATCCACAGGAAACTCCCCACTTAAATGATTTCCAGACAGGTCTATGGAGGTCACCAGGGACAGAGTCTTGGTGTATGTTAGAGTCCCCCCTTTTATATTCACAACCAAGCTTTCTTCGTAGTACCGGTCACTGAACAGCCCATATAACAGATGTAAATTTTCTTTGTGCGCTTGTGCCATAGCTTTCAGGTCACCAAGGCTGATTGGAATGCTACCAGTAAAATTGTTTTGAGCAAGGTCAAGGACTTGCAGAGAACTTAAATGTGAAAGATTAGCGGGAATTCCACCAGAAAATGCATTTGACCTCAACTTAAGAATTCTAAGGTTAGCAAAACCAACTCCTAACCATGTTGGGATATTACCAGATAACCTGTTGTTTCCAAGATCCAGAGTCTCTAAACTTGACAAGTTCATGAAAGAAGAGGGGATTTCTCCTGAAAACATGTTGTCGTTTAGATGCAATGATTGAAGTAGTTCCAACTGACCCAAAGTACTTGGAATCATCCCAGACAAACTGTTGTTTCTGAGGTCTAAAGCCTTTAGGAGAATACAGTTCCCAATGCTTGAAGGAATACTCTCTGTTAAGTTATTCCCAGAAAGATCAATGATGTAAAGGGTGGGCATTACTCCTCCGATGGAAGGTATTTTCCCTGTTAGTTGGTTATTGGAAATAGAGAGAAGGGCCAAGTTTGTCGCGCCTTCAAATATATTCTGAGGGATTGGACCAGAAAATTGATTGTTGGAGAGATCCACTAACGCAATCTGGTGAATAGGAAGAGGAATTGGTCCTTCAAAGAAGTTGGAGCTTAAATCGAGATGCCCAATGCGAGATACATTTAAAGGCTTTGGAAGCTGACCGCTTAACTGATTGAGGGAAACATTTAACTGGTCTAGATTAGAAGAGATATCCCAAAACCAGGTTGGTATAGTACCTGAAATGCTGGCATTTGACAAATCAAGGTTCATGAGATTCTTTTGAGATTTAATCCAAGCTGGAAATGAAGGACCCAAGTGACATGAACCCATTTCAAGAGTGTTAAGTTGGAATGGAGGAACCCAATTGGTACTGACATTCAAAATGAAGGAATTTGAGGAAAAGAACAAGGCATCCAGCTTGCTTAGCTTTGCAAAATGCTCCTCAGAGATGGTACCAGTCAAATGATTGGAAGAAACATCCAAGACCGACAAATTAGAAAGCTGCCCAAAACTGTGGGGGAGAGTTCCAGTAAAATGGTTGGAAGAAACAGCCAAGACAAACAAATTAGAAAGCTGCCCAAAACTCTTTGGCAGAGTTCCATTAAATTCATTCCCTCCAAGATCGATAATGGTTAAATTTTTCAGTGTCCCTAGAGCAGCAGGGATGGGACCTCCAAGCAAGTTATTGTCCAGTGCAAGATGTACAAGATTTTCAAGCTGACTCAGCCATTCTGGCAACTTACCAACTAGTTGATTGGAGCTCAAAAACAAGGACAAAAGACTAGGCAAAGGACTCTTGGAAACACAGTCTCTATTCCCTTCAAGTAATTCAGGTAAACTTCCTGTCAAGTTATTATCCATTAAATCAATATATATCAAATTGCAAAGTCTACCAATGGAGCTGGGGATTCCACCCTCTACATAATTATAAGACAGATCAAAGTAAGTGAGAAATGTCAAGTTCCCAATGGAGGAAGGAAGTTTCCCATGTAATATAGTAGAAGCAAAATTGATAACCTCTATTTTTCTCCAGCTTCCACTGAACAGTTTGAAGCAGCTGGCACTAAGGAAGTTGCTTCCAAGGTCTAAGTAACGTAAGCTTGGCAGCTCACTGAGACCAAGCGGAATTCTTCCATGCAAGGCGCTACTACTCATGTCGACATGTACAAGACTGGTGAGATTTGCAAGCAAATCAGGGAACTTGGAGTTGAAGCTGTTACCACTAAGATCTACAACTTCAAGTGCAGTGAAATTAAGAGATGAAATAGAACCAGAAAGCCTGCATTCTGAAAGATGTAACTCAGTTAAAAAGGGGAGTACATTTAGCACCTCTACCCAGCTTGAACCCACCACAGATAGATCAACTCCGTTCATCTCAAGATGCTTTAGTGAAACAAGGCCAGTCATCCAATGAAGATTATCAACACTTACAAGGTAGGGTTCAGAAGAAACATCAAGATATTTCAACCTAGAAAGGTTTCCCAAATTGGGAGGAATTATGCCAGTAAACCCTGCATTTGACAGGTTTAGATATCGCAAATTTTTCAAAGAACCAAAGAATTCAGGAATTGGAATGTCCTGAAATGTATTGTAACTCAAGTCTAAGTATGTCAAGGACTCGAGTTTAAGCAATCAAGGTCTAATCTCTCCGGTAAAGTTCCAAAATCCATACCTGGTTGGAGGATCAGAACATGATAGATAAAACCAGTAGTAACCACATGATGGAAATGGGTTGTGAAGATCGATTACAGTGACAGCTCCACTTCTGTTATCACACCTGATCCCCGGCCACTGACAACAATTGCTTCCACGCCATGATGAAAGCCTGTTCTCGGCATCTTTCAGACCATTTTTGAATTCAATGAGAGCTTCACGGTTTGATTCCAAACAATTTGTGAAATTGACATCACCATTACAAGAAAATTCTGGTGTTATGCTACTGATAATAGCGAAAATTAGGTAAGGAACTAAAATACTCCCCATCAGTTCAACTCTCAAGCAATGAGCAACTCTATAGACCATGAACTGAAAAAAAAAAAAAAAAAATTCTATATCAGCATGGAAATTTCATAAAATGACTTTCTTGAACACTTCCATTTAACTTAAGAGGGAGGGAGAGAGAGAGTCTTAAGTCAAGTCTTTCTAGTGCTGGTCCACTTTATTGGAGCGTGTTTGGCTCTCCTGCAAGTCTTCCATTACATTTTCCAAGTCAACTGCAAGTCTTGGATAATCAATATATATACATATAAATATACATACCACCAGCAGCGCCGCCCCACAACCAATATGTGGCATCACCGCTACCATCATCGCCCTCACAACCACCCGCCACCATTCCCACCCCACAACCTTCACCACCACCACCAAATTCACAGCAAACCAACTGGGTCTTCTGGGTTGGATTGGAATTCACCATTGAACGATGTGGGATTTATTCCCCAATTCACTGACTTGACTCTCCAACTCCCTTTTCACTGAATTTCAATATTCTGTCTCGGTCGGAACTAGTTCGTCAATTTCACTCGCATCAATTCAAATATTCGAGATGATTACCAATTTACCATCAAATTGAGGGGAAGTCTGGGTTCGATTTCGTGGACGAGCTTGCTCGAGCCTCCGACTGCATCGGATCAAACGACCCACAACTAGCGCACTTGATATTGGCGCGACATAATCAACATCTGGGTGGTTCGCTGGCCAACGGAATACCATTCCGGCAAGCTGCGTTCTACTTCACAAAAGCTCTGCAATCTCTACCACTCCGGATTGGTTTGTCACTGACAGTGAATAGGGTTTGTTTGAACGACTAACAATTGTTGTGTTTCAGTCGGCACACTGGGTGAATACTACTTCAGTTCCGTTTGATGTGAGAAAGAGCGAGATCGGGAGAGGGAGGGGTTATAGATCTACTATATCTATATTACTATTATTAATCTATACAAAGAGTTTCGTTTCAGTCCATCATGTTTTTAGAAACGAAAATAAACGAAAATCACCGGGGACGGAAATTTGACGTGGCTTGTTCTAATATACGAAGCACGGGGACCAAAATCCTCTCCATTGGTTCCTTTTTCTTTAATTTTGTAACTTAATTAATGTTAGAAATAAATATTGTATTTATCATTGTATTTATCATTGTACTGATTATTTAGGGTCGTATTTTGAAAGAAAAATTTTCAGCCCTTTTCCATATTAGAAACAAATATTGCATAATTATTGTTCTTATGATTAATTGGGTTCATATTTAATATTGCATATTGTAAAATTTTCGAATCATAATTATTATTGGAAACAAATATTGCATTTATTGTTCTTATGATTAATTGGGTTCATATTTCGAAGAATAATTTCTAATCCTTTTTTTATGACATGTGAACCCTAATTAATGTTGGAGAGTAATTTATATTTTTAAGTATCAGTATATAGTTGATAATTAATAAATGGATGAGAAATTGTTCAAATTTAATTGCTGATACATACTAGAAAAGAGTTAGAATGTACTTTGTTATACAGAATGGACCATATGTTTTTGTTTGATATTGTTTATAATGGTAATTGAGAATTATGAGTGGTCGTAATAATTAGTAGTACTTTAACATAACATAGTTTTAATATTTAAGAAAATACTAGCCCCAAAAAAGATTTGAAGGTCATGTCTCAGTTGAAAAAAGTAAAATAAAAAAATTAAACTGTCACATTATTGTACGAAATTAAATATATTCATTGATTTTAATTTTTTCTATAGTTTTATCCTAACGTTATAGAAAATGGATTGGCTTTGGTTTGAATTTGGTTTGTAATTGAGGGTATTGGATTCTTGATACATTGTGTTTGTTTAATAATCTTAATGGGTCACAAAACTGTAGTCGTAAATTTGCTGAGATGAATGCAATTTATAGTTGTTGTAAAGGCAAAATTGAGGAGCAACAAATGCACTGACAAAATCCCCAATAGCCTCAATTGTAATGATACCTGTAAATAAAAATGTAAGAGGTTCAAACAAACCATGGAGCTAAAGATTCATAATAAAATGAACTCAACTAAAGGAACAGTTCAAGTTGAGGTACTTTTTTCCCTTTACCGTTTTTCATGTAGTTTCATAAGTAATACCATTTGTCTATTAAATTATGCACACGTAATAAATCTCATTATTATGTTACAGAATTTCACTGAAGCCTTTGTATCCGGAGAGGCAGGTGGCAGTCAAAGTTGAACAATCCCCTACCACCTGTTCGTTACTGTCAGTATTGTTGCAACTATAAGAATTTTCAAATGTGACGCCACCACCACCTGCAATATTGATGGTGGTGAACTCAATACTCCATTAACTAACCAGGCAAATGTGCTATTAAGGTGGAACATGCATTTAAGAACGACTCCAGATGTAAATTGGATTGCATTTTGTCCCATCATCATATTCAAAGATACCAGATGTAAACAATTGTCGCACGCCAACCTCCCACTTGCCAATTTCGGAGATAGGCTAACCAATTCAACAACGACTCTTTGATTCTTGATAGTCATTCTAATATGTATTTGACTTTAATTTTATGATGTTGTTCATTTACATCTGCGTACTTGTAGCCTTTTGGAATTTACGCAAGTTGTTTTATATGATATGTACATTTTGGTATATCTAGAAATGTAGTGGTTGACCGACTTTGATAATTTTGTGTATTATGTATGTATTGAAATTAGATATCTTCTTTCGATAAATTTGTAAGATAATTTCCAAGGCTCAAATGAAAATAATCGAAATACAACTCTCAAGTGATCCATTTATGCAAATAGATATATTCTATTTATCCTTATATTTTTATAGTTAATATCATTAATAGTTTATAAAAAACATCCCAATAAATTTGTAAGACAATTTCGAAGGCTTAAAGGAAAATAATCCAAATATAACTCTCAAGTAATCTATTTATGCAAATACATATGTTCTATTTATCCTTATATTTTTATAGCTAATGTCGTTAATAGTTTATAGAAAACATCTCAATAAATTTGTAAGATAATTTCCAAGGCCCAAATGAAAAAAATCAAAATACAACTCTCAAGTGATCCATTTATATGCAAATAGATATGTTCTATTTATCATTATATTTTTATAGCTAATGTCATTAATTGTTTATAGAAAACATCCCAATAAATTTGTCAGACAATTTCCAAGGCTCAAATGAAAATAATCGAAATACAACTCTCAAGTGATTCATTTATGCAAATAAATATGTTCTATTTATCCTCATATTTTTATAACTAATGTAGCTAATTATTTATAGAAAACATCCCAATAAATTTGTAAGACAATTTCCAAGGTCCAAATGAAAATAATCGAAATACAACTCTCAAGTGATTTATTTATGCAAATACATATGTTTTATTTATTCTTATATTTTTATAGTTAATGTCGTTAATAGTTTATAGAAAACATCCCAATAAATTTCTAAGACAATTTTCAAGGCCAAAGGAAAATAATCAAATACAACTCTCAAGTGATCCATTTATGCAAATACGTATGTTCTATTTATCCTTATAATTTTATAGCTAATGTCATTAATAGTTTATAGAAAACATCCCAATAAATTTGTGAGACAATTTGCAAGGCCCAAATGAAAATAATCGAAATACAACTCTCAAGTGATTCATTTATGCAAATACATATGTTCTATTTATCCTCATATTTTTATGGCTAATGTCGTCAATAGTTTATAGAAAACATCCCAATAAATTTGTAAGACAATTTCCAAGGCCCAAAGGAAAATAATCGAAATACAACTCTCAAGTGATACATTTATACAAATACATATATTCTATTTATCCTTATATTTTTATAACTAATGTCGGTAATAGTTTATAGAAAATATCCCAATAAATTTATAAGACAATTTCCAAGGCCAAAGGAAAATAATCGAAATACAACTCTCAAGTGATCCATTTATGCAAATACGTATGTTCTATTTATCCTTATAATTTTATAGCTAATGTCATTAATAGTTTATAGAAAACATCCCAATAAATTTGTGAGACAATTTGCAAGGCCCAAATGAAAATAATCGAAATACAACTCTCAAGTGATTCATTTATGCAAATACATATGTTCTATTTATCCTCATATTTTTATAGCTAATGTCGTCAATAGTTTACAGAAAACATCCCAATAAATTTGTAAGACAATTTCCAAGGCCCAAAGGAAAATAATCGAAATACAACTCTCAAGTGATACATTTATACAAATACATATATTCTATTTATCCTTATATTTTTATAACTAATGTCGGTAATAGTTTATAGAAAATATCCCAATAAATTTGTAAGACAATTTCCAAGGCCAAAGGAAAATAATCGAAATACAACTCTCAAGTGATCCATTTATGCAAATACATATATGGTTTAAAGTTTAGCCGTATCATCCCAATAAATTCGTAATCATCCTAACACATTTGTATAAAGTTTCGTTCCAAAGTTATAGAGAACGTCCAAATGAATTTGAAAGTACCAGAGTAGTTGCATCCACACTACTTTATACATAATTCACGCGTTGTCTAAAGTATTTCTAATTTTTACAGGATCAAAGTAATGCAATCCAAATACACCTTTTAAGTTATACGATTATGCAAATACATATGTACAAATCATCCCAATATCTATGTATCGTTTCGTTCTAAAGTTATAGAGAATATTCCAATAAATTGATAAGTACCAGAGTACTTGTATTCACACTACTTCACACATAATACTAGTTCTAATATGGTTGTATTGACATCATGTTCTCACAGTTTTGTTAAGTTTTTTTGTAAAATTTCGAGATTTCATATCTTCTTCATCTAGACTCCGAATCAAGTGATTCTTGAGTCTAACTTTGTTAATTTTTTATTGTCTTTCCAATGGTGTGCACTAAATTCTATGAATAATTGTAACTAAATCACCATTTATTTCTCCTTCAAAAAATCATCTTTGATTTTTTATTTTGAACACATTTAATTATTCATCATGGAAAATATGTATCCCATAATATATATATATATATATATATATATATATAATATGTGTCAAATTATAGTTAATATAATCCCAACGATAACCTAAAATGAATTATCTTTTATTTCACGTTAACACAAGAACATCATGGAAATATATACATCCCAAAATTAAATGTAATATATGACAATCAAATATCGTACAATAAATCCCAACAAAATTGTAGAAAGAATCACCCCTTATTTAACTTGAATACGGTTTAGAGTCTTCATAGATAAAACACACATCCCAAATAAAAATCACATTTGATTACATTTTAAGAAGACAAATTAAATCAATCTTAATAGAAAACATACATCCCAAATTAAAACTTAAGTGTGTGAAATTGTAATTATTCATTAAATTCCCAACATAAAGCAAGAATGAAAGTTCTTCACTAGAATACATTAATATGGATAGAATACATCCCAAGTTAAATGTAACGTATTTCAAAATTATTTGTTCTTTATATCATAACATAATTGTATAATAAAAATTTTAATTATACGTAAAAATAATAATAATAATAATAAATAAATAAATATACATGGCATTTATGCCAACTTGTACACGAATAATTTCCTATTGTAGCTCAACTCCATTTGTACGCAAGAATGCCAACCATCTAGTGTCGTAGACAATCCAATCTACTTGCAGTCACAACAATTTAATTTGTAGTTTAAATTTAAAAATTATAAATTTTTAGAACTCTTAATATAAGCTTAGAATCTTAGTTACCGTACCATCCTTTACAAACTTTGCATCATGATTCCTAGACTCAAAACAATGTTGGAGGTACATATGCCGATCTCCGATTAAATTTTTTGCTCAACTCCAAGTATTTGCTATATTGCACCATAACATTCCCATGTCGTCATCCATTTAAAATCTAAAATGGTTAGCTATCAAGACTAATATCCATGAATATGACACACACACACACACGAGACTGAGCATATAAAGATCCTTTTGTTGGTAACTAACAACAAATGATATGCTTGAAACTAATATGGTCCATGTTAATAAAAGGATAGACATTGATCATCAAAATTCTTAATATTTAACATTATTTGCATAAAAAAATACAAGATAAAAGAATATTGATCGGAGATAATTGAACATAGTATAGCAAAAAAAAAAATCATGAGTATAGACTACACATAAGATAAAAGAAAGAGTGGCACCGGTCATCTCAAACTCAATATTTTTAATTTATAGTACTGGAAATTCAAATACCAAAGTTTTTAATACATCGAGATATAAATCAAAATATGGTATGAGAGACATGTAACAAAAATCATCACAGATGGAATCAAACACTAACATAAATAAATAAATAAAAATGATATGTAAACCTAAGAAATCAAACACATGCAAAAGAAATCAAAATATGAAATACAAATTAATGCACGCAATAGAAATCAAAGGTAGCATGAAAGAAACATAAAGTTAATATTACGTTCACCAATTAACTAATTTTGTTGCTTCATAAGAATGCGTACAAGAATGAACACATTAATTTTAGAATTAAAAAATAAAAGTGAAAAAAGAAAATAAATGGTAACTAATATAGAGTTAATATTACATTTAGTAATTAACTGATAAAAATTTGCATAAAAATGCAAACAAGAGTGAACACTTCATTTTAAAATTGAAAAAAAAAAAAGTGGAAGAAAACTATTTCTTTGGACTTTTTTTTTGACAGACTTAGTTTTTTTGCAAAATAACTATCTTAAAAATATATATATTAAATAAGGGAACTTGTTTACCTGTGTGGATAACATATATATACTCTCCAATTCTATATATATGAACTCACTGATATAACATTTACCGAATAAATTAAAATAATGATAGTAATAGTAATAATAATAATAATAATAATAATGCCACCATCAATATTATTATAAATCAAATAATAAAACCTTAAGCAAAGAAAGTGACAAATTTGTTATCCAAAGTAAAGTAAAAAAATTTGCTGTATAAATTAGTCTTGCTCTAAATGCTTAAAAAAGAAATGATTGAAGAATTAAAACAATATATATACATTCGATACTAGCAGTGCCTGTAGGATATACGTCCCAAAATTAAATTTTATGTGAATTAGCTCTCAAACTTAAAATCAACTCATTGAACAAAACTAATGCAATGCAACTAGTATACAAAAAAAAAAATAATAATAAAAATAGAAGGAAGGTGGAAATATAAATACAATCTTAATTGGTTTATAACATATAGTCAAATAAGTCATTCAGTACATATTTTTCTAATGAAATTAATTCCATGAGTAATTGAATGATACCATGAGTAATTGAATGATAACACTTTATCCTTCCTTGACGGCTAAGAAAGCTTACCCAAAGAAATGAAACAACAGTACTAACTTGCTGATTTATTTTTCCTTTCACTGGAAAACCAAAGAATTAGGAATTGAAAGAAATTTAGATTTCCTTTTTGTAATCTTTTTACTAGTTTTTCAGTAACCAAATGAAGTTGCTACTAAATATAAGATTGAAAAAGAAAGATAAAAATATAATGTGAAAGAAACAAGAGAAGTTTAGCCTTTTAATTGCCATTAAAGGGTTGAGTTGCAGTCGTCATATCTTATTGCAAACCACTGAACCAAATGATCAAATGATGATATGATTACAAATATTGAATGTTACAATATTGAATTTTTAATTATTAAATTAAGGAGCAAGACCTATAGAGCAACTACAACCGAAAGAGGGCTAAACATGGATAAATTTAACCCCAGAATGAAAATTAAGGTTCTCTTCAAAAAAGGCTATATATGCCTACCATGTGCCATGATTTTCAAGCACCTAAAAATCTCTTCGAACATTCATCCTTACCATATGTGAAAATCACGAGTCTCTAATCGACTGGCTAAAATTATTATTGGAATAGTATTCTTAAGGCACTTTCTATCATTATGAACATTAGACCAGTTTCTCCATTTAAGCAACATAAACAACAAACCAGCACTACTAACCTATGATTTCAATTTATGTGATAGAACTAAAGAAAGTAGAAGAGTAATCGTTTTTCTACCTTGGAGCTAGATTTAGATTTATTTCCATTGTGACTTGAAACTGATGCCTTTGCTCGTTTCTTCGTTGCCCCTGTCATAACTTCAAAAATTGTTGGAAGACCGTTTTATGATATTGAAGAGGCGTTTCCTGCATCAAAAACAGCAAAATGTCAATGGAGGGATAAAATCATAGAATACCACAACCCATGGGAAAAAAGCAAGAAACAATTTGACCATAGTTGGCAAAACTTCAGAAACCCAAATGTAAGACTTTTGTGCTTATTTTTTTGACTCCTCAATTTTAGTCATCATTAATTATGGAAATAGAGGGGGATTGTGTATACTGTGGCAAAGTATCAAACAGGTGGTGAACTGAAATATCAACCTGACAAACGAGTACTTAGAAAACAACCACAGATATAGAATTCCATTTCTTTAAACCAACACATGCTAGGAGAATCGATTTTGGAGCAATCTCAATGGGAAGAAAGATAATCAAATGATCACTTCATAACTTATTCTTCTGACTTCTCGAATGGCAGTAATTACTACCGCATTTTAAAATCTCAATTTCAACCATCTCCTAAATTCATGCTTGAAACATTCCCCGCCCAAAATTCTTGCAATAATCTAAGCTTCTTCCATTAATAAACTTTCAACTACTTTACCAAAAAAAAAAATTTCACCCACCCTATACTAAATAATTGTTTAAGGAAAACCATGACAAAGTCTTCATCTTTCTTAATATGTTGTCTTCTTCAAGTATTCTTCAAGTAATTGGCATAAAGTTTATGTTTGGCAGCTAAGAAAGTTTGTGAAATGGAAAAAAAATAAATAAATAAAAATAAATAAATAAATAAAATAAAATTATATTGAAGTCGTATTCTTGGGTTCCACCAAGAAAACTAAAAGTGTATTTCCTCTTAACCAAGAGGGTTGTATTAGGTAAAGTAGAGTGGAGAATTAACTTTTTCTTCGGTTTCAAATAACAAGATTTTCAATTTCATCCACAACCGCAAATCCACATAAATTTAGGAACCAAGTGAATAAATTAAACACATAGCAGTAGCTGAATTAAAGAATAATCAAAGTGTCTTAGCAGCAATTCTACGACTAAAACTAGATAATTACAAAATAAATAAAATAAAATAAAAAAGGCTCATAATTCATATTACATTGACAATTATTTTCGCCATTAATATGGGTTTTGTTTGAAAATTAAACATGGAAAAAAATCCGTTTCACACAATCTGATTTGAATCATGGAGATCTATAAAAAATAAAATAAATAAATAAATAAATAATTATTATATGAAGAGATTAATTGGGTATCATAACAGGAATTAGATGTAATACTGTAGATGGAGAGAGAATCGTCTTTGATGATTTTGGAAGGTGGCCTCCAAGCATTCCAGAGAACTAGACGATGATCTAACCTTGATTATGGAGATGTATATATAAAAAAATTAAACAGGGAAAAATATCCATTTCACACAATCTGATTTGAATTATGGAGATCTAAAAAAAAAAAAATTATATGAAGAGATTAATTGAGTATCAGAATAGAAATTAGATGTGGAAATAGAGGAAGATCAATAATACCATAGATGGAGAGAGAATCATCTTTGATGATCTTGGAAGGTGGCCTTCAAGCATTCCAGAGAATCGTCTAACCCTCCTCAACATTTCCTCTCTCTTTCTCTCTCTAAAACTCTCTCTAGAAGTTTAAATGACAAGGGCAGATTTGACTTTTTCCAAGATAACATAAGGACCCTTTGGTAAATTTATTTGTTTAGATAATTGTTGAAGTATTTTGTTAATATAAATCAAACGTATATATACATGTAGGGTCCGCTGCAGTTAAACATTAGTTTCTACAATCAACAGTAATTTTATTAATTGACGTGGCCCAATCTGAGCCACACGTCTGAACAGGCGGGAACAGGAACAAGAGAGGATTTTTGCCCCGAAGCACGGACCCAAAATAACACAAATACGACTATACACGATTAATATAAAAAAAATAAGACACGAACACGATAAGATAGAATAATAAAATAATAATAAATATATTTTTATTATATATAATTTTTTTTTTATATTTAAATTAGGCTAAGCAAATAATCCCTACTACTCTTAAAAAACATAAAAATGATAAGTTCAAATTTTATTAAAATATAAGTTTATATCCAGTAGTTGAATAAGCTATTTTTATAACCAATCATATATGTTTTTTAATTTATTTATTTTTTTAACACACCTTTTAAAATGATAAGGTAACAATCCCGATCCTATCCCATTTCCCTCTCCACACGTGCTTCACTTCTCTCTTCATCATCTACTCCACCTCTCTCCCTTTCTCTGTCATTCAGTCAAGCCAAAAGTTCTGATGAAGCTTTGGATGGAACATAAGAGGTTGTTCATCTGTTTTGCAGGTAAAGTCCAACACCCACAGAAGATCTTGCTCTTTGTTCTTTTTTTTTTTTCCTTGTGGTTGCTCTGTCATACCCACAATCTCTTCATCTTTTTTAGATTTCTAAATCAATCGTCTCACTTAATAGATCTCAGTGAATGAATGCACATGCATCTTTTTCTTTCCAAAAAAAAAAAAACCGAATAGGCATGTCACCGGTCGCCGACGTAAAATAATAAAAATTTGGGCACATGTTTAACACGTGTTCGTGTTCGACACTGGCATAGCACCCCTTAAGGGCATGTTCGTGCTTCATAGGTTTTAATCCACTTGTAGTTTTAAACCATCATTTTGGTATGGTGTATTTGTTGTGGAAATTGAAATTATGTTTAGGGGTGGGTAAATAATCCATGAATCTGTGAATTCAATTCAATCTGGTTTGATCCATGCGGATTGGATCGAATTGCAACACACACGGATCAATGAC
Organism: Cornus florida; assembly: GCF_030987335.1. Taxonomy (NCBI): domain Eukaryota; kingdom Viridiplantae; phylum Streptophyta; class Magnoliopsida; order Cornales; family Cornaceae; genus Cornus; species Cornus florida. The sequence goes on along the minus strand of NW_026775572.1, from coordinate 63,859,983 downwards.
GGATTCAAAAAAATCAAATTCGTAGCTCACGAATCGGATCACAGATTGGGTTGTTAAAAATCGGATCCGATTCGTAAGTCCGATCCGATCTGATCCATAAAATTTATATATATTTTTTCAAAAAATATATTAGTTAATTTAATTAGTTAATGATAATTTAATGTATTCTAAGATATATTACTTAATAATTATTTAAATATATGAATTAATATTAATAAATTAATATTTTATGTATTGGGTTAGGGTTAAAAGATAAATAAATAATAAATAGTATTGCTTATAAAATAAAAATAATAATAGATAATTTAGATAAAACTAAATCCACGGATTTAATCTGATCCGATCCGTTATTACAAGGATCCAATCAGATTCTATCTGTGGGATAACGAATTGGTGGCGGATTAAAAAATTCCTAATCCATTGGAAACGGATCGGATTAGGACTGATGTCTAATCTGATTCGATCTGTGACCACCCTTATTTGGTATTGAAAATTTGTTTCGAAAAATCCGAAACTAGAAACATGAAAACATTACCAAACACATCTTGCATTTTAAGAAATTTGAAAACAAATCACATTTGGGATATCATTTTGTTACCAAAATTTCTGAATCATGAAACATGTTTGGTAAAGGGATTTGGATACTCTAAGTTAAATCTTCTCTGAGTCATTCTAAGTTGAATTCTCTGTAAATTAACACGTGACATTTAAAATCTATCTACGACTTGTATTAAACCATGTCAACTAATTTAAAGAAAATTTGAAAATTGCTCTCACTCTCTCCTCTTGCTTATTCCCACGATTGGAGAAATATTTCGCGCCAAAAATGAATATTCTTTCCCACCATTTTTGGCATCTAAAAGCTCTGGTTCACTCTCTTTTTCTAAAATCCATTTTTGGTGCCTAAAAGCTCTGGTTCACTCCCTTTTTCTGAAATCTAAATAGCAAAATTCCTCTCTTTTATAAAATTTAAACTGCAAAATCCATTAAAGAGGTTTTAAATTTGCATATTCATTTTTGGCACGAAATATTCCCCTAGTCGTGGGAATGAGCAAGAGGAAAGGGAGGGAGCGATCTTTTTCCAGAAAAGATAAGGAGAGAGAACTGCGTTAACGTTGTTAAAGTATGTTGAATTTTCCTTATTTCAAAACGGTGTAGTTTTTAAACTTTCTTTAAATTAGTTGATGTGGTTTAACACAAGCAGTAAATAGATTTTAAATGTCATGTCAATCTGCAGAAAATTCAACTTAGGAAAACTTAAAGAAAATTTAATTTAGAGGATCCAAATCCTTGGTAAAGGCTGTTTTGTTTATGTTTTTTAAAATGATATATAGTATTAATATAATTATTAGTTATATATGTAATAGTGTAATTTTATATGATTTGAGAAATTTTTTACATAAATATGTTTTTTTATCCATTAACACTTAGAATAAAAAATAAAAAAATAAAAAATCATTAACACTTCGATTTAAATTGCATATACTTCTAATGCAAATGTTAAGAAGTCCCTAACCATTTGTTCAATACGTTTTTTAACGTATTGAACAAATGGTTAGGGACTTCGCATCATAAGTATATATATAAAATTCTTGTGTAGAGAATTGCTTTTATTAGAGTAACTTTTATTAGTACTACTATTACTAAAAAGTTTAACATATTTATAAAAAATGCAGTCAAGTTTTAAGCAGGATTTACCAATAATTGAAATAATCAAATTTCGGAGATTTTGTAATCAAGATATATTCATTTAAGTTTGTGTGTATATTTTTGGTAATGCACATAGCTGTGATGAACTTATATTTTTCAAAACACAACCAAATAACAATTATTATCAAATAAGTTAATCACTAGAAACAATTAGTTACCTTGCGAACATTCGAAATGCTGTAGCAAAGACAAGAAAATGGAAGCAGTAAAATACTCCAAATATTTTTTTGTTGGTTAATCTCTATTTACTAACAAAAAAATGTTGGGTTTAAATATTAAATAACATGTAGAAATCAAAATTAATCATGAATTAAAGAAAGGTTTTGATATCATACCTTATTAGAAGATTAAACTTTAGATATCTTGAGAATTCCTTAGTGCCCTTTAAGAGATCTAAAAAATTATAGCGCTTTACCCCCTTCTAAGAGTTGTCGATACGATAGTTCTGAATATGTTTTAAAACTCTTATATATAACAACAACAGAAAGGACGACTTCTCTACAAACAAGCATGCATAAGTTTCCCTTCCTATTATGAAAACTTAGATATTAATTATTAGAATTAAATCATACCAAATAAGTTAGAAAACCACAATCCAATGGTATAAAAACCATACTCCCAATTAGACCACCAAATTGGAAAGTACAACTCAATCCATCAAGTATCAATAATCACATTGCAATCCTACTTTAGAAAACGTAGTGCATAAGACCATAAAATAATTTTTATTATTTAAATATACATATATAAATTCTAACAATCTCCCACTTGGTCCATGCACTCTAAGTAAAATGACACTATGGATTAAAACACACTTTATAAAAGTTGAGTGGCCATTGATGGATTGAAACTTTAGAACACTCTCCTCCATAAATTTCCTCAATAGTAGATCATGAATGCGTAGACAAGTAATATATTAGTCTAAACAGTTCCATGGTCTCAAAACTGATTCCATCTGGGATTCAAGCAAATATAGTGGTTTTTATTATATTTCATGAGATGTGTAAACTGCATATGGTCTAAACGCACACCTCATTATCTGTCATGCTTCATACCATTGCGGTATGTCACCTAAACATATTACAACAAACCGCCAACCTTCTGTTCAGTGTGAGGGTTTATCGAGATGGAGCCAATCTCATATCTAGCCCAAGCTATCCTCATAGAGCGTTAACACTCCCACAAGCAAATTGTAGTAATTATGTTTGGATTTATCAATGTGGTGCTAATTTCACATCTAGCCCAAACAACTTCATGAGTAAAATACCAATCTCAGACAAACTTTAGTAATTATGTTTGGATTTACCAATGTGGTGCCAATTTCACATCTAGCCCAAACAACTTCATGAGTGAAATACCACTCTCAAGCAACCTTTAATAATTATTTTTGAATTTACCGATGTGGTGCTAATCTCATATCTAATCCAAACAACCTCATGAGTGAAATACCACTCCCAGGCAAACATAATAGCACGTGTATAAACCATATATATCAAGATAATAATAATGATGCATCATAACTTTATTTTGAATGCAAATAACTGTCACCATAAGGTGTAAAGAAACTAATTGCAAGGTAACATATACAAAAGAAATACTAGACATCATAACATAATGACTCTCAAACACCTATCTGAATCACGTGCTCTTTAAATAGCTTATTATCTTCGGCTGAAGACTTTAGTAAGAAGATTTGCAACAATCTTTCTGTAACCATATGGGGAAATCTTAATAGCACCTAAATCTTAACCTCCTCGCGCTTGAAAAATGTACTTTATGTCAATGGGCTTACTACGCTTGGTCACCCTTAAATTGTTTCCATATACTTAATTAATATAAGCCTTTAGAGAAAGTCTAAGTATTCCAGTAGCGTGATTTCTATGGATCCTACTGCTAATGACATACTTTGCTGTGATACCCCTCGATTCTAGAGCCACGGGTGATCAAGTCCGAGTACAGATCTGAGGGATACCAATCAATCAATATGTAAATAAACACAGAATACAAAAATGAAATAAGAATAACAAGATAAGCTGAAAGAATTCTAAATTAAAAATCCTCAAAAGTTAAAGATTAAAATAATCCAACTCTCCAAAACCACCAAGAGTACAACTCGGGAATCCATCTAGTGGACCCTTAAATATAATCTCAGATGATAAGTAAACAACTGAAGATACAATCCAAATCTAAACATGGAATGAAATCCTACGTCGTCAGCAGAGTGAATGACCGTCTCTGCTCAACCCGATCAAGCCCCAAGACTGGAACCGTCCGTTACTTAAAAAATATTAGAGTGGGTCCAGCCCACGAACAAGTTCTAATCTAACTGCAATCCATACAGTGACCTGATACGTAGAAACATCCTAGATATCTCATAATATCTATATAGTCCATAAATATATATATATATATATATATATATATATATATATATATATATATATATATATATCCACACTAAGGGACATTCACTGAACTACAAAGGGGGTCTCAACCTGAATAGAAGGTAATATGCAAAAACGTACTCAAAGGTGGGTATGAATACCTAGACCTAACAGGGTACACCTCAACCTATCATAGCCAGCTACGCATCCACCACATATACGCACCCTAACCAACGAGCCTGAGAGTCAAGCTCATCTCGTGGTACCATAACCATATATTTAATGTCCATCCAAAACCAGAGTATGTCATTCAATTATATAATGAACTGACATAAGATTTATAATCCAGTTAGTTACTCAATGATGAGTGCTAAAAAATGCGCAATTAAACCCCTTAAGCTTAGGTATTCTAGGACCTTTATCTATCTTACTTTCCCATTTTAGACTAATTTCGTGTTATTGCCCTTTTTAGGTGCTTATTCCAAAAATAAGTCAATTCAGCCAAATAAGAGCATTAAAGAAGCTAACTCAAGCTGGATAGAAGAAAGGAGCAAAGTGGAAGCATAATGAAGCAAAGTGTGGAAATCAGCAAGTTCGATCGATCTCAACATCACTTCGATCGATCGAAGAAACATCGATCTGGACATATCAAGATGGATCCAAGCCCTTGTTCTTATCTAAAAGAATCCACCAAGTTCAATCGATCCAACTTCTATTCGATCGATCGAAAATATTCAATCTTATCCCCACCTACCACTTTTGACTCTTTCCCAAAATATCTCAGAGATTTGTCTTTATTCAAAAAGGCGCTGCCAAGGACGATTGATCTCAGCAGTATTCGATGGATCTCATCACAGTTCGATCGATCGAACCTCCTCAAGTCCGAAAAAAATAGATTTCAGCTCATTAAAAGTTGACTCATGGTGCAATCATTAGAGGGACCTTGGTGTACGAGCCCAGACCATTGGGTGTGACACTTGACCTACCTATATAAGGATTTGGAGCCATTTATTCATCATAATGGATCATTCATCATATCTCATATCTTGGAGAGGAGGCTAGAGACTAGAGAGCTTTTCACACACCTTTAGTAGTTCTTCCATTCTTCTAGCTTTCCATCAAGAATAAGGTCATTCCTACCATGGAGATAGCCCTTGAGTATTGGATGACTACTTCAATGAGTGGCTAGACATCTACTTGGGGCTAGAGTAGCCCCTAAGTTTGCTTCCTAGACTTAGTGCTTTGTATATTTTGAGGGATTCATTTGTAACAAATGTTTTGATCTTGGATTTATATATATATCTTGTAGTTTCTACTTGATGTGTATGGATTAATGCTTTCAATTGATTATCTAGTTCTAACCATATGTCTATGTATGCTAGAATGGATGATTCATGTGCTTTTCTCTAGATTTAGTGGAGTTTATATATGTCTATATGTATGGATAAAGTTAATTTAGAGATGGTCAAAACATAGTGCTTAATTGAACACATTTGTAATTTATTTGATGGTTCACTCTTGTTTTTTGATGGATTGTGCCACACCTTTAACTTACTTAGTTTAATTTCCATGTCTTTAGTGTAGATGTAGTGTAGTTGCTCTAGATTCATAGATAGGTGGACAATCTATTCTTGTTTCTTGGTGTTCCATACTTATGAATGCAAAGGGTGTATGTTTCTAGATAGTTGTGTGTGCATAAATTGTGGTTTCATTGAATGAATTTTGGTCTCATTTGACAGGTTGTGTTTTTCATATTAATTGGCTAGACAATTTATACTTATTTGTCTTCCATGCCTAGTTTCAATTAATGACACACACACACACACAAGTTACAATTCAATTTCCCCATTGATATATAATTGCTAGTGTCTAGTGAAGTCAAGCTTAGTGGTGAGCTCTAGTACCCTAAGTCCTCTCCTCTATATATCTTTTTCTCTACCTTATAAATCATTGTGTTTTGTTTACTCTAATTTCAATTGCATTGTAGTGTAATTAACCAAACAAACCATATTTTGATCACTTGACCTACTAACCCTATACATTGTTTCCATTACAAACACGCCTTAAAATCCCTTCGGACGATCCCTACTCACCCTAACTATATTTTTAGTTAGAGGTAGTAGTGGCTTTTATAAATTTAAAACTTGGCCACACTATTTTGCACAAATTTGGTTGTACCCGCGACACCACACCAAGTTTTTGGCGCCGTTACCGGGGATTCAAATTAGCAATGCCGTATTTTGGAAACAAATAGGAATGAGTACTCTTTTGATCGTGTCTTTACTTTATTTTACTTTTATTGCTTATTGTGTTTGTTCATATTTGGCTAGGTGAATTGAGCAAGGAAGTTGAGCAAAGGAGAATTGAAAGCAAGGAAGCCAAGTGAAGCTAAGCAAAAGCAAGGAGCTAAAATCTAAAAAATTGTAAAGCATAGCAAGGCTTGAAAATTGAAAATGAATTGAAGTTGCTTAAAAACCTTTTGTAAGATCTTTCTAACTCAATCTTTAGTTAAATTGTCGACCTACATGGTGGCAAGTTCTTCAATTCTTAGATAAATCATGAGCCCGCATCGAGGTAATTTACTTTTCTTTGCATGTTGTTCAAGCATGGGAGTATAGGATCAATGTATGCAGATAATGTTTGTTGATTGATTTGTTGAGGGGGTGAAGTGATTGTTATTTGCCTGTTATTTGTAAAGCTAGTGTATGCATGGTCGTAGGTCATTAAATCCTACTCTTGTCCCTTCTAATTTGCATCTTGAATCGGTTGTTCGTAATCCTAGGGGAAGTGGTAGTTCTCATCACTCCATTTTACCAATGGAGGAATTAAATGATGACCATGTAGAGGACCTTGGTCACATAGACCAATAAGGCATCCTCCACCCTAATGTGCATTATGAAAATATTCAAGTACCGTTGGGCATGCCTAGACCATTCATTCACCCACGACAATAAGGCCAAGTTCCATTGGGAATGCCTCGGCTAATTTTTGCTCCACGACCTCCCATTATGTAAGGCAATCAAGGTGTCCGAGTAGCACCGCCGGTTGTGAATCCTCCCATTACTTTTAGAGACCATTATGTGCCTAATGAATGCAATGCACCCACTTGCATTCAATTGCCCCCATTTAAAGCACATCACTATGAAATTAAACTGCAAACTATTCAAATGCTTCCCAACTATCATGGACTTCCAAGTGAAGAACCTTACAAGTATTTGGATGAGTTTCTTGAAGTGTGTTCCACTGTGAAATACACGAACATGCCGGAAGAGGTTTTAAGACTTAAAATTTTTCCTTTCACCCTTAAAGACAAGGCAAAATATTGATTCAATAATTTTAAGCCTTTTTCGATAACTTCTTATGCAAAAATGCAACAAGAGTTCTTGAAGAAGTATTATCCGGTTTCTAAGACCAATACCATGAAGACTTCCATTAGAGAATTTTTTCAAGGGGATGGGGAAATGTTTCATGAGGCATGGGAAAGATTTAATGACTTGCTTAGGAAGTGCCCACATCATAACATACCTAAGTGGCAACTAGTTCAAGATTTCTTTAAAAGTTTGCTGGATAATCACAAGGATATGGTTGATGTATCTATGGGTGGTTCTTATCTTGATAAGCATGAGGATGATGTGTGGCAATTATATGAAAGCATGAGTGAAAATTCAATGCATAGATCATTATCTTCTAAAAATGGTAGAAATCTAGGTGGAAGGAAAAATGTTGGCTTATATCAAGTTGACAACTCTAATGACATAGCCGCCGAGATGAAATCCTTATCTCAAAGGTTTGATCAATTTTCAATTAACCAAACTTCAGCGAATCAAGTATCTTCCTCCCCTAATCATGTTCATCATCGTGCATCTAATGAATCTTGCATGACTTGTTCAAGTGTTTTACATTCTACTTCCAATTGTCCCCATAGACATGTGCCAAGTGAAAACCATGAACAAGTCCATGCTAAATTTGTCAACCAAGTGAATAATCCCTATGGCACTCATTATAATTCAAGTTGGAGGAACCATCCAAACTTCTCTTGGAAAAGCCAAGGGGAGGGCTCAAACCCTTCCTAAGGTGGTTTTCAAGGAAAGTATGTTCCACCTCCAATGCAAGGCCAAGGTTTCCATGGTTTTAGATCTTGTTTTCAATCATCGCATGGTAATCAATCTTCAAATTCTCATTTTCCTAATCAACCATCTTATTCTCAAGGAAATTCTAGGAGTCTCGCTTTTGAAGAGAAAGTGTTGACCGCTTTAGGCACCCTAGAGGCAAACACTCAATTGTTTCATTCCCATTCTCAATCTACTGCTAAGTTAGAAACCCAAGTCGGTCAAATAGCTAGTATTTTGAATGCTAGAAAGAAAGGGAAAATGCCTTTGAACGCCCCACCAAAGCAACAATGTGTTGTGGAGACTCATCCCTCATTAGAAGGTCACACAATCAAACATGTCAATACGGTGACAACCTTAAGGAGTGGGAAGATTGTGGACAAGGAGTGGGAAGATTGTGGACAACCAAGTGAGTAAGTCTAATGAAGAAAGTGAACCGGTGCAACCAAAAGTTGACACCCGTCCCGTTTCACATTTTATTCCTCCTTTATTGCATGTGCATAATCATCATATTGAGAAAGTGTTGAAAAATGATTTGAAAGATGAATTAAAGCATGATTTGAAAAAGGATTTGAAAAATTCTTGTGTTGATGATGTTTTGAAGAAAGATTTTGAGCCAATAGCTCCATTTCCGGATGCCTTGAAAGGATCCATTTATCTTGACAAACAAAAGACCAAGACCAATGAAATTATTAAATATTTAGGCAAGTGAAGATTAATCTTCCACTTTTGGATGCAATTAAGCAAATTCTAGCTTATGCCAAGTTTTTAAAAAATCTTTGCACCCAAAAGAGGAAGAATAAAAGCCAAGCACCAAAGAAAGTGGTTTTAACCGAGCAAGTGAGCTCTATTTTGTAACACAACACTCTCTCAAAATTTAAGGACCCCAGTTCACCTACTATTTCTTGCATCATTGGTGACCATGTCATAAATCGGGCTCTTCTTGATTTAGGAGCTAGTGTTAACCTGCTTCCCTATTCAGTATATGTCAAATTAGGCTTAGGAGACTTAAAACCGACGTCGGTGGTATTACAACTTGCCGACCAATCCATCAAAAAGGCCCGGGGTATCATTGAGGATGTTTTGATCAAGATAGATAAGTTATTCTTCCCCGTTGATTTCGTTGTCATTGACACGGAACAAGTTCCAAACCCCAAGAGCCAAATTCCCGTTATCCTTGGCCGTCCCTTCTTGGCAACTGCGAATGCCAACATAAATTGTAAGACGGGGATAATGAAAATCTCATTTGGGCATATGAAAGTGAAGTTGAACATTTTTAATCCGACCCCGAATTCAATAAACAAGCATGAAGAAGTGTGTGTTGTAGAAAAGTGCATTGATAATTAATTAGATAGAATTGAGTCTTTGCTTGAAAGTGGAAGTTCTAAGAGTTTGTCTACCAAAGAGAATTCAAAGAAAGTTGCATTGAAACCAAGTGTTTTAAGGGCCTGGAAGCCCAAGAGTTGTTTGACCAAAGACCATTAATGTCGTTTGAATCAAATCCAATGAGTTCTTTAGGGAACCATTTGTTGGGTGGGATTCAAAGTGCTTTTCACCCCGTCAAGGAGGGGATGCATAACAAAATATTTGATCCAGGCTAAAAGAGTCCAACGTCTTGTTAGAGACGTTAAAGACTAGTAAATGCTTCGTAGGGTTTACAACCCTATTCCTCCCTCATTTCTATTTTTACCTTTCATTTCTTACGTCGTCTAGATATGTTTTGGGGTTTATACACATTGATAAAAACTATGATTGATAATGCATACACTTTCATTATGAAAATAGGCATTTTGTTCCTATTCGATCGATCTCAAAATAAGTTCGATCGATCGAACACCAATCTCTGCATCCAATCATCTCTCTGTTCCATCGTGCGAGATTTTCCTGCATAAATCAGCTCTCTGTGTATTGATCAAAAATTTCCTTGGATTGATCTGAAAGTTCCTAGATCAATCCAACTTTTTCTTGGATCGATCTTCACTCCACACATAGAAATTTTTTTGAGATCCATGAAAAAGGCCTCTCTGTGCATCGTTCGAACTTGTCTGCAGGTTTTCACCTGTTCGATCGATCTAATTATCTTCCAGATTGATCTTGGATTGATCGATCTGTACCCCTTTGTTGACTTTGATTTGACTACTCTTTTGAATTTTAATTTTAAATTAGCAAAAATATAAAAAAAAAATATTTTGAATTTTTATTTTATTTTATTTTACTCTCAAAATAAAAAATAATAATAAAATAAAATAAATAAAATAATAAAATTACATATATTTTTATTGTTTTTTTTTATTTGTATTTTTATTTTAAAAATACTTTCAAAAATTCCAAAAGATTTTCACTAATTTTTACTTTTATGTTATTATCCAAAAATCCAAAACTATTTTCTTTTTAATTCCATTTTATTTTATTATTTTAATTTTTTTTTAAATATATATATAATATTTTTAGTTTTCAAAAATTCAAAATTTTCAAAAATACTTTGTCATTTTGAGAAACATATGCTACTTGCATTCAAAAGTATGGAACATCAAACAACAAGTATAGATTGTCCTCCTATCTAACAACTATGTTACCACTACACTTCAATTAAGCTAATGACATGAAATTAAATTAATTAAGCTAAGGGAGAGGCACAATCCATCAAGAAATGAGCATGAACCATCTAGAAAATTACAAGAGCATTCCTTTAAGCACTATGTTTTGACAATCTCTAAATCTATAGTATTAATACACATAGACATGCATCAAAAACACAAGAAATTGGACAAACACATGAACATCTATTCTAACATACATAGACATATGGATAGAATGAAATGATCAATTGGAAGCATTAAACCACATAAATCATTGAATAAACAAGATCTATATATATATAAGTGCCAAAACATGTATTACAACACTAATCCCTCAATAATACACAAAATCAAAATGTAGAAAGCATGCTTAGGGCTAACTCTAGCCCCAAGAGGATGTCTAGCCACTCATGGTAGTACTTCTCCAACCCTCAAAGGCTAACTCCATGGTAGAGATTTGCTCCTTGGTTGATAAAAAGTCTCCAATGGTGTCTCTAGCCTTTTCCTCCTCTAAACTTGCTCTCCAAGAGTTCTTACAAGGTATGAGATGATATGATGTGATGTGGTATTGTGTTATCATGTAAAAAGTAATCCTTATCCTTATATAGGTAGGTCAAATGACACACAAAATGAGTTGGGGTCGTGCACAAAATATTCCCCAATGATTGGATAAAGGACAACTTTTTGTGAGCTGGAATTTTAACTTTTTCGCACTAGAGTAAGTTCGATCGATCGAACCTTGGACTTGGATCGATCGAACATGACTGAGATCTATCGAATTTAGGCTGGATTGATCCTCAATGGTGGCGCTTTTTGGATAAAGACAAATCTGAGATATTTTGAAGATATTTTTGGGAAAAGTGCAAAAGTGGTTGGTAGGGTGGTATAACTAGATAAGATCAATCATTTGGATAAGGACAAGGCAGTTCAATCGATCGAAGAATGATGTTGGATCGATCGAACTTTTGAGGTCTCTAAAAATGTCACCATGGCTCTGATCCATCTTAAAGTGCTGAGATCGATCATGTTGGATCGATCAAACTTTGATCTGAGATCGATCGAAGATGTTGATTTCCACCTTTTTCTTCCTTTTGCTTCCACTTGGCTCCTTTCTTTGATTCATCGCAGAATTGCTTCATTTCTGCTCTTATTTGGCTGAGTTAGCTTATTTTCGGGATAAGTGCCTGAAAATGGAAATAATACGAACGGTAAAGTAAGATAGATAAAGGTACTATAATGCCTAAGCTTAAGGGGTTTAAATATGCACTTTTCAGCGCTCATCACACCCCCAAACTTAAATATTGTTAGTCCCTAGCAATGAACTACGAAGTAAAGAAATGAAATGAACAACTAAATAACTATAACTAGAAAGTAATAAATGGATAACGCCACTTTCGTAGGGAACACGATTGCACTTAGCATATGCAACAAGCCTTTTAAACCCCTAGGTTACCCCTAGTGGACGAGTGAAGTCTCGTGAGGGTTTCCAGAAATAATACCTACAAACATTAAGCTCATTCTCACAAAAGAGGCACCAATATTGCAAACAAGCATTGGGAGAAAACTACCTCAAGTATGCAATTTTTCAAACATTTCCGAGCAATCTCCCAAAATCTTAACATCAAGCAAGCAAGTATGGTCCTCCATACATCAAGAAAATGATCATGCAAATCAAAATAACTTTAGAATCATTTTGCGTGGACTAGCATCAAATGTGTTACTATCTTAGCCAACTAAAGAATTCAGCACATCCTAACCCTCAAACTAGCACACAAATCTAGTACTGATCATCAAGACAAAAAATGAACCTTTTATTAAAGCTTATTGATCTAGGTGCGCTTATTCTTTTCACTCATTTTTTTTTTTTTTTTTTTTCGAAAAAGATGGAAGCATGGTGCAATGTATTGATCTATTAAGCTTTCTAGCGATTCATGAGGTCGAGCGTTAGGTCAATGACTCCCAAACCAGACACCTTTAGGGCATTAGGTGTTCAAACACCCCTACAATTTACAAGCTCAAATCAACTAGGCTACAAATCAAGACAACCTCCATCTAATCATTGCCCACTTCTCACCTTTTGGGAGAAGTCCTCACTTTTTATTGCTTCTGTAACTTTTTTTTTTTTTTTTTTTTTTTTTTTTTTTTTTTTTTTTTTTTACTGCAAGTTCAATTATTAACCTAGAGTTTGGACCCTCCGCCTTTCGGCGAGAGAAGTTCAGTACTTGATGAGGCTAGAATCCTGGCTACTTAGTGAAAAGGGGTTGTTATCCACCTTTATCAAAAATGAAAGTTTCCAATGTACTACTAGCCCAATTGGGATATAACTAATTCAATAATCAACAAAGCATGTACCCCACAAATGAATGCTATTATGCGCCTGTGCTAGTGTAGAATTCTAAAGTGAATCTCAAAATAATCACAAAATCAAAATGATGTGGACCACAAGTGCAAGCAAGATATCAATCTTTTGAAAAATTTACTCCTAAATAACATTCATAAGGCATACAAGGAGTATTGACTCTCAAGTCAAGCAATTTTTAAATTTTAAACAATATAGTCCTTAAAAGATCAAAATCATAGCTAGATATAGACCAATCATAGAAAATCTCTCAAATACACAAGTCATACTCAAAATTTTGAATTTAAAAGCAAACACTGTAACATACACCGTTACCCCCAAACTTAAACGGCACAATGTCCTCAATGTGCAAAGAGAACAAAAGGAAAGAGTATACCGGTGCAATTAAGGCAAAGAATGATCGGGACTAAAGTATCCGAAGTAGGTGACATAGCCCCCCCAAACTTGGGATTAACTGTGGTCCTGAAATTTGGCACTCGGATAAACTCATCAGATAACAAAAAGGGATAATCAGTGCACAGTGGACATGCAAATGTAAATGAAATAAAGCAGTTAAAGGGGTATAAAGGTGATCCTAAAAATCGGGTAGCACTCTCTCACTGAAGTCACTGTGATGTACTTGATGGAATCAAACATATAGAGATAAGAATATAACAGATGACATCCATAACAAAAACATATATAAAGAAAATAAAGTATAGAGTACATCAAAAGATCAAAGCCGACAGACCTGCTACAAATAATATACAGTGATAAAAATAAAGTATAGAGCACAGAGGTGGAGTATAAAAAGATAGAAGAACTAGAAATCTCAGGTGGAGGAGGCAGGTCGGGCAGGGCGAGCTCCGCGGATATCGCGAGATAAGTCTCAGAGTGCAGTCATGACATCCGTGCGGAATGTAGCGAAATTAGCTTGGTGGGCTACAGCATCGGCTCGAATGGCAGCAGTATCAGCTCTGATAGCAACCACTGCATCCTCAAGAGCCTGAAGATGCTCTCCAAAGCCGGGGGTCTGACTAGGAGCCTCAGGTATGGATGAATCAGAAGAAAGATCCTAAGTCTGCTCCTCCTCATGTACTGGCGACTCAGCTGGAGAGTGCTGTTCTGTGTCATCTGCAAGTCACTCCAAATCGATGTCTATGTGCTCGGCAGCTGGACCTACTGGTATATTGTCCGCTGCGGGATTTGCTGCTGCTACCTGAGCTGCTGCCTCTGCTTCCTCAGCGTCGAGCTCCTCTGCAGCCACTGCTGCGTGGTCCTACAGTCTAGTGATGATAGCATTATAGCTCTTGTCCCAGTCCTTCTTTAAGAAGTGACAGGAACCTCTCTCAGGGTGCTCCCGAGGATGAAAAGGGTAGCGCTGGTCAATAAGTATCTGGGTGATAAGGTGGCCAAAAGGAAAAGACTTAGCCCTTCTGGGCTTCTCCTTGTTGATATACTCGTCAAAGAGCTTCCTCATCACGCTCTAGATGAGCGCGGGGATAGATACCCAGTGGCCTGTATAAAATGCGTAGAGGGCTATCAAATAGTCTCTTCACCACTGGATCTTGTGCCCAGCCATATATATATTCTGAAAAAGAACGGAATCGAAGAACCATAGGTCATCTGGAAAAAAAGTGTGGGTGGCAAAAGTCTCGCCATCGGCATGGTGACCTGTCAAGAAAACTGCCATGTCGGTGTAAGAAGGCCTGTATAGCCTCGGATATAGCTCCTGTAGCTCCAGAGGGCATCGATGTGGACAATGGCATCAGCGAGCTAGTGAGTCCATAGTAATCGTGATCTGATGGCCATCTATGGTAGTGACCAGCTCTACTGTGGTACGCGGGGATGGTTGGAGGTTCTGGAAAAACATTCGTACCAGCCGCGGGTAGACTAGCTCAGTAACTGGGGCAAGAATAGCTACAAGGCCCCTCTAGATAATGTCATGGTAAGCTGATCAGGTCAGTACCAATCTGGAGAAGAAATCTGTGTCAAACACCGACTCATGGTCCACTATCATATGCGCATATCTAGGTGCGGGCCTATCACGCTCTCGAGCTGGCTGAGTTGGCTGGCGTGGTGGAGATGGTAATGGTGAATGCTCAGCTCCAGCATGTGATGGAGATGGTGATGGTGTAAATGCAGGCTGAGCCACAGACGTAGATGGAATATGATCATCCTCAACCTCATGAGCAGGTGACTGAGGTGGAGTAGGTTGTAAGGGCTCCTCCTGTGCATGGGAGGGCTCTGCTGGCTCTTCTATCCTCTGTCGGATATGTCTCTGAGGTCTGTGTTGCCTCTTGGCAACAGTCTTGCGCTTAGTCATAGCCTGAAAAATAATTTAACAACTTGCAAGGGGAGTCAGTACCAGAATTAAGAATTGAAAGCACAAAATAGAAACATGCATGTCACATAAGATAGACAAAATATATAGAAGACATGAATCTATGCAAGTAACAGGGTATGAAACATGCCAAACAGGCATTAAGCATATATGAGATAGCATGAACATTATGTATGATGAATGAAGTGTGTGTGTATGAGATCTGTAAAGTTCGATCGATCACAAAAAGGTTTGAGATCAATCTCAAAACTTCGATCGATCTGAGATATGAGTTCGATCGATCTCTCAAGATATCTGAGATATAAGTTCGATCGATCGAACTGTGCGAAGGTGAAAACTGAAAGGTCACAGATTTGTGACTTTGGAAGCACAGGGGCCACACGAACAGTGTTGTGGGCCTATCAACACAACAATTCAATCAATTCTAGCCACTTTGCAAAGCCCATACTCCCATAATCAATTCAAAACTAAAAATATATATATAACCATATATACATATATATACACATATATACAAACATGCTTCAAGCTCATTGATGGGGTGTATCACTGCACCACAAGCTTAAGAGGGAGTGTGTATTAAGGCGAGGGCCAAGTTTTACATTTATAAAAGCCACTACTACCTTCACTAAAAATATAGTTAGGGTGAGTAGGGATCGTCCCAAGGAATTGGAGTTGTACTAGCTTGTGGATTCACAATTAGGGTTAGTAGGTCGAGTGATCAAACAAATGGTTGGTTGGTTGATTAAACTAGAGAGAAAATTAAACTAAATAATTGAATGCCACTACTACCTTCACTAAAAATATAGTTAGGGTGAGTAGGGATCGTCCTAAGGGATTGGAGTCGTACTAGCTTGTGGAATCACAATTAGGGTTAGTAGGTCGAGTGATCAAACAAATGGTTGGTTGGTTGATTAAACTAAAGAACAAATTAAACTAAATAATTGAATGCAATAAGGAACAAGTAAGAGAGAGAGAGTTCTTGGGGTTTAGAGGTCACCACCAAACAATACTTTTCTACACCTTTAACTAATGACTAATGAGGGAAATGTCTGTTGCAATATTGATGTGTGTGTGTGTTTGGTTGATTCAATTAGCAAGGGTGACCAATTAAACATACATTGTCTAATCAACATGTGAAAAGCACAATATATCTAGCAATTAAGTATATATTGTCTAAATAGCATGTGAAAAGCACAATATATCTAGCAAGTCATTAATCATTTCATTAAGCTCACAAGCCAAATACACTATAAAGTTAGAGACATATGCTACTTGCATTCAAAAGTATGAAACATCAAACAACAAGCATGGATTGTCCTCCCATCTAACAACTATGTTACCACTACACTTCAATTAAGCTAATGACATGAAATTAAACTAATTAAGCTAAGGGAGAGGCACAATCCATCAAGAAATGAGCATGAACCATCTAGAAAATTACAAGAGCATTCCTTTAAGCACTATGTTTTGACAATCTCTAGATCTATAGCATTAATACACATAGACATGCATCAAAAACACAAGAAATAGAGACAAACACATGAACATTTATTCTAGCATACATAGGCATATGGATAGAATGAAATGATCCATTGGAAGCATTAAACCACATAAATCATTGAATAAATAAGATCTATATATATATAAGTGTCAAAACATGTATTACAACACTTTTAAGGCATCCGGAAATGGAACTTTTGGTTCAAACACTTTTTTAGCATTTCTTTTTAAAAAGTCCTCAACACAAGAATTTTTTAAATCACTTTGTTTCAAATCATTTTTCAACAAAACCTTTCCAAATTCATTTTTCGGCAAATCTTTCTTTAAATCATTTTCAAAATCATTCTTCAAATCACATTTTGAAGTTTTCTCATTCACAAGATCATGTATATGCAATGAAGGAAAAATGGGATGTGAAATGGGACGAGTGATAACTTGAGGTTGCACTGGTTCACTCTCTTCATTAGACATTTCAACTTGATTGTCCACAATCCTACCACTCCGCAAGGTGGTCACCGCATTAACATGCTCAATGGTGTGGCCTTCTGATGAGGAATGAGTTTCCACAACACATTGTTACTTAGGTGGGGCATTCATAGGCATCTTTCCCTTTTCTCTTGCATTACGAGTGCTTGCTATTTGCCCTACTTGGGTTTCTAGCTTCACAATAGATTGAGAGTAGGAATGAAGCAATTGTGTGTTAGCCTCAAGAGTGCCCAAAGCATTCAAAACTTTTTCTTCAAAGGCGGGACTTCTAGCATTTCCTTGGGAATAAGATTGGTTGGGAAAATAAGTGTTAGCAAATTGATTCCCTTGTGATTGATAAGGTCTATAACCTTGGGATCCTTGGTTTTGAAGTGGAGGTGGAATGTACTTCCCTTAAAAACCGCCTTGGGAAGGGTTTGAGCGCTCTCCTTGGTTTTTTCAAGAGAAATTAGGATGATTTCTCCAACTTAGATTATAATGAGTACCATAAGGATTGTTCCCTTGGTTCACAAAGGCTGCATTGACTTGTTTATTAGGTTCATTTTGCACTTGTCCGTGAGGACAATGAGAAGTAGAATGAAGAACACTAGAACAAGTCATACATGTTTCATTTGATGCACGATGAGAATGGTTAGGGAAGGAAGATACTTGGTTCACCGAGTTTTGGTTAATAAAAAATTAATCAAATCTTTGAGATAAAGACTTCATTTCGGCGGCTATTTCATTTGAGTGGTCGACTTAATGTAAGCCAACACTCTTCCTACCTTGTGAATTTCTACCATTCTTGGATGATAATGTTCTATGCAAAGAATTTTCACTCATGCTCTCATAAAGACGCCACACGTCATCCTCATGCCTATCAATGTATGAGCCACCCATAGAAGCATCAACCATGCCTTTGTAATTGTCCGATAAGCTCTCAAAGAAATATTGAACTAATTGCCATTTGGGCATGTCATGATGTGGACACTTCCTAAGTAATTCATTAAAGTGTTCTCATGCCTCATGAAACGTTTCTCCATCCCCATATGAAAATTCTCGAATTGAGGTTCTCATGGCATTGGTCTTAGAAACTGGATAGTACTTCTTCAAGAACTCTTGTTGCATTTCTGCCTAAGAAGTGATTGAAAAAGGCCTAAGATTGTTAAACCAATACTTAGCCTTGTCTTTTAAAGTGAATAGAAAAAGTTTGAGTCGTAAAACCTCTTCCGGCATGTCCGTATATTTTACGGTGGAACATACTTCTAGAAACTCATCCAAATGCTTGTAAGGTTCTTCACTTGGAAGTCTATGATAGTTAGGATGCATTTGAATGGTTTGTGGTTTAATTTCATAGTGTTGTGCTCTAAATTGTGGCAATTGAATGCATATGGGTGCATTGTATTCATTAGGCACATAGTGATCTCTTAAAGCAAGTGGAGGATTAGCAATTTGAGGTGCAACATAGGCACCTTGATTTTGATTTCCTTGAATGATAGGAGGTTGTGGAGCATACATTGGCCTTAGCATTCCAAATAGAACCTGGCCTTGTTGTTGTGGTTGGTGAATGAATGGCCCAGGCATGTCTAATGGTGCTTGCATGTTCTCATGATGCACATTTGGATGAAGGATACCTTGTTGGTCTATGTGACCAAGGTCCTCTACATGCTCTTATTATGGCCTTCCATTGATGTAATGGATCAGGTAAAACTAGAACTTCCTCTTCCCCTAGGATATCTAACTACAGATTCAAGATGCAAATCAAGAGGGACAAGAGTTGGTCTTAGTGATCTACAACCATGCATGCACAATGTTAAAACGCATAAACACAATGAATGAACAAACACTTCAACTTCACAACAATTTCAATAAAACTTCCTCCACAGACACTTAACCCATACTCCTATGCTTTAACAACAATGATGCAAAGAACAATTAAAAATGCCTCCACGCGGGCTCACGATTTATCTAAGAAATTAAAAACAAGCCTCCAT
Source organism: Cornus florida (assembly GCF_030987335.1). Lineage (NCBI taxonomy): Eukaryota > Viridiplantae > Streptophyta > Magnoliopsida > Cornales > Cornaceae > Cornus > Cornus florida. The sequence continues at coordinate 63,840,557 of NW_026775572.1, read as the reverse complement.
GCGGGCCGACGATTTAACTAAGGGATTGAGTAAGAAAAAACTCACAAAGGTCCTTTAGCACTTCAACTCCAAATTTATAGCTTAGCTTAGCAATTTTTTAAATTTTTAGCATTTTTCCATGGTTGCTTAGCTCCTTTACTTGAAAGCTCATTTGCTTGCCTCCTAGCTCAATGCTCCTTGTCAAAGATGAACAAACACAATAAGTAATCAAAAGAAAAATAAAAACTAAGTAAAGACACGATCAAAAGAATACTAATTCCTAATTGATTCCATGAATACGACGTTGCCTAATCCCCAGCAACGACGCCAAAAATTGATGATTTGTCGCCACACCACAAGCTTAAGAGAGTGTATTAAGGCGAGGGCCAAGTTTTACATTTATAAAAGCCACTACTACCTTCATTAAAAATATAGTTAGGGTGAGTAGGAATCGTCCTAAGGGATTGGAGTCGTACTAGCTTATGGAATCACAATTAAGGTTAATAGGTCGAGTGATCAAACAAATGGTTGGTTGGTTGATTAAACTAGAGAGCAAATTAAACTAAATAATTGAATGCAATAAAGAGTAAGTAAGAGAGAGAGAAATCTTGGGGTTTAGAGGTCACCACCAAACAATACTTTTCTACACCCTTAACTAGTGACTAATGAGGGAAATGTGTGTTGCAATATTGATGTGTGTGTGTGTGTTTGGTTAATTCAATTAGCAAAGGTGACCAATTAAGCATACATTGTCTAATCAACATGTGAAAAGCACAATATATCTAGCAATTAAGTATATATTGTCTAAATAACATGTGAAAAGTACAATATATCTAGCAAGTCATTAATCATTTCATTAAGCTCATAAGCCAAATACACCACAAGGTTAGAGACATATGCTACTTGCATTCAAAAGTATGGAATGTCAAACAACAAGCATGGATTATCCTCCCATCTAACAACTATGCTACCACTACACTATAATTAAGCTAATGACATGAAATTAAACTAATTAAGCTAAGGGAGAGGCACAATCCATCAAGAAGTGAGCATGAACCATCTAGAAAATTACAAGAGCATTCCTTTAAGCACTATATTTTGACAATCTCTAAATCTATAGCATTAATACATATAGACATGCATCAAAAATATAAGAAATAGAGACAAACACATGAACATCTATTCTAGCATATATAGACATATGGATAGAATGAAATGATCAATTGGAAGCATTAAACCACATAAATCATTGAATAAACAATATCTATATATATAAAAGTGTCAAAACATGTATTACAACACTAATCCCTCAATAATACACAAAATCAAGATGTAGAAAGCATGCTTGGGGCTAACTCTAGCCCTAAGAGGGTGTCTAGCCACTCATGGTAGTGCTTCTCCAACCCTCAAGGGCTAACTCCATGGTAGAGATTTGTTCCTTGGTTGATGAAGAGTCTCAAATGGTGTCTCTAGCCTCCTCCTCCTCTAAACTTGCTCTCCAAGAGTTCTTACAAGGTATGAAATGATATGATGTGATGTGGTATTGTGTTATCATGTAAAAAGTAATTCTTATCCTTATATAGGTAGGTCAAATGACACCCAAAATGAGCTGGGGTCGTGCACAAAATATTCCCCAATGATTGGATAAAGGACAACTTTTTGTGAGCTGGAATTTTAACTTTTTCGCACTGGAGGAAGTTTGATCGATCGAACCTTGGACTTAGACCAATCGAACATGGCTGAGATCTATCGAACTTAGGCTGGATCGATCCTCAATGGTGGCGCTTTTTGGATAAAGACAAATCTGAGATATTTTGAAGATATTTTTGGGAAAAGGACAAAAGTGGTTAATAGGGTGGTACAACTAGATAAGATCAATCATTTGGATAAGGACAAGGCAGTTCGATCGATCGAAGAATGATGTTGGATCGATCGAACTTTTAAGGTCTCTGAAAATGTCACCATGGCTCTGATCCATCTTGAAGTGCTGAGATCGATCATGTTAGATCGATCGAACTTTGATCTGAGATCGATCGAAGATGTTGATTTCCACCTTTTTCTTCCTTTTGCTTCCACTTGGCTCTTTTGTTTGATTCATCCCAAAATTGCTTCATTTCTGCTCTTATTTGGCTGAGTTAGCTTATTTTCGGGATAAGTGCCTGAAAATGAAAATAATACGAAATCAATCTAAAACGGTAAAGTAAGATAGATAAAAGGTACTATAATGCCTAAGCTTAAGGGGTTTAAATACGCATTTTTCAGCACTTATCATGAAGCTTGATTAAATCTTACTATGAACCAAAAATGAATGTGATTTGGTGTAGATAACAGATATCTGAGATAGGTAACAGATATCTGAGATAGCTATTACACAATGTTTGTCAACAAAAGGATATTTATGAAATTAGTCTCAAATGATTACTAAAGAGGTATATATTTTTAAAATTAATGACTATCCATCTTTTTGTAATTTTAAAATTATTAAGTTTAATTTTAATCACTAAAATAATTTTTTCTTTTACTTTATTTAATTTAATTTTTTTTTTTTTTTTAAGGGGTTGCTGTTAATTGTCATGATGGTCAGTTTTAACATTAGATTAAGTTACCTATCATGTGAATTATGCAAAAAATAGACAATATAAGGTGTTAAATGTCAATAATATAGTTTAAGGGATTAACATATACACGATTTTTCTCAAAACTCAAAGATTACATGATACATCCATACTTCAACATTTAAAGTCTGTGCCCTATGAAATGGGCCACCGTGTTGAATTCTATAGGCATAAAGCTGAGCCGAATGTCATGCCCAGCCTTTGGAGGTTACGCCTGCGCCACGCAGGCGACACGCAACTTTAGGCCCGTGACATGAAGCTATGAAATGGGCTAATCTTAATATCCTCCGGACTGACTTAGCACTTCCCATCAGTGACTGCTCTTCTCATTGACTGCTGTTGCCATAGCTTGAGCCTCACTTTCCACAACAATATCCTCTTATGGTTGGGAGGAGTACCATGAGGACACCTATTCAATAATGAAGTAGCTTCTCCCGAAATTCAAGGTTTTTATTTTTATTTTTTTATTATTTTATTTATATATTAGGTAAATACTCTCTCTCACACACAAACACAAATGTTCACTGTGGAGTCAAATTCCTTACATCCCATTTGAGGGAAAAGTGTCATCAAGTTCATTAATCATTATATAGCAATTTATGCATGTGGCTTATTCAAGTAGCTTTATTTGTACTCATTACTGGATAAAAAAGAGTTGATATTCGTACTCCAATAAAGGTTTCAGTACTCTACTTCCTCTTGTATGGTTCAAAGGTACACACGCATATCTCTCCAATCCTTCATGTGAATATTTCAATTCTTGTTTATCATATATATATATATATAGATATATTTGATATTGAATCCTTGTCTTTGTTAATTATCCATTAATACTGTTGATGATGGATTCTGCACAACCCGGATCTGATCTGACTTTCTGAACAAAGAGAAGAAAAGGTGATCCTACAAACACAGGTGTGTTACCGGTGGAGTAGACTCTGACGAACAAGTCAGTGTGCGAAGTAATATCTCTCTGGAGAAATTAAGAAATTGAGTTAGGATTTATTGCGTACCTCCAAACGTCGATTAGCCCCCTTTATTTATAGGGCATAGGTCAGGATGTTACATAGAGTTCCCGTCATCTTAATCCTTATCATAATCTGTAGGCTTAATCATTATCGTAATTTGTAATCCTTATCGTAATTAGTAATCCTTATCTTAGTCTGTAATCCATATCATAATCTGTAATCCTTATCTTAGTCTGTAGAACCTATCTCAATCTTGTGAGATAGTGCGTTACTTTAACAATCTTCCCCTATCCACGGGTATTTAAATTATACATCCATCAGTTGCCCCCCAATTCAGAAGATTGTTTGTCAAACCACCGGAACGTTAATTCCCAAATATTACATAATAACATATACTTAGAAATGTGGAATCGTTTACCCCATATTTCTACAATAAGTTGGTTTGATTATGAGATAATAGAGCCTTGTCCATTAACTGGACTTAGATTGCCACTTCGCGAATACAGTCAGGGGTCGAGCTACCCAGTTAGCTCACGGGGTCCAGGGGGCAGCGCCCCTAGGAAATTTTTATTTATTTATTTTTTTTGGACCGTAGATGTCTTTGAAATATTTGTCGTAGTGCCAAATTGGCAGCTCATATATATGGCAAACTGCCATGCTGGCAGCCTACCTTTCGGCACATAGGTAACTCATGTATGGCTGCCAGAGTGGTTATCCTATTCGAGGATTGACTCCTAATCCTATTCTATCTTGTAAAAGTAAATTCCTATGCAAAATAGCCTGCTGGGAGCTGATTGTCCCTCACGAAGCAGATTTCTATTAGAATTTCACCATAAATATTTTCCTTATATGTTTATGTTCTTCTGCTATAAATCGAGATGGTTTGAGCAAAATTCATTCAAATTACTTCTATCTTCCAGAAAGCCAAGTAGTACCAGTCGTAGTGATGTGGTAAGTTCCATACCCTTGTTTTCTTCCTTTTTCTATTTAGTTCGTTGTTGCTTCTTCCTCCAACTCAGTATACCAAGACCAAAGTTAGAAAATTTTATAAGTCACTGTGAAGCTAGGCTCTTGTATACAGTAACGTGTGTTACTGCCAGCATGTTTCACCCAGAATCCAACACTATGTCAGATGAGGAACACCACCAGTCTGATTCGGATCCGTTAGAGACACATCTGGTACAAGATATAGCAGGCTCCCTTACCTCAGAGGATTTGGATCGGATCAGGCAAACTTATTCAATTCCAGATAGTGTTGTTATTATACTTCTTTTACTTGATGATAGAGCGTCCTCCTTTTACCCAACTGAGATTTGTTTCTATGAGTCTACTTTCATTGTCGGATTGCGTTTTCCAATCCGTCTTTTTTATTAGGGAACTGCTATGTCACCTTAATCTTGCTCCGACTCAACTCTCCCCGAATGCTTGGAGAACAATGATGGGTTGTTTAGTTCTATGGCGAGCTTATGGTAATACCTCGCTCACTATCCAGGAGTTTCTTCATTGTTACATTCCCAAAAGGGGTGACTTGTCATACTTCTCCCCACGGGATAAAATTCTTATCTCTGGAAATACCCTTAAGCATAAACCATGGAAAAGCCGTTTCTTTTTTGTTTCTGGTGATGGCTGGGATTTCTCTCCTGATGAAAGTTCTTTCTTATGAATAGGGACTTCCATTCCCCGTGCATGGTGTAGTCAGAATTCCACTGGTGAGTTGTCCATAATGATATCCTCTTTTGTTTTAAAACTCAAAAAAATTTTGGTTTGAGTTATTAATAGAGTTGTTGTCCTTTCAAGCTTTAAAGAGATTGTTATTTCATCTTATGATCTCCAGTGAATAAAGGAAGCCTTTAACCACTTAGTGAGGGACTGGTCTTCACTCGTGACACCTCAAACTTTGTTTACCCATGGGATTGGTCCTCAGCCTGTTGGCAAGTCCTCTATAACTAGATCCCAAAAACTTAATAAGAGACTTCTAGCTCAGTTCAAAAAAGGCTCAAGTGACTTCCCACCTACTTCCCCCACCAAGAAGAAAAAAGAAAAGCCTACTATTACAGCACAAAGAGTCTTACCTATTTCAGTTGTTTCTCCACATGTATCCGACTCGCAATTCTCTCATTAGCTTGTGGATGAGACTAGGCCACTCCTTATTAAAGCAGGGGTACTCCCCTCAGATCCCTACTCTTCAGCAACATCTGTTCTAGGCAATGCTCAACTTGCCTTTAAGAAGATAAGTGAGTCTTTGTCAAATGAGGATATGATGTATCTGAATTCTCGCCCTCCAACTAAGATTGTAGACCGGCTCATGCATGATCTCGCACGGGGTAACTCTCGCACCATCCTCTGTTTTTATTTAGCTTTTCTTTTCCTCTTCATTGTAACTTTTTGTTCCCACGTGCGTACAGGTGAATACACATGCGTATTACTTGTCGTGTCTAGCTGTAAAAGGAGGGGAGCATTACACCAAGATGTTGGCTTCTACTCGCTCCCAACACCAAGCCGATTTACAATTAGAGCGTGATAAACATGAGGCCGCTCTACAAGCAATACGTGCTAAGTTAGAAACAGAGCAACCTTGTGATGCATCTTATGTGCAAAAGCTCGATAAGGAGATGTCCCAGAAACTGATGGTGGAAAGATCTAATGCAGTTGATAAGTTTAAAGCCTCACCAACCTTCAAGGAGATTATGTCGAAGGTCTACTTTGATGGCTTCGAAGATTTTCGAAACCGTGCTACTTCTAAATTTGCAGACCAAGACTTCTCTGTCATTCAACTAGATGGAGCGAATGACTCTGAATAGGATAAATATGTAGCCATTTATTTATTTGCTCCCATTTTTCTCTTTGTACTTGAAACTTCTCTTTCTTTGCAATTATTTTCCATTTATATTTGTAGGGTTGATGAGTAGGATGGACAGTTATGTTTTGCCATTACGATTGTCGTATTATGTTATTTTATATTTCATTCTATTGACATCTTTGGTCGGCTCGTCCCTTTAATAAGGAAAGTAGATTAAGAGGAATTTTACTTAGCTCGTCTCTGTAATAAGGTAAGTAGATGAATACGAGCTTCACTCAGCTCACCCTTTAATAGGGGAAGTAGATTACTTTGAACTTCACTCAGGTCACCCTTTAACAAGGAAAGTAGATTACTATGAGCTTCACCCAACTCACCCTTTAACAAAGGAAGTAGATTACTATGAGTTTCACCCAGCTCACCCTTTAATAAGGGAAGTAGATTAGTATGAACTGTACTCAACTCATCCATTTAACATGAAAATCTTAACATATCACAATGATAATGAATTATTTGAAACAACTGATCCAAGTAGGGAATACTTTATTAAAACTAAAGTTGATAACAAGGTTATTGAAGATATTCATTCGTAGAGAATGAAACAATTATTGAAACTAAAAGTATTAGCAAAACCAAATAATAAATTGAGATTAAACTGAAATTGTTTACTGATAATATTTCTTCAAATGCTCAACATTCCATGGGTGAGGCAATGGCTTTCCTTCTAAGTCTTCCAACCAGTATATTCCTGACCACTGACACCGCGTAACTTTGTAAAGCCCTTCCCATTTGGGACCCAATTTCCCTATGGTTAAATCCTTAGTTGCTTGAGTAACTTGCGGAGTACTAAATCTCCTACTGAGAACCTCCTGGGCTTGACCCAAGCATTGTAATACTTGGAAACCTTCTGTTAATAGGCAGCCATCCTAATATGGGCTTGGTCTCTCCTTTCTTCGATCAGGTCTAAGCTTGCTTCCAACTCCCTTTCATTCTGCTTGGGCTAATAGTGCTCCGTCCTAAAGCTTGTTAGGCCAATCTCTATAGGGATTACTGTTTCACTTCTAAACGCTAAAAGAAAAGGGGTTTCCCCTGTGGGAGTCCTTACAGTAGTACAATAAGCCCATAGTACACTTGGCAGCTGCTCAGGCCACAGTCCCTTTGAAGCATCGAGTCAAGTCTTGATCATCTGAAGGATTGTTCTGTTAGTGACCTTGGCCTGTCCATTCGCCTGGGGATGTCCTGGCGATGAGAAATGGATTTGAATCCCAAGCTCGAAACAAAAATTTTTGAAGTGAGAGTTGTAGAACTATTTTGCATTGTCTGTGATAATCACTCTAGGAATCCCAAATCTGCAAACTATTGACTTCCACACGAAGTTCCTTATATTGTTCTCTATGATCTTGGCCAGAGGCTTAGCTTCTACCCATTTAGTGAAGTAATCAACCATAACAATGGCATACTTAATCTGCCCTTTACCCTTGATGAGAGGGCCAATCAAGTCCATTCCCCATTGAGCAAATGGCTATAGTCCTGACATGGGAGTCATCTCCTCTGACGGTTGTCTCAGGATGTTGGCAAATCATTGACACTTGTCACATTTTTTAACAAAGTCAAGTGCATCTTTCTGTATGGTGGGCCAATAGTATCTTTATCGGATGGCTTTGTTAGCAAGTGACCTACCCCCAATATGGTTTCCACATACTCCTAGGTGGATCTCCCTCAAAATGTAGTCAGTTTCCTCGCTAGAAACGCATCGTAAATACGGCATAGAGAAGCTTCTCTTATATAGCACCCCTTTGATAAGTGTATACCTAGCTACCCGCATCTTGACATTTCTAGCTTTTGCTCGGTCTATCGGTAACACCCCATCCTTGATATATCTGATGATAGGATCTGCCCATTCCACACTCAATATCGCTTGTTGCAATTCAATATGTCTCTCCTAAGATATAGATGGTTCATCCAAATATTCCAGTGGTATAGTCTTATTAATCTCAAGTTCCAATACAGTAGCTAGCCGGGCTAAGGCGTCTGCTTTCCCATTCTCTTCTCGTGGTATTTGATGAATTGAGAATCTCTGGAAGTGATTCTTTAATTCTTCCACCTTCTGCAGGTAACTCTTCATCTTCTCGTCCCTTGCCTCATATTCTGCTCGAACTTGTCCAGCGACCAGCTGGGAGTAGGTGTATACCTTTAATTACCCAACCCCTAGGGCATTTGCCACATTTAATCCTGCTACCAAGGCTTCGTACTCTGCCTCATTGTTGGTTGCTTTGAAACCAAACTGAAGTGTGTACTGTATACTTTCTCCCTCTAGGGAGACAAGAATAAGCCCGGCTCCACTAGCCTAAATATTAGATGACCATCCACGAATAAGTTCCAGACTACTTCTAGGCCCATCTGCACACTTGAACTTGGTTCTGTTGAAAATTGGGGTTGTTTCTCCTCTTCTGAAGGGGTAAACTCAGCTAAGAAATCAACCAACACCTGAGCCTTTACTTCTGTTATTGGCTTGTACTAAAAGTCAAACTCTCCTAACTCTACTGACCACTTCATTAGTCGACCAGAGCTCTCTGGCTTGTGTAGGACCTATCGAAGGGGTTGATCTGTTAGAACTACTATCGTATGCGCTTGAAAGTATGGTCTTAGTTTCCTGGCAGACACAATTAAAGCAAAGGCCAACTGTTCCATCCTTGGATATCTTTCCTCCGCACCCCTGAGTACTCTGCTTACGAAGTACACTAGCCTTTGGACTCCCTCTTCTTCTCGTATCAGGGCTGAACTGACAGCTGTCGTGGAGACCGCAAGGTATATATATAGTTCCTCTCCTGGTATGGTTCGAGATAGTAGTGGAGGAGAACTAAGGTATTGTTTTAGTTCTTTGAATACCTGCTCACACTCTGGGGTCCATTCAAAAGCCTTCCTCAGCACACGAAAGAAAAGTAGACACCTGTCAGTTGACTGAGAGATTAGCCTACTCAAGGCGGCAATCTTCTTTGTTAGTTGTTGTAAATCCTTGGTTGATCTTGGCGATCTCATGTCAACAACTGCTCGGATCTTCTCTAGATTGGCCTCAATTCCTCTTCTGCTTACTATATATCCCAAGAACTTTCCTGAGGAAACCCCCAAGGCACACTTGCTGGGGTTGAGTTTCATCAGTACCTCGAAAGTCTCCTACAGGTCAGTTAAATGGTCTTCAGCTTTTAAGCTCTTCACCAACATGTCATCAACATATACCTCTATGTTTCTACCAATTTGGTGCTTAAACATTGTATTCATTAGCCTCTAATATGTAACACCAGCGTTCTTGAGCCCAAAAGGCATTACTTTGTAACAGTACAAACCTCTATCAGTAATGAAAGCCATTTTTTCTCTATCTGAGGCATACATAGAGATCTAGTTGTATCCAGAATATGCATCCATGAAACTTAGTAGTTCGTATCCAGCCGTTCCCTCAACGAGCATATCAATTCTTGGGAGAGGAAAGTTGTCCTTCGGGCAAACTTTGTTAAGGTCGGTGAAATCCACACATAGCCTCCACTTTCCATTTGCCTTCTTCACTAGGACCACATTTTCCAGCCAATCGGGGTAGTACACCTCTTGAATAAAGTTGGCTTTTAAGAGTTTTCCACCTCTTCTGATATAGCCTGATTCCTCTTTGGAGCGAAAGTCCTCCTCTTTTGTCTAACAGGTTTGAAGTTATGATTTACATTTAGGCGGTGCTCCATGATAGTAGGGTCTATACCCGACATGTCTTCATGCGCCCATGCAAATATATCTCGATTCTTTTTAAACAATTGAGTAAGTTCATCTTTGATACCTGGGGGGAGTAAAGACCCTATACTCACTTTCTTCTCGGGCTCACCATCACTAAGGATGACATCTTCTAGCTCCTCTGTAGGTTTCGCTCTATGAAAGTCTGGCCTATCTCTCCCTTCCAACCTTTCAATCGTAAGTGCCTCTTGCGATTTTATTTTTTTGAGAGAGACGACATAACATTCTTGAGCCATTGTTTGGTCCCCTCTTAGCTCTCCCATACCATATTCAGTTGGGAAACACATCAGGAGATGGTAAGTGGAAGTAATTGCTTTCATGGAATTTAATGTTATCCTCCCCAGAATGATGTTATATGATGATGGGTAGTCCACCACTACAAAGTCCACCATTACAGTGACCTGCTTTGGATTGTCTCCTACAGTGACTGGAAGGGTAACTGCCCCCAATGGATATATTTTGTCGCCTGAAAATCCCACCATTGGTGACTTCATGGGTCGGAGCTTCTCTTAGCCGATTTTCAATTTGTCGTACACCCCAAGAAATAGTATGTCAGCCAAGCTACCATTGTCTACCAAAATTCATCGAATAGTGAAATTAGCAACTACCAGAGGATCATCATGGGGTTGGCGAATTCCCTTGCCATCTTCTTTAGAAAAGGTTATGACCGGCTCCTCAACTCACGGTAATTTTGTTGGAGAACTTGTCATTCCAACTTCATTCACCTCTGAAAAACTCTGAATTCTCCTGGCATGAGCCTTCCGAGCCGAACTCATCTCCCCACCACTAGCGAAACCACCTGATATAATTTTGATTTCACCCATTGGTTGGTGTTGAGGAGGGCGATCATCTCGGCCCTCTTGATCTGGGTTGGAGCCTCCTTTTTCATTTCCCGTCCTGAATTTGCATAAATGACCCTTACGAACAAGGTTCTTAATCTGGTTTTTGAGGTTAAAATAATCTTTTGTGTTATATCCATAGTCCCAGTGGAACCTATAGTATTTATCTCGAGAACTCTTTGTTGGATCAGCTTTTAGCTTTGGTGGCCATTTCAATGATGCGTCATCTTGAATCTGCAGAAAAACCTGTTTTACAGATGTATTTAGGGGGGTGTAGCTATTATACTTTCTTGGGCTTACTGGACGGCGAGACGATCTGTCAGCCTAGCTCTTTGAGAATTTCTTGTACTTCGATTCCCCTTCCTCACTAGTGCTGGGTGCTGGCCTCTTCTTATCTGACCTCTTATCTTCACCATTTTTGTTTTTTCGTGCATTCATCGCATCCTCAGCGTTCATGTGCTTCCGTGCTCTAACCATTAACTCTGTCATGCTCGTAGGGGCTTCCTTTGATGAGGAAAATAGGAACTTAGAAGTCTGTAGTCCTCCCATAAAGGCTGTGGGGCAACCTTGTCGTCCACTTCTTCTACTTGCAGCATTTCAGTGTTAAAACGACTTATATAATCACGAAGAGGCTCTCCCTTCTGCTGCTTCACATTCAGTAAATGTGTTGCTGGTCTCCTATGCTTCTGCCCAGCGATGAAGTGTCCTATCAACTGATTTAAAACTTATATGGATGGAAATGTTGTGCAGATCAGAATGGAAGACAAGAACTTCCATGGCAAAAGCGATTTGAAATTGTTTTGGGCATATCAAGGGGACTTCTCTACCTTCACCAGGACTTAAGATTAAGAATCATTCATAGGGATCTCAAAGCCAGCAACATTTTACTTGATAATGAACTGAATCCCAAAATTTCAGACTTTGGTATAGCAAGAAGTTTTGGGAGAGATCAAATTGAAGCCAAAACAAAGCGAGTAATTGGGATACAGTAAGTTTGACGCATGTCAGATAGTACTTGTTCATGATTTTCAAATGCTTAAATTTGATAATTTTTTGCAGTGGTTACATGTCGCCCGAGTATGCCATAGAAGGGAATTTTTCAGTAAAATTTGATGTCTTTAGTTTTGGTGTGCTTTTATTGGAGATAGTGAGTGGCAAGAAGAACTGGAAATTTCATTATCCTGATCACCATCATTCACTTTTGGGACATGTATGGTGAAATGTATTCTATTTTATTTTATTATTCTCTCTAATTTTCTATGTGAATTACTAAAAATTGAGAATTGTGATTGTTAAAGGCTTGGATGTTGTGGAATGAACGCAGAGCTCTGGAATTAGTGGATCCATGTTCGGAAATTTCTTACATTGAATCTCAAGTACTAAGATGCATTCAAGTGGGTCTACTATGTGTTCAGAAACTTGCAAAAGACAGAACAATCATGTCATCGATTGTTCTCATGTTAGGTAATGAGGAGATGACATTGCCTCAACCCAAACAGCCTGGTTTCTTTGTATAAAGATGTTCCATTGATGCAGAGACATCGACAGGTGAGAGTTGCCATACTAGAAATGAATTGACAATAACAATAATGGAAGCCAGATAGAAAGCCAGATAGAAGTTTTACCTATTGCATACAACATGTTGTAGTGATGGAGTTGATGCATATAAAAAAGTTGATAGTTCAAGACAGTAAAATAAATAAATTAATAGTTGTAATATATATATGGATGATTTTGTTTTTTAAATCACATACTTGTGAAATGTTAGCTTTGACTGTTATTCATAAGAATTGGATAATGAGAAGTGGGTGGGGTTGATATATTCTCATTTGTTACCGTTTTAATTTGAGAACTTCCTTTGACATTCCACATTAAATTGACTATTCCGTTTGAGGATTTATTTATTTATTATTATTATTATTTAGAATTAAGAATTGAAGTCAACTTTGTGTCTAGAAGATGAACCTACCTCTTTATGAAGGAATTAACTTTAGGCTGTGGAGATTAGTTGAGAAATTGATTGCAGGTTTCAATTTAGTCTTCTAAGAAAATGGTGATGTAACTTTTAGGCGCTGGGAGTTAGTTGATAAATTGATTGCAGGTTTTAATTTAGTCTTCTAAGTAAATAGTGTGAATTAGTTGAGAAATTGACTAGCTAGGTTTCAATTTATTTTAAGAAAATGGTGACTATACTATTTCTATCTGTAAGACTGTAACTGTTTTATTGTTAGACTCACTACAATTATAGTAATACATTATTTTGGGGGATTTGAAGACCTCAGTCTATGTTTCAAATGACATTACAAAGAAATAATTAACGACCCTAGCAAAAAGAATTAAAGCGAGCTATTAAAGTTATAAATTCCTAATTCCTGTCCTATGTCGATAACACTAGAGAAGGTTTTTTTTTTTTTTTGGCCAAAGTGTAGAAAAACCTCTATGTGGTTTCACCAAATGAGTAAAAATCCGTGGTATAAAAGGGAGCAAGACAGTCTTTATAGTTTAAAAAATGAGCAAATTGCCTCCCTAATTTGACTATAGGTTGCTTTGACTTGTACTTTTATATTAATTTCAATACTACCCCAAAATACGACGATTATAACCCCCTCCTATATAAAGGTTTTTTCATTCCTTTAATTTGGGCTGCAAACGAGCCGAGTCGTTCACGAACGACTTGGGCTCGGCTCGTTAATTACTTGGCCCGAGCTCATCTATTAAATAAGTGAACCGAGTTCAAGCCGAATTATGAGGCTCGATTTATAAACGAGCCAAGTCTGAACATCAGTATACTTGTCTTATTTGTTCATGAACTGTTCACGAATTGGGCTCGAGAATGGGTTCATGAACATACTCGATTATAATATATATATATACATGCCCAATTATAATATATACAAAAGTTGGGGTCAGATTGTAAGATTGTAATTGTATGTAGCACATTTATATGTAAACATATATATTTATGTTGGGATCAGATTGTAATTATATATAGATTTTGTTGTTATTATGCAAATAGGCCTTTCTTATCTTTGTATATAAACCTTTTTATGTTTAGGGTTGATGGAATAACAAGGAGCTCTGTTCTTTTTCTCTCTCATGTAAACTTATACATGTAACCAACGGGTCAATGGTTTAGCGGTATCGGCCTCTTACCTTCCAAAAGAAAGTCAGGAGTTCAAGTCTCAGAAGAAATATGTGTGTGTGAGTACCAATTAAAAAAAAAAAAAAAACCTTATACATGTGTGTGTATATATATATATATATACAAAAGTATCTTCTCACTTTCATTCTTGCCTATTTGTGTGCAGCAATGGACCATTTTCTGATAATATTCAGAATTTTTCTATGGCAATTGAAAAACTAAGTATTACTTTCCCCATTGAAAATGTTAGTGGTATTTAAAACACAACGGTTAAATTCTTCAATAACTATGTCCTTCAACTAACGTTCAAAACTAGATTTTTCATCAAATGGATGAAATAAATGAATCATCAAAGAAGCTAGCTGGATCGATGAAGGATGAGTCTTAATCAAATGGCATGTTTCCTCTTAAGTGCGCCATTGTACTCCAACTAAGAAAGAGGTCACCCGGACCAAAATTGCCCGAAAAACCTCATAATCAAAAGCAGCATATGGAATCCAATATGACATTGTCTCTGCATGAAAACCTAGAACTACAAATATATATACATATATGTATATACACAAACATGAACTTATCAGTCTAATTATGAACCCTCAATTATCTGTCTTTATACTAAATTTCAAATGAAGATGTAAACCTAGAATTAAACCATGGCGGTGAAAATTTGGTTATCTCATTCAACGCCCTTGCTAGCATGCTGAAACAGAGAGTGTGAAAAAAAATAAATAAAATAAAATTGCTTGGCAATATCTCCCCCTTCACATAAAAAATAAAAAATAAATAAAAATAATTTATGGGGATTGGTTTTTGGTAATTTATCCCCTTTCACCAAAAAAGTAATAATAATATTTGTTGAGATTGAGATTCTATATACCCCACGTACATTGCCTGAGAGATTAGGTGGTAGTAGGTGGTAGTAACGGCCGACATTAATCTATTAAGTCAGTCAACATTGCCTGAGAGATTGGGTGGTAGTAACTGCCGACATTAATCCATTAAATTAGTCAACCTTTAACTATGGGCTCACCTACCTCTCCAATATTGGTAAATTTAGGCAAAAGGCTTTAGTTTACTATAAAGGGCATTTGTGGTATTTTGCCTTTTGAGAATTTTTGTCTTTTTTAAACAAAATTAATCATAATGGTTAGTTTGATAAATGTACACATCGACTGGAAAGCAACACTCAAATTCATGGGACAAGTTGCTTATTTTTTAAATTACAGGGACTGACATGCTCACTTTTATACCACAAGGGGGTATTTTGCTCATTTGGTAAAACTTCAGGGGGTTTTCATACTTTTGCCATTTCTTTTCTTAAAATTTTTTAGATTAATTAATTTATTATAGATTGACTTGAATCATGATATCCCTCTTAACTTTTGCTATTTGTCAAACAATTTCTCCAATTTTCATTTCCTTCTTTCATTGATAATATTTTTTTATACAGAGTTTAACGTATTTCTTTACTTTTCAAAATAAAAGGTCAAGAAAAGTCTTTGTAGCAACCTAATTGGGGTGTTAGTTTATTTAAAAAATGAAATGAAAAATCTGTCATGATTTAAAAGGTCTAAGAAATATATTATTAATAAAATTCAAGGTAAATTGCATATATGATATAACCTACCTCACTCAATTATAAAATACTTTCAAAACACGGAAAGTCACGCAAACACACACAAGTGACGACATGAAATAGCCATTAACAAACAACCGAAATTACCATGTTGCCCATTAATTGAAAGGCGTGTTTCATGTGTTATTCAGCATTAGTTGTTGGTGCGCGACTCTGTTCATGCAGGACGTCTAATCGTTCACCGGAGCCGCTAGATCGATTGAGTTAGGGCTGTGTTGTGCCCTAATTTGCTTTCTCACCGGAATGAACTGAGGCTTAGACATGGGTAGTCTAGAATGCCCTAGACTAGAAATGTCTTCGCTATTGTGGGTTGGACCCTGTTTTGTGATTGGGTTATTGTATGCTTTGGGCCTTGTCCACTATTTTGGACTAGGTCCATGCTTTGGGCTTTCCTTGTACATTCTATTTTTTATATATATATGTATATATATTCAACCTTAACTTCCAAAAAAAAAAAAAAAAAAAAAAAAATATTAGTTGCTGGTATGGCTGGTTTGACAAGATGTGTCAACCTCCACCGCTGTTGTAATTGTCAAGCCTTACAAGTTACAACAGCAATTTAATTTACAAGGTGTTTCTTTCATACGCATTTGACATTTTTGACATCCGTGACCACACAGTGATTTACAAGGTGTTTTTTTTTCATATGCATTTGACATTTTTGACATTCTTGACCACTTCACCGCTGAAAGTGTTGTTATCATAATAAGGCCTATTTTGACATTTCATACACATTTGACAATTTTTTACATCCATGACCACTTAAACCGCTGAAAGTGTTGTTATCGTAATAAGGCCTATTTTGACATTTCATACACATTTGACAATTTTTTACATCCATGACCACTTAAACGCCATAAGTGTGGTTAATATAATAAGAAAAAAAGTGGTGCAAAAACAGAGATTATGAATACTCCACCAATACATATTTATCAGTTTTTTGATTCTATTATAGGTCCATTTTACTTTAGGGCCTGTTTGGCTAATACTTTTGTTCCGTGTTTTTTTTTTTTTTTTGCTAGTATACTATAGTGAAGCAAAAGCATAAAATATGTTCAGTAATATTTAATGTGCTTTTGAATAGTATCGAAGTGCTTCTAAATTGAGGCTAAAATCAAAAGCATCAAAATGATACTTTTATTTGCTTCCGCACGACAACAAAGCACTGTTTAAAAAATAATAAAAATAATAATAATAATACTAGTAATTTCTAAACTAACATTTTTAACTAACTATTCAAATTTTCAAACTTGAATACTTTTTACCAAACATGCTTTCATGTTTTTACTTCTAAAAATTTTGTAACAAATTTATGTTACCAAACAACCTTCTAAATAGTGTTGAACACACCCTAAAAGCAAAAACATTGCTTTTACTTTGGGTCAAAACAAAAACACAAAACAACTGTGGTTGCCAAATGGGCAGTGGAGTGTTTATAATTGTCCATTCTATCAAGTCATCGTTGCAATGATTGTAATGAATAATTTTTTGTAATAAGGACCTATTTTGACTGTGTGAGGATAGTTTACCCTAAATTTTATGAAACAATAATGTTTAATGATTTGGAGACAACATGATCAATATAAACATGGGAAAATAAATCCTAAGCTGTGTACATATGACCATCCTTAGTGCACGAGCCAAACTTCACTGCAGGGTGTAGGATTTGTAAATTTATTGCCAATAAAAAATATACATATATATTTTTAAAAATGCTAGGCTAACTATCTGTTTATTCAAAATTAAACTTAGTATGAAAATTATACAAGATGTGCACTTCATATATATTTTTTCATATGCTATTTATTTATTTATTATTATTATTTTTTATAATCGTGAGTGTCCGGGCTAGCTTAAGCGTGCCTCGATTAATCCCACGAGGCCTTGAAGTTAACGACCAGGTAAGCCTCTAATGACTCTGCGAAGACTCGAACTAGTGTTCATGGGAGAGCAAATCCAAAGTCTGACCAACTGACTACCCTGCAGGATTTTCAGATGTTATCTTGTTATAGCAGCTTAGTGATATTTTTATATAAATATGACATTTTTGTTACATAGCCTTTTGCGATTGAGATGGGTTAAAAAAATTATTGTAGGGAAAAATAAAAAAGGAATCAAAAAATTAATTACTCGGAGAAAGAGAGGTGTGATTATCACAACTTTGACACTAAAATGTGCATAAACTTCACAAAACTTCCTCACGGAACATATACAAATTGACACCAACCTATATCGTTTTTACAAGTTACATCAGTAAAAATAAAAACAATGGATAGGGATTCAAGAATATCAAACACAGTGAGGCCCACAAGAGTGGACTTCAGAGCACACAAATGTGGAATTTCAAAAGATCAACTTCTAATGGTCAATGGGACTAGGCTTTATATGTTGATTGTAACAGACCCGGCGCTGAGCTTGTCCTCCAAGACATTCAATTACAAAATACCCTCCTAATATAAAAAGTAAAAAAAAAAGACACAAAAGCTCACACCGTGAAATAGCCCGTTAACAAACAAAATAAATTACCATTTTGCCCATTAATTCATCTTTCATGTGTATTCAACATTAGTTGCTGACCCAAAAGCTAAGATCCTGATTGCAAGGGGTCTGGTGCTTGTACTCTAGCCTAAAAGTTTAGATCCTGATTGTAACGGCTGGATACTACGGCTCCCCTTACCAAGGACGGAGCCAATGAAGACCTACGTGCCCCCCTGAGTTGGCCAACAACCTATAATATATGTGGTGATTTTTAAAAAAAATTCTATGAAAAATTTTATATATTGCCCCCCTCAAATTTGTAATTCCTAAAATTATATTCTTATTTTTTCTTTATTTTCTCTTTTACTCTCACATCCCTTAAATTTCCTTAAGAGAAAAAGTCAAATTTTTCTTTCTCAATTGAAACTTTTTAACTATTTTTTATTAAAATTCTTTCATTTTTTTTTCCTTTTATATTTTAATAATTTTCTTCTTCTTTGTCTTTTTAAATTTTATAGTTGTTATATATATATATATATATATATGTACTCCGTACTATTTTTTTTTTTTTTGGCAGTGTGCCCCCCTCATTTGAAATCCTGGCTCCGTCACTGCCCCTGACCCAAAAGTTTAATGCCTACTCTTGCTTGGACTTAGACACCACCCTAGAGTGGGATTGACATGACACAAACTCCTTTGATATCATTGTAACGGGTTAGAGCATCTCCGATACTAAAAGCTATTTTGGCATGTCAAATCTATATTTTGACAGGTGTTACAATATCAAAATGTACATGTTAACAATTTTGCTCCAATGGTGCATTTCATGTATATTTACAATAGTAATATTAATATTAAGCATATTCCAAGTCAAGTTGTAGATATTAGAAGAAAACTAAAATTAAATCTAATTAAAAAGAAGAAAAAATCTAAAATATCTAGTCAAAAAAGGAACCCAAAAAAAAAAAAAAAAAAACAAATTTTTTATAATTTTTTTACCACTATTTGTGAATTAATTTTTTTATATAATTTTTTTTTCCTTTTTCAAAAAGTTATATATATTATATATATATGTAAATTATATATATTTGATTAAAAACTTTTAGGGCAAATCATATATATATTTATTAAATATATATATATTTTTAGGGCAAATCATTACACCCCCTGCAAACTACAAAATCAACAAGAATCAGACGTTCAAAAGCCATATTGCAACAGACAAGGCTAGAGAGAAAGAAGAATCCGTTCCCAACAAAGAAAAACCAAAGTTAGGCCAGCTTCGCAAGAGAGGGTTACTAAGGACGTGAGAAGGAATGACGACGTAGGATTGGAGGAGACAACTTTTCTCTCTCTATATTGCAACAGACAAGGAGAGAGAGAGAGAGATGCGAGTGGGTGACGATGTGATTCCACAGATAAATAAGAGAAACGACGTCGTATTGGGAAATGAGAGACTTGCCAAAAAAAAATTAGCAGCTGCTATAAGTGAGAGGAAATTTGAGAATCTCAAAATATGAGAGCCCATTGGAGAGGCCTTTTTTTACCCAACAGAGAGGCCCAAATGAGAGAGCATTGGAGTTGCTCTTACACATTCCAAAAAAAACTTAGAATTTTTGGGTAGCTACCAACTTACTCATATATGCCCATTAACTTTCTTATCTTAATTCATGGGACAATAACCTCTAACACTGATACTGATGTCATCTCTCTATATCATATACCACTGTATATATACATAAGCATACATGTTTTCGGTCCTTAATTAACGTGCTGAGTGATTTTATTTTTATTGCTAATTTTTTTGGGCTTTGTGTTAAAGGTTGCTGGTTTTCAAACAGTTCGTCCATGCAATTAGTGTTTGGCTCTTAGGATTTGGATTTTAACCTACGGATCTATGAGAGAAAATCTATATTTCCACTAAAAACGCTGGAGAAACGAACAACCATTTCTTGCTAATTCTTGTTTAACTAACAGATTCCCCATGTTAAAACCCCAATTCCGATCACTGTTCTCCTGTTTCACTTTGCCAACTCCCTTACTTCTGTACGGTGGAGTTATAGGTAGTAGCAGCGGTGATGAAGGAGGAGGTTGAGGTGGAGAAGGCGGTTCAGTCATTTTACTTTTTTACCGATCACGTGTTAATTTAATGTTAGTCTTCAACGGCAAGTTAAGGATCATATGAATTTGCAGAAAAAGGGATGGTTAGGGGTATCAAGTGTCAATAATATAGTTACGGGGTAAAGTGGTGTACATAGTTCAGGGGTTATATGACATGTAGGCAAAACTCAAAGATCACATTCATACTAAAACGTCTCATTTATTCGTGACGAATCACCGAAGCAGTACATTTAAAATTTTAAGTCTCTGCCCTACGAAATGGGGCACTCCCAAATTCAAGGGTTTTTTAAAGCCTCCCATCCAATGAAAGGAATGAATCAAGAAACTGAGATGATCAATCGTAGTTAGGCCCACGTAAGTTCGACTTACAATGGCACACCAATGTGGAATTTGGCCTAATTATAGCTTATAGATGGCCTAAACATGGTCACCTTTTTTTAAGAAATATTGCCAATGGATACCTTTCCTTTCATCATCTTTTAGTCGCTAATCTCATCCTCAAAATTCACCACTGCAGCTGATACTTTAACTCCGTATCAATCAATCACCAATGGTGAGAGTTTAGTATCATCGGGCCAAAGCTTCGAACTAGGCTTCTTTTCTCCCAGTGGTTCCAAGAATCTGTACTTGGAATATGGTACTACAAGATTTCTCCACAAACTGTGGTGTGGGTAGCAAACAGGGAAACCCCAATTGCAGATTCATATGGAAATTTAACTATCAACGGCGATGGAAATCTCGTGCTCTTCAATGCCACAAAGGGTGTCATCTGGTCCTCAAATTCTTCAACAACTGTGCAAAACTCATCAGTTGCACAGCTACTGAATTCTGGAAACCTAGTCCTAAAAAAGAATACTGATGCTGATACAGAAAGTACCTACATATGGCAAAGCTTTGATTTCCCATCAGACACACTTCTACCTAGCATGAACTTGGGATGGAAATTAAAGACTGGCCTAAATAGATATTTGACATCATGGAGAGATGCCACTGACCCATCTCCTGGAGACTTCACTTACAGAGTTGATATTAGTGGGGTGCCTCAGCCTTTTCTTAAAAAGGGATCATCAGAGAAGATATACCGCACTGGGCCATGGAATGGAGTTCGATTTAGCGGTGCTGGTGTGAGGTTAAACCTGGTCAGTAAACCGAGTTTTATAGCCAGTGAAGATGAGGTGTATTATATGTATGAGGCCTTGAGGCGACTAATAACTTGTATATTACAAGATTAACACTGAATCAATTGGGTATGCTACAACACCTCATCCTGAATGAAGGGAGCTCTGAATGGGCCGTTATAAATACAGTACCGAATGATACCTGTGATGATTATGGACAGTGTGGAGGCAATGGTATTTGCAGAATTAACAGTAGGCCAGTATGTGAGTGCTTGGATGGGTTCATTCCAAAATCGCAGGAAGAATGGGACCTGCTTAATTGGTCCAGTGGATGCGTGAGGAGGACATCACTGGATTGCCAGAACAGAGAGGGATTTGTGAAACTCAAAAATGTGAAATGGCCAGACCTGTTAGACTTTTGACTGAAGGAGAGTCTGAACCTTGAGGAATGTGAGGCAGAGTGCTTGAATAATTGTTCTTGTATAGCTTATGCTAATTCAGATATCAGAGGAGGAGGCAGTGGCTGTTTGATTTGGTTTGGCGATTTAGTTGATATTCAGAGTTTAATAACAACGATGGCGAACAAGATATCTACATATGAATGCCAGCTTCTGAACTCAGTAAGCATACTTGTGCTATACTCTTTTATGATATCCTCATTCTCCAATTACTCTCTTAGATGTCAGCTCCGTAAATTATTTTACCAAAACTCAAAGGAGTTTGTTTGCTCAAATATGAGTACTTAGGATTCAATCCACCTAGTTTAGGCCAGTTTCAATCATGCTAATCACTTTTTTTTGTACTGTGGAATATCTTCAAATGAAATGTTTAGGATTCATGTCTAGAATTTCCTTTATTTATGCTGCTCCGAAGGAATGCCCAACAAATGAAGGTTTAGGACTAATGATGAACTAACTTTCTCATAAATTTAGACCATAATCAGAAGAAGAAGACACTGATGTTGATCGTAGTGGTATCAACAACTTCTGGATTGCTTGTCCTCAGCTTGTTAACTTGGTGTATAATTAAGAGGAGGAGAAAGAAAAGAGGTATACCACCACCTCTCTCTGGTATGATTATTGATACATTTTAAGGGAGTTGTCACATGTTTATTAGATAATTTATGCATTTAGATAGACATTTTGAACATTTTGTAAGTTTTCATTCCCTCTAAGTGTACGAGACGGTTATTTGAATAATAACAGTTATCTAGTATTTATTTATTTGGTAAAAAGGATAACAATTATCGATATGCATCTATTACATTTTTTATTTTGCAGGTACGGAAACTAAGTGAAGACATTGAGTTACCATTTTTTGATCTGGACACTATTGTGAATGCCACTAAGAACTTCTGTTCCACAAATATGATCGGAGAGGGTGGTTTCGGTCCTGTTTACAAGGTTAAATTAGTAATCTTTGGTTCGATATGTAATCAAGAAAATGAATCACCATGATTTTAACATTTTTTTTTCAAAAATTTGTAGGGTAAGCTAACAACGGGACACGAAATAGCAGTCAAGAGGCTTTTGAAGAATTCTGGACAAGGTGTGCAAGAATTCAAAAACGAAGTTATTTTGATTTCCAAACTTCAACACCGGAATCTTGTCAGGCTGTTAGGCAGTTGCATTGAAGGAGAAGAGAGGATGTTAATATATGAGTACATGCCGAACAAAAGCTTGGACTATTTCATTTTTGGTCTAGTTCTCTTGACTATCTATCTTATTAGATCAATTTCATAGTTCAGTTTATGCATTCATGCAGCAGAGTCCTCTGCTCTATTGTAAAAGTGATAACTGATTTAGAACTTATATGGATGAAAATGTTGGGCAGATCAGAATAAAGGACTAGAACTTCCATGGGAAAAACGATTTGCAATTGCTATGGGCATATCAAGGGGACTTCTCTACCTTCACCAGGATTCAAGATTAAGAATCATTCATAGGGATCTCAAAGCCAGCAACATTTTACTAGATGATGAACTAAGTCCCAAAATTTCAGACTTTGGGATATCAAGATGTTTTGGGAGGGATCAAATTGTTGCCAAAACGAAAGCGAATAATCAGAACATAGTAAGTTCTGCAAACAAATCTCAGAAAGTAATTGTTCATTAATTTTCAAATGCTTAAATTTGATATTTTTATGCAATGGTTACATGTCACCGGAGTATGCCATTGATGGGAAATTTTCAGTAAAATCTGATGTCTTAGCTTAGGTGTGCTTTTATTGGAAATGGTGAGTGGCAAGAGGAACAGGAAATTTCACCATCCTGATCACTATCATTCGCTTTTGGGACATGTAACTATCTATGGTGAAATGTATTCTTATTTTATTCTATTTTTCTCTCTAGCTTTCTATGCGAATCACTAAGTTTGACGATGTGATTGTTATAGGCTTGGTTGCTGTGGAATGAACACAAAGCACTGGAACTAATGGATCCATGATTGGAAAATTCTTACATTGAATCTCAAGTGCTAAGATGTGTTCAAGTAGCTTTACTATGTGTTCAGAAACTGTCAAAAGACAGACCAATCATGTCATCGGTTGTTTTTATGTTGAGTAACGAGGAGCTGACATTGCCTCAACCCAAAGAACCTGGTTTCTTTGTAGAAAGAAGTTCCATTGATGAAGAGACATGAACAAGTGAGGGATGCCATACCGGAAATAAATTGACAATGACGATAATGGAAGGAAGATAAAGGATGCACCTATTAGGTACTGCTGACTGATGGAGTTGATGCCAATCAAGAAATTGCTAGTTCAAGAGAAAAAAAAAATTATTGTAATGTATATATATACAAATGATTTTAATTTTGAAGTCAACTTTGTGTCTAGAAGATGAACCTATCTAAACTTGTTGACAAGTTGACAGCAGGTTTCAATTTAGTCTTCTAAGTAAATGGTGACTCCATCACTGTGTGGGACTATTCTATGAGCCAGCGATCCCCATCTTTCTATATATATAATTTTATTATAGTTAGCTTCACTGACAATAGCAATACTTCCAAAGTGCCAATAGGCCCAATTTATATATATATACCCCCCCCGATATATAGACTTTGTGCAAAACTAGTCCCTACTTTTTGAAAATGTGCATGCAAGTCCACAAAATTCAAAAATGGTGCAGAACTAGTCCCTCTGACCACCTTTACCCCATTTTACCCTTTTGTTTCCCATTTTGCCCCTCACCTATTTGTGCATATAACCCCTCAAAACCAAATTTGTCTCTCTCCCTCTCTCTCTATTGTTATATTATACAATATATATATATATATATATATATATAGATATACATACATACATACATATACATCTTCTCCGGTGACCACGTTCAAAACCCAAATACCTTGACGCTGATTTGGCAAATCAAACCAAACTAATCACAAAATCAACCTTAATTAAAACATTATATCTCTTGATTTTGCTTTTGTCGTTGATGATGATGGGTTGGTGTGGAGGTGATGATGGGTAATTGGAGGTGATATATTGGGTAATTAGAGGTGATGATGGGTTGGTGTGGGCTGGGAAAAAGCAACAAAGCAGCTTTGATTTTCAATTGGAGGTGATGATGGGTTGATTTGGGAAAAAATAACTTGTTTTTTCAATTATGCAACGGCAACCAGCGAGAGCTTCACAACGGCGACTAGAGAATGAATATTACGACAACGATGCAACAAGAGGGCAGCGACGATGAGCATCTATTAGTGGCGTGACTGAATCAGCGAGCAAAGAGGACTGAATCAGCAACTACTCCGGCAAAAACGATATGACGATGACTGTAAGGATGTCACGATTCCAGCGAAGGTACGGTGGTGGTGACGTTGATGATGGCTAGAGAAGATTAAATCTAAAAATATATATATATAGTATATACACATACAGATATGCATATCCATCTCTGACACACATCAACAAAGCTCCAAACATGGCTCACAGACTATCTCCCACCTTCCTCTCAACTATTCTCCTCTTTCTCATCCTCTGCGACCTCTCCTATGGCCGATTCATCACCGGCCGTCCATCCTCAGATCTCATCTCCGACGGTGTCCAAGATGGTTTGCGGGGTCCATAATTTCTCCGGCTCAATCGGTTCTTTGTGGATGAGTCTTGCGATCAGACGTACGGCTTCCTGCCCTGCACCACCACCGTACTCGGCAATCTCTTCCTCATAATCGTCTACGGTTACCTGATGTTCTTCGCTGCTAGGTACCTCTCCAGTGGAAGCGAGCTGTTGTTGGAGCTCCTTGGACCTGGTCTTAATTTTAATTGGATTTTGCTTCTGTTTGGTGGTGGCGAACAATGATGGGTGGGGGTAATGGAGGTTGGGTTAGGCAGTGATGGGTGGTGGTAATGGAGGTTGGGGAATGTTTGGTTTTAGTTTTAATTATATTCAGGATTAGGTTATCCCTATTTTATACAATTTGAGGTTTTATTTTATCCTCCTGCCAAACAAACATAATTTTACACAAATTTGGACAAAAGGGTCATTTTACATGGCCGGTATTTATAATTATTAATTTATTCAACTGAAGTGAGGGTATTATCGTCATTTTACACCACACAGGACCTATTTGCACCAAATTGATAATATAGGGGTTTTTTTTACCACACAGGGACTGATATACACTATATCGATTGTAGAGGGGGTTTTTTTGCACTTTACCCTATATATATATATATATGGATATATATATATATACCATGGCAGATCAAGAAAAGAAAAGAAACATATGAAAGAAAGGTCTGCTACGGATCAATTTATTTAGTAACTCCAGAATTAACACAAAATTAAAATGTTAGACTATTTTCAAGGCAGCAATCACAACGAAATCTATAGTAACGAACCAGTAAAATCAATTTCAATATAATAGGGACAAAACTCTGTAACTGGTGTTTCCATGTAGAGTCTAAGCCAACAATTGATCAATGTCGCCAACCAAAAAACAACATAAATCATTCAATTAAGTAAGTAATGTATGTATCGATTCATATATATATATATATATATATATAGGAACTGAGTCTGCTAATTGAAAAAAATAAAAATAAAATACCAATTGGTAGTGCCAGCCAACGGCGATGATTTGAGAGTCTGTCCGATCTGGTGTGGGATAGCTTCCACACGACAGAGGTGGCTCTGTAGACCTCACCCATTTTCATACTTCCATTAGAAAGCACCTCAATCTCCTTGTCTTTGTAACATAAAGATAGAATGTGAGAGAAAAAATAGTGGTTATGGAAAATGGGCCATGGAGGAAAATGGGGGGTTTATAAGGCTTTGTTGTTAGAGGAATGGGCCATGGTTGAAACCCAACTTATCAGCTCTACCAAAGCCCAATGATCTTCGCGGGCTGAATCGAATTACTGGCATCAAAATTAATGTCAGCCTAATTGCTTATATTTTTTCATTGATAAGAAAACTCACAAAAGCTACTTACATACTTACTTTTTTTCATTGATAAGAAAATTCACATACACTATTGACATATCTACTTTGCTCCTTGAACATTCAAAATCTCACAATCTAATCCTTGGTGCCTAATTGTTTATATGAATAACATATTAACACTATATATTATCTTTTTCTTGTTTTTTTCTTTCCTCAAACTATTGAGATTAATTTATTATACGATTATCTTGAATCATGAGAATTTTCTTACTTTTTGCCACTATGATTGTTGGAATTTGCCGAACATGTCTTCTAATCTATGTTGTGATTTGAAATTCTCTCTTTCAAGATGGTAAGAAAAAATATATATATATATTCTTTTAGAAATTTAAAAAGAAAAAATTATTAGATTGGATTAATTGAATTATTTCTTCAAGAAATATATATATAAGTGGGTGTGTGAATTGGGTGTGTTTCTTACTAATGAAAAAATATTATATATATATATATATATTGCTAATAAAAGTAAATTGCATATAAGTTATATAACTATCTGAATTATTACCGATTTGCAAGTAACCCTTGAATTATAAAATATCCTTAAACTAACCGAATATACAATAACTTGCTGTGTGAAATATATGTGACAAACACCAAGAGCTTTGTGGCTCAGTAGTTAGTGGTATTTTCTCTATCTCTCAAAGTGGATGGTGATAGTTCGGATCTCCACATGAGCAAAGTGAGTTTGTGAGTCGTGTGTGTGAGTTTCTTACCATTTTACCCATTAATTGAATGACATCAATTAATGTATTATTTGTTGTGTATGTAAGTTTCTTGTTATTGACAAAATAACTTTGATAAAAGTTAAGCCCATTACATATTGTTGTACATTGTTGTACTAGTGTTTTTGATGTATATCAAGATTTTTTTTTTTTTGGACTACCAAATTCTTGATACTATTATTATTATTATTTTGAAAAAAATATATATATATATCATAAGACAAGAAAGATTGTAATGCAAATACATAGATAATTTTATTTTTTTCAAGTCACATACTGGTGAAAAGTTAGCTTTGCCCACTGTTCAAGCATTTTAATAGGACAATGATAAGTGGGTGGGGTTGGCATATTATCATCTCTTATTATTCTTATTTGAAAACTTTCCGTGAATTTTTAATTTGTTTTAGAATTAAGAATTCATGGGAATCAACTTTAGGCAACGGGAATTTGTTGAGAAATTGATGGCAGGTGATAGATGTATAATTTAAATACCTATGGATAAGGGAAAGTTGTCAAATTAACACACTATCTCAAAAGATGGAAATAGGCTTTACAGATTACGATAAGGATTACAGATTGAGATAGGCTTTACAGATTACGATAAGGATTACACATTAAGATAGGATTACAGATTACGATAAGGATTAAACTTACAGATGATGTGATACCCCTCGGATCCGAGACACGGGTTGATCAGGCCCATGCCCAAACCCGAGGGAATATCAAACAAGTAATATTTTAAAACGAACACAAATTACAAAATAGTTTAGAAGGTAAAATAATAAAGCTGAAACAAATACTAATATAAAATCCTCAACTGATAAAAATTAAATAAATCCAACTTCTGAAACCTCCATGAATATAACTCGGGAATCCATCTCTAGTGGACCCCTATTAAAAATCCAAACTGAAAAGAAAACTACTAAAAGAACATCCATAGTAAACCATAGAGAGAAGTCCTACGTCGCGGGAAGAGTGAGTGATAGTCTCTGCTCAGCACGATCAAGCCTACGACTGGAACGGTTGAACACCTGAAAAATAGATATGGGCAGGCCCAC
The DNA here is from genome assembly GCF_030987335.1 of Cornus florida. Classification (NCBI taxonomy): domain Eukaryota; kingdom Viridiplantae; phylum Streptophyta; class Magnoliopsida; order Cornales; family Cornaceae; genus Cornus; species Cornus florida. The sequence continues at coordinate 63,811,861 of NW_026775572.1, read as the reverse complement.
AAACAAGTTCTATCCTACTACTATCCAAGCAGAGACTCAATACGCATATACATTCTAACCAACTCAACAATAGCTAATAGTCCATACATATATATAATCACACTACAGGACTCTCACTGGACTATGGAGAGGGTCTCAACCTGAATAGAAGGCAACATGCGAAAACGCATCTATAGGTGGGCATAAGTACCTATACCTAACAGGGTACACCTCAACCTCCCATATCCAGCTACATATCCTACTGTATATACGCTCCCTAACCGACGATTCTGAAACTCAAGCTCATATCGCGGTACCATAAAAATATATTTAAAGTCCGATCCTAACTATCCATCAAGAATCCAGTTAGTCATTCAGCTTGTGCAGCTTCTTGGACTTAACATATAAAACAAGTAATCCAGTTAGTCATTCAGTTTGTGCAGCTTCTTTGACTTGAGCATAAGTAGGATTTATTTTGAAATCCATTCCCTTATTCCGTGTAGGTAGGATGTAGTATTTTGAAACTAATCCGTCCCTAGTATGTCACCGTCCCATACCGGTGCATACAATCCATCCATCTAGTAGTTGGCAATACAAATATATATGTAAATACCAACTAATCCATAAATTCCACAATTGATAATAATATATTACATATAGGCATCAATTGTTCCATATTAACTGGCAGAACCTAAATAACTGTTTACATTAATTAATTCCATACAAGGCATAATAGAACTTTGTAAACTAACATGCTTGTCTTATACCACCGTTGCATGATTCTCTCATAATTTATTGCATAGAGAATAAGTATAGACATCCTTTAATCCGTGATAATCATAATCAAAATATATATTTGAACATACTTAGTTTATACCGCTACACAATTATCCAAGAATTGATATTACATTTAACACATATATAAATCAATTTATCCTCTATAAGCATATAATAATTCTGTAATCTGACATGCTTATATTTCACCACTGGAACATGATTTAATCTATAAAATCATTCTTGACAAAATTGCTAAAACCATGTTGAACAATTTTAAACCTTCACATTTAAACAGTATACTAACTTGTGCAAAAATTCTATAATGTTCAAACTATAATACAAGGTGATTAATTATGCATTAACAAGGCTCTTAGGAGTTTTAATTTGCTCTTAGACACCTATGAAAACCTCCATTAAGGCTTCGAATTAAACTGGAACCTTCAAAATCCAAGTACCCAAGCAAAACTCTCGCTGAAACTTAAAAAAAATGGAAAAACCACATTGGAGCTGGCTCTAAAAACAAGTGGAGCCGCCTCCACCCTATTGGAGCCACCTGCAATAACATGTGGAGCCGCCTCCATTGAAGGGTGGAGCCGCCTCCACTCCTCCCAGCCTCCGTCTTCTCCGACGCCGGCTATTTTCTGACATTCTGATCGTCTGCCCTCCATTCTTAAAGCTCCTAGGTGTCTAATACTAGGTCCAGTGTGTTCCAGAATTAATTAAACTCTTAATTCATCAACCAACATCAATTAGACTACAACTTATGCAAGAAAGACCTAAACTGGAACAACTACTCACTCATGATCATACTGTTTCAAGTGATCACCCATGCGAACCAGATTAAGTTTAATATTTTCCCAAGGTGTTCCAGCGTTGATTAAATCCTTAATTCTTTAATTGAAATCAATTAAAACATAGAGTAAAACATGAGTTTTACAAGAAAGAGTTCAAAGTATACAATAACCAACTTATAAACACGTTCAGGTTTAATTATCTCAGACATGCAAACCCAGTTTAATTTTAAACCTTTATATATTCCTGGAATTGTATTAGAGATGCAAAGAACACAAGCCTAAGAAATAGAGTTAGGATTAGAACTTGCCTTTGAGATTTCGGTTAAAAATCCCAACGTCATCTTCTTAAATTTCTCCGGCGAATGACCGTAATCCTCCTATGTTCCTTCTCTGCCTCCACTGTCGTGAATAGGGTTTTCTAAAAACCCTAGGCAGAACTTAATACGTATATTTATAAGTTTATACAAAACCTAAATTCAATCCAAACCCTACAATGAATCTAGCCGGCCCATAGAAAATCCTAATTAAATCTACGTCGGCTACCAAGACTTGACTTCTAAAACAAAACCCTAAATTAAATGTTAACTAAACCCTAATGTAAATCAATTAAGCATTTAAAAGAATTAAAAAACAAAAATACAATTAACTAATCAATTAAATAAATTAAAACACCATAATTCAAACAAGTCACAATTAAGTCAAATATCAAGCAAATAAACAAATAATTTCAAATAAATTCTAATATTCAAATACACAAGCAATTAAACATTTTAAATTCTCAAAGATGCAATTAAATAATTAACTAAAATACCAGGACTATCCTTTTTAAAATTAGGGATATTACATTCTTCCCCCCTAACAAAAAAAATTCCGTCCTCGGAATTCGCTCTTACCTTCTTCCCATAATTTAGGAAACTGCGAGCGAATGACATTCTCCCGTTCCCAAGGAGATGCAGCCTCATTGGGACAACTCCACTGAACACGAACTAAAGGGATAACCTTATTACGAAGGACTTGATCCCGACAGTCGACAATACGATCCGTTGACTCCAAATAAGTTGCATCTGGCTGTAACTTAATCTCCCCAACATCGATATGCTGGTACCGATCCTCATCGCGCAAAAAGTTCTGCAACATGGAAACATGGAACACATTGTGTACGCGACCCAAATTATCCGGCAATGCCAACCTATAAGCTACAGCTCTAACTTGTTCAGTAATCCTGAAAGGACCGACAAACCATGGTGACAACTTTCCTTTCTTCCCAAAGCGCATTACTCCTTTCATATGAGACACTTTGAGTAGAACCTGATCCCCACCCCTAAACTCCAATGCATAAGTAGGACGATCTGCATAACTCTTCTACCTACTCTGGCAATGTGCATACAATCCCGAATAAGAGCAATCTTGTCAGAAGTATCCTTAATAAACTCAGGACCCAAAAATCTGCTCTCTCCAACCTCCATCCAACAAACAGACGATTGACACGATCGGCCGTATAACGCCTCACATGGTGCCATCCCAATAGTCTTCGGGAAACTACTGTTATAAGCAAACTCCCCAAGCGGTAAGTAATCCTCCCAGTGGCCCGTGCAATAAAAAACACATGACCGAAGCATATCCTCCATAATCTGATTAACCCTCTCAGTCAGTCCATCAGTCGGAGGATAATAAGCAGTACTAAGGTGTAATTCTATACCCAAAGCCTGCTGAAAACCCTTCCAAAATCCTGACCCAAGCTAGAATCCCAGTCCGAGATAATAGACAATGGAATACCATGCAACTTTACAATCTCCGAAATGTAAAGTCTCGCTAATTACTCCGAAGTGAAGTCAGTGCGAATAGGCAAGAAGTGAGCTGATCTCGTCAATCTGTCCACGATGATCCAAATGGAATTGTGATCCCCGAAGGAATTGGACAACCCTTCCACAAAATCTATAGAAATGCTCTCTCATTTCCACTCCGGTATCGGCAGTGGCTGTAGAGCTCCTGGCGGCTTCTGATGATCAATCTTAACCATCTGACAGGTACGACACTGCGAAATAAAAAGAGCAATGTCCCTCTTCATACCTGCCCACAAAAACTGCCGCTTCATATCCTGATACATCTTGTCGCCTCCTGGATGAACAGAGAACTCAGAGTGGTGAGTCTCAGTCATCACATCCTTCCTCAAATCATCAGCAGAAGGTATCACTAACTGTCCCTTGTACCTCAAACCTCCATCAGCCCCAACATAGTAGAATGGAACCTCTCCGGAAGCTATCTCCGCAAATTTGTCAAGGCACTGCTGATCTGTGAGTTGTGCCTTCAAAACTTTGTGAATGATAGAAGGTGTAACTACCATGCAAGCCATGAAAGCATTCGACAATTCATCCACCTTCTTCAACGCATTCCACTCAGTAGTGAATAGAGCAGGAAAACTACCAACAGGTCTGCGACTAAGTGCATCTGTCACCACATTCGCTTTCCTTGGATGGTACTATATAGAGAAGTGATAATCTTTCACAAACTCCAACCATCCGCGCTGTCTCATATTCAACTCCCGCTGAGTGAACAAATACTGCAAACTCTTGTGATCGCTGAATAATCTGAAGGACTCACCCAACAGATAATGCCTCCAAATACATCAGGCAAAGACCACTGCTGGTAACTCCAAATCATGCGTTGAATAATTAAGCTCATAAGGCTTAAGCTTCCGAGATCCATAAGAAATCGGTTGCTCCTCCTGCATCAAAACACATCCAAGACCCTGCAACGAAGCATCCGTGTAGACAAGATACTCTATCCCGCTCTGTGGAGTAGCCAGAACCGGTGCAGAAGTCAACTTCCTTTTCAGCTCATAAAAAGCTCGCTGACAGTGCTCATCCCATATGAACTGTACACCCTTCTTGGTTAGATGAGTGAGTGGTCCCGCTATCTTGGAGAACCCTTGGATGAACCGACGATAATATCCTGCCAAACCGAGAAAACTCCGAATCTCAGTAGGTGAAGTAGGCTATCCCCACTCTACCACAGCTGAAAACTTGGCTGGATTAACCACTATCCCCCTTTCTGACACCACGTGACCCAGAAACTTCACTTCCCGCTGCCAAAATTCACACTTCTCAAACTTGGCATATAACTGGTGCTCACAAAGCGTCTGCAAGACTATGCGAAGATGTCTAGCATGGTCGTCCTCTAACCTAGAATAGATCAAGATATCATCAATAAAGACAATGACAAACTGATCCAAATAAGCCCGAAAGACTCTGTTAATTAAATCCATGAACACTGTAGGTGCATTAGTCGTCCCAAACGACATGATACGAAACTCATAAGAACCATATCTCGTGAGAAACGCTGTCTTAGGAACATCCTGCTCCCTAACCCTCAGCTGATGATACCCAGAACGCAGATCAATCTTAGAGAAATAGGTAGCTCACTTCAACTGATCAAATAGATCATCAATCCTGGGGAAAGGATACTTGTTACGGATCATAATCTTGTTCAACTCCCTGTAGTCTATACACAGACGAAGCGAACCATCCTTTTTCTTCACAAACAAAACCAGTGCTTCCTAGGGTGAAGTACTTCGGCGAATAAAACCCTGGTTAAATAGCTGCTGAATCTGATCCCTCAGCTCGCGCATTTCTACCAGTGTCATCCTATAAGGTGCCCTAGCAATAGGCGTAGTGCCTGGAGCTAAATCTATAACAAAGTCAATCTCACGACTAGGTGGCAACCCTAGAATCTCCTGAAATACATCCGGGAAATCCTGTACAATTGGTATGTTATCCAATGATACGGTAATCCCTTCCTCCATTTCCCTCCTCCACATGAATAAATAGGTGCTAATGACTCCGCTAGAATGTGGCATAGCAACTACAAAAGATATCCTGACCAGGTATGGTGAACACAATAGACCTATCCAAAACATATAACTTGAGCATGGCAGTGGTAACCAATCCATCCAAGTATCACGTCATAAATGTGCTGGTCTAAGACCAAAAGATTTGCTAGACTCTGAGTCTACCAAAATTTAGTGTCACAGGTCCATCCTATATGGCAGTGTTGCCTAAAACAAATATCCCAAGGTCTATTGTAAAAGTGTATCAACTAATCCATGAAAATCCCATAGTTCTAAATACTCTGTAGAGCAAAACAGGCAAAACAAAATGCTCCACAATCATCCCTTTTTAGATTTTCATTCCATCCTGGGAAGTCCTCATTCCAAACCAAACCTACTATATTGATTTACAAGTTCTTTTATAAACTCCTTGGTAATCGTTCCATTTTAACACCACTAACCTATGAGCAAGGCTTTGTGTGTTTGCTCAAATACAAATCATTCTACTGTGACTTTCCTTCCTTATCGCAACGTACACATTCCAATATAGTTTAATAAAATCACTCATGTCTACATCACAACACAACTTCCATAAAACACAATAGAGATAGCCAAAATGACAAGTTTACTTTATTAAGAACTTTTCCATACCAAGACTGTTAAACAAATAACCATAAGGTGTTCTTAACATAATCCTAGTGTATGCGATTAAATACGTACTACACTTACTAATACCTCATCCACTATTAGTAATTATAAGTACTCTTAAAAGAGCAGTCATCCTTGTACGCCAGTGCCCTCCATCTCGGATGCTCCTATTTCTCCTCTATCCTGATCTTCTTCGGGGTCTTCCTCTCCGCTTGGCTCAGCTTCGAGCACCACCGAAGTTGTGTTAGGTCCACAGTATGGTGGCCAATCCCGCACGCAAGAAACTTTCGTTGACTTGTACTCCGAAGCAATGCCTATTGGAATTAACTCCTTAATCTCCAATTCCGCCTTCTTGGTCGGCCTTCGTAGGGGAATTACCGGAGTAAACTTCCTCGGCCTTGGGCCCTTCTTTGATTTCTTCGCGGCCCTTATCCTCCTCCTAGTGCCAAACATTCTGCAATTACAGCAAAACTTGACATCAGTAACTTCTAAACGAATCGTAAAGGAATACGACGAATCCTAAACTTAAGCTCTAATCAAGAGAATACGCTACGCGAAAGACTTAATACAAAACATCCTAGAGACACTTGAACCTGGAGTGCTCTGATACCAACTGTGATACCCCTCAGATCCGAGACACGGGTTGATCAGGTCCATGTCCAAACCCAAGGGAATATCAAACAAGTAATATTTTAAAACGAACACAGATTACAAAATAGTTTAGAAGGTAAAATAATAAAGCTGAAACGAATACTAATATAAAATCCTCAACTGATAAAAATTAAATAAATCCAACTTCTGAAACCTCCATGAATACAACTCGGGAATCCATCTCTAGTGGACCCCTATTAAAAATCCAAACTGAAAAGAAAACTACTAAAAGAACATCTATAGTAAACCATGGAGAGAAGTCCTACGTCGCCGGAAGAGTGGGTGATAGTCTCTACTCATCACGATCAAGCCTACGACTGGAACGGTTGAACACCTGAAAAATAGAAGTGGGTCAGGCCTACAAACAAGTTCTATCCTACTACTATCCAAGCAGAGACTCGATACGCATATACATTCTAACCAACTCAACAATAGCTAAAAGTCCATACATATGTATAATCACACTACAGGACTCTCACTGGACTATGGAGAGGGTCTCAACCTGAATAGAAGACAACATGCGAAAACGCACCCATAGGTGGGCATAAGTACCTAGACCTAACAGGGTACACCTCAACCTCCCATATCCTGCTACGCATCCTACTGCATATACGCTCCCTAACCGACGACTCTGAGACTCAAGCTCATATCTCGGTACCATAAAAATATATTTAAAGTCCGATCCTAACTATCCATCAAGAATCCAGTTAGTCATTCAGCTTGTGCAGCTTCTTTGACTTAACATAAATAACAAGTAATCTAGTTAGTCATTCAGCATGTGCAGCTTCTTTGACTTGAGCATAAGTAGGATTTATTTTGAAATCCATTCCCTTATTCCGTGTAGGTAGGATGTAGTATTTTGAAACTAATATGTCCTTAGTATGTCACCGTCCTATACCGGTGCATACAATCCATCCATCCAGTAGTTGGCAATACAAGTATATATGTAAATACCAACTAATTCATAAATTTCACAATTGATAATAATATATTACATATAGGCATCAATTGTTCCATATTAACTGGCAGAACCTAAATAACTGTTTACATTAATTAATTCCATACAAGGCATAATAGAACTTTGTAAACTAACATGTTTGTCTTATACCACCGTTGCATGATTCTCTCATAATTTATTGCATAGAGAATAAGTATAGACATCCTAATCCGTGATAATCATAATCAAAATATATATTTGAACATGCTTAGTTTATACCGCTACACAATTATCCAAGAATTGATATTACATTTAACATATGTATAAATCAATTTATCCTCTATAAGCATATAATAATTCTGTAATCTGACATGCTTATATTTCACCACTGGAACATGATTTAATCTATAAAATCATTCTCGACAAAATTGCTAAAACCATGTTGAACAATTTTAAACCTTCACATTTAAACAGTATACTAACTTGTGCAAGAATTCTATAATGTTCAAACTATAATACAAGGTGATTAATTATGCATTAATAAGGCTCTTGGGAGTTTTAATTTGCTCTTAGACACCTATGAAAACCTCCATTAAGGCTTCGAATTAAACTGGAACCTTCAAAATCCAAGTACTCAAGCAAAACTCTCGCTGAAACTTAAAAAAAATGGAAAAACCACATTGGAGCCGGCTCCAAAAACAAGTGGAGCCGCCTCCAATAACATGTGGAGCCGGCTCCACTTCAATGGAGCCGCCTCCATTGAAGGTGGAGCTGCCTCCACTCCTCCCAGCCTTCGTCTTCTCCGACGCCGGCTATTTTCTGACATTCTGATCGTCTGCCCTCCATTCTTAAAGCTCCTAGGTGTCTAATACTAGGTCTAGTGTGTTCCAGAATTAATTAAACTCTTAATTCATCAACCACCATCAATTAGACTACAACTTATGCAAGAAAGACCTAAACCGGAACAACTACTCACTTATGATCATACTGTTTCAAGTGATCACCCATGCGAACCAGATTAAGTTTAATATTTTCCCAAGGTGTTCCAGCGTTGATTAAATCCTTAATTCTTTAATTGACATTAATTAAAACATAGAGTAAAACATGAGTTTCACAAGAAAGAGTTCAAAGTATACAATAACCAACTTATAAACATGTTCAGGTTTAATTATCTCAGACATGCAAACCCATTTTAATTTTAAACCTTTATATATTCCTGGAATTGTATTAGAGATGCAAAGAACACGAGCCTAAGAAATAGAGTTAGGATTAGAACTTGTCTTTGAGATTTGGGTTAAAAATCCCAACGTCGTCTTTTTAAATTTCTCTGGCGAATGACCGTAATCCTCCTATGTTCCTTCTCTGCCTCCACTGTCGTGAATAAGGTTTTCTAAAAACGCTAGGCAGAACTTAATACGTATATTTATAAGTTTATACAAAACCTAAATTCAATCCAAACCCTACAATGAATCTAGCCGGCCCATAGAAAATCCTAATTAAATCTACGTCGGCTACCAAGACTTGACTTCTAAAACAAAACCCTAAATTAAACGTTAACTAAACCCTAATGTAAATCAATTAACCATTTAAAAGAATTAAAAAACAAAATACAATTAACTAATCAATTAAATAAATTAAAACACCATAATTCAAACAAGTCACAATTAAGTCAAATATCAAGCAAATAAACAAATAATTTCAAATAAATTCTAATATTCAAATACACAAGCAATTAAACATTTTAAATTCTCAAAGATGCAATTAAATAATTAACCAAAATACCATGACTATCCTTTTTAAAATTAGGGGTATTACAGATGATGATAAGGATGACGAGGACGGTATCTCTACGTGACATCCTGACCTAAGCCCTATAAAGAAAGGGGGCTACTCGACGTTTTGAGGTATGCAATAAATCTTAACTCAATCTCTGGATTTCTCCAGAGAGAGAATACGTCGCACACTGACTTGTTCGTCGGAGCCTACTCCACTGGTAAAACACCGGTGCTTATAGGGTCATTTTTTCTTCTTTTTCATCAACAGCAGGTTTCAATTTATTATACGAAAATGGAGACCATATCACGCTCGGGAGTCTGAGACTATTGATATATCTAATCCATAGTTGTTTTTATTATTATTATCTATAATACATTATCTTTCGGGATTTGAAGATCTCCTTTCATGTTCCAAATGACACTAAATAATAATAATAATAATTAATAGTTGTTTTCCTGCAGCTAGTTGTGGATCAAGCAGCTCCTGGGTTTGGCAAAATATCTCAGCCTCTAAGGATTTACTCCGAAAAGGAATTCATTGGAAAATTGCTACGGGCTCTAAAGTTGACTGTTGGAATAGCAATTGGCTGTCCGACATTTTCAAATCCAAGGCCCACATCGGTTTGCAATCCAAGAAGTCCTTCTAAAGTTGCTGATCTGATCAATTCAAATATGAGGACGTGGAAAGTTCATTTCATACAGAATATTTTTAATGCTCGTGATTCAAAGCTGATTCTTCAAACGCCAATCAGTGTTTCAAATTTGGAAGATTCTCTAAGATGGGGTCCTTCACTTAATGGGAAGTTTTCTGTCAAAAGTGCATACAAACTGGCTTTATCAGAGTTTGCTGGGTTTAACGGTTATTAGTCTGGCATTGAAAGGGCTGAGTGTAGTTATGAGATGGAATTCCAATGCCATTGGAAACATCTCTGGAAGCTTAAGACCTACCGGAAGATTCAATTCTTTTTATGGCAGTACGCGCAAGATAAAGTTCCAGTGTTGTGTAACTTACGGAAAAGAAGCATTTCAATCATCACTACATGCCCACAATGTGGCTTGTCAGAGGAAACTGTTGATCATGTCCTCTTTAACTGCGAAATTGCTCAATTGGTGTGGAAAACATCTTCGTTTAAGCTTAACTCGCTAGGCAATGATATTCCATGGAAGAAAAGATGGTTAGAGCTCTCATCTTGTTGGAACAATTATGCTAATCCAACAGTGTGCTTCAGTTTTGGGCGTTTATATGCTGGCAACTATGGAAGTGTCGAAATGACAAAGTCTTTAATGCGAGAATGTCGGATTTTTTTTTGGAGGTTTTGAACAGGGCTATGGACAATTTTGTTGAATTCAGGGATGTTTGTCAGAAGGATGCTAGGCTTGCAGAAGTGCCTGCTGCTCCTCCTAGGCTTGTGTCATGGTTCCCTCCGCCACATAGGTTATTCAAACTCAATTGTGATGCAGCTTTTGATCATTGTCGCAAGCGATGTGGTGGTGGATTAATTTTGAAAGATTCTTGGGCAGACCGGTGAGAGTTGCTTCGTACCTTTTTGATTTTGTTCACTCTGCTTCCATGTCAGAAGCTTTGGTTGTTTGTTTTAGGTTATGTCTGTTGCAGGTATGTGGTTACACCCAATCCATTGTTGAAGGAGACTGTAAGTGTGTTATGTCCCTTTCCCCTCTAGATTCTTCCTCGGCGATTGTGATTGAAGATATAGCTAAAATGGTTTCTGGTGCTTCTAATGCATCTAACTTTTTATTGAATTGGGTTCCAAGAAGTTGTAACAAGGTAGCTCACGATATAGGACAGTGGGCTCTTAAATGTAATCAAGGAGATCTTGTTTGGGAGGTGTGGCCATCTTGGCTTTTAACATCTCTTGAGGCTGATCTTTCTTATGTTTTCTCTTAGTGTTTTTTTTTTTAATGGCTTCAGCAAAAAAAACCCAGAAAAAAAAATCCTAAGAACCTCACAAATAAAATGCGGAGTAGCTCTCTCTACCCATAAAAGGGACCTTAAATAATGGAATTTATTAGTTGAAAAACAGCTTATTTCATCGTCGAAGGCCGTACATATTTGTAGTTGGGCCCTTGCACTCGGAACTGCATAAAAAATCATGGTAGTCTCGTGGTTTAGCTTTTTTGACCGCGGAGTGCACCGAGTACATTACAATCATCAGTGTCTACCTATATAGTACAAATACGGAACACGGATACGATACGATACGGACATATTGACACGTACGTCAAATTCTAAAAAAATAGGTCACGATTACAGGATGGACACGACTATATATATATATAATTTCTTTTTTTATATGCATGTATTTAGTAATAGTACTATAAAACTTTAATTCATTTAGAATTTCTAAACTAAGAATTATTCTGAAATGAATTAGAAAATGAAATTATGTCATTATTGTAATAATTTTTATATCATGAGTATTTCATTATTTTGTCAAGATATTAGTCAAATTATTTTCAAGATTAGTGGTAGAATTATGTTAGAATATCTGAAAAGTGTCGGCAAAGTATTCGAAAAGTGTCAGCAAAATATCGAGAAGTGTCCGAAATAATAAAATTAATTTTTATTTATGGATACGTATATGAAGGGTCGAACATGTATTCGAGAAATATCCGACATATGTATGACTTCTTCGTAAAAGTGTCCGTGTTTCCTAAGTGTCTACAAATTTAAACAATCGTAATGACTCGGTATACCATTCATCGGGTACATTGAATATCTTATCACCACGTGACCGTCAAAAGAATTTCTTATTTATTTTCTTTCTTGAAACTATTGAAATTAATTTGTAACTTGAATCATGATATCATAATATGATTCAATTTTGACTTTTGTTTGTTCTGACACCCGTTTTGCTATTAAAAATCATTTAATAAGGTAATTAGCGTTCTTCTCTCAAACTAATAAGGTGGTAACTAATGTGTTATAATTAGGGTTTCTCATTTTAACTCGATGAAACTTTTGGGAAAGTAAAAGTACACTTTCTCGCATTTCAAAGAAGGTGGACACTTGTTTCTTGCTTATAAAAAAGAAAAAGAGATTGTAATTTACTCAAATTACAATGATACACAAAATCTCCTTGACGGTTTTGCCCTCGCCCTTTCCCTTCAAGGCTATATACCTTGTCGTCTTCTCTAAAATTGTGAATTAATCTTGTTCTCTCTTTCTCTACCCATATCCACCGTCTCCGCCCACAAACACCACCTCTACCCCCCACCGCTGCCGCCGTATACCCATCAATTTTGTTAGCTCACAAAGTGTCACAATCCCCTTTTCGAACAGCATTTATAGTATTGCTTGTTTTTGTTTGTGAGCTTTCTTCATGGAGTATACCCTTGAGATTGGGGTAAGTGGGTCTTTCAGTGTCCAGCGATCAGCTGCACCAACATTTCTTTTGATGATTGGTGATGGACAATCGGCGAAGAGATTGTGGATTTGTATCTTCGATCACATAAGAAAGCCTAAAGATAACTGCACTGGGCTTCTAGGGTTTTTGGTCTTCGCTGTTGGTGGTGGGACTGGTTCTGGCCGTGGACCTCTATTATCTACTCAAGCCTTACAACAGTGATTTAATTTACAAGGTATTTTTTATTTATTTTTAAATCTTATGAAATTCAGGAGTACAGTTGTCATTTCAATATTTCATACGCATTTTTCACAAACATCCATGACCACTTGCGGTACTTATAGTAGTAAATGCTGACCGTGTGAGATGATCAAACATAGTCAGGTCCACATGGACTTCAATGCCCACAAATGTGGATATTTCTAATGTGGATATTTCCAATAATGTTCTGATGATGGCCAAAACATGGTCACCATTTCTTGGGTGAGATTGGCAATGGATATCTTTCCTTTCATCATCTTTTACTCACTAATCTCATTCTCCGTCTTAGAATTCTCCACTGCAGCTGATACTTTAACTCCGTATCAATCAATCACCAATGGTGAGAGTTTAGTATCCTCAGGCCAAAGCTTCGAACTGGGCTTCTTTTCTCCCAGTGGTTCCAAGAACCTCCTGTTCTTGGGAATATGGTACCACAAAATTTCTCCACAAACTGTGGTGTGGGTAGCAAACCGGGAAAACCCAATTACAGATTCATATGGAAATTTAACTATCAGCAACGATGGAAATCTCGTGCTATTCAATGCCACAAAGGATGTCATCTGGTCCTCAAATTCTTCAACAACTGTGCAAAGTTCATCCGTTGCGCAGCTACTAAATTCTGGAAACCTTGCCCTCAAAAAGAAGAGTACTGATGCTGATACAGAAAGTAGCTACTTATGGCAAAGCTTTGATTTCCCATCAGACACGCTTTTACCTGGCATGAAGCTCGGATTGAACTTAAAGGCCGGCCTAAATAGATACTTGACATCATGGAGAGATGCCACTGATCCATCTCCTGGAGACTTCAGTTATGGAGTTGGTATTACTGGGCCTCAGCTTGTTCTTCAAAAGGGATCATCGGAGAAGACGTTCCGCACTGGGCCATGGAATGGAGTTCGATTTAGTGGTGCTATTGTGAGGGGAAACTCTTTTTTTAAAAACAGTTTTATAGCCAATACGGACGAGGTTTATTTCAAGTATGATTCTATCAATGACTCGTTTATTACAAGAGTTGTGCTGAATCAAACAGGTACGGTACAACTCTTCATCCTGAAAGAAGGGAGCTCTGAATGGACTCTTATGTATACACTACCAAATGATATCTGTGATAATTATGCACACTGTGGTGGCAATGGTGTTTGCAGAGTTGACAATAGGCCAGTATGTGAGTGCTTGGATGGGTTCATTCCAAAATCACAGGAAGAATGGGACCTGCTTAATTGGTCCAGCGGATGCGTGAGGAGGACATCCCTGGATTGCCAGAACGGAGATGGATTTGTGAAACTCAAAAATGTGAAATTGCCAGACCAGTTAAAGTTTTTGCTGAAGGAGAGTCTGAACCTTAAGGAATGCAAGGCAGAGTGCTTGAAGAATTGTTCTTGTACAGCTATGCTAATTCAGATATCAGGGGAGGAGGCAGTGGCTGTTTGATTTGGTTTGGCAATTTAGTTGATATTCGAGACTTCAATGACTACGAGGGTGAGCAAGATATCTACATTAGGATTCCAGCTTCGGAACTCAGTAAGCATACTTGTTGCTATACTATATAATATTCACATTCTGCTGTTACCCTTTTAGATGTCAGCCCCTTGAATCCTTTTTTGAATACTCAAATCAGTTTGTTTGCTCAAATATTAGTACATAGGTTTCAATCTTTCTAGCAATTAGGTCAGTTTCAATTATGCTAATCAATTTTTATTATAATATGGAGGTCTTAAAATGAAATGTTTAAGATTCATGTCTAGAATTTCCTTTATATATGCTTTTCTGAAAGAATGCATGCCCAACAAATGAAGCTTTAGGAGTAAAGACGAACTAACTTTTGTCATAAATTTAGACCATGATCAGAAGAAGAAGACACTGGTGCTGATCGTAGTGGTATCAACAGTTTCTGGGATGGTTGTCCTCAGCTTGTTAACTTGGTGTATAATAAAGAAGAGGAGAAAGGAAACAGATATACCACCTCCTGTCTTTGGTATGATTATTGATACATTTTAAAGCAGTCATTGTCACATGAATATTAGACAATTTATGCACTTGGATGGATATTTTGAACATTTTATAAAATCTCATTCCTTCTAAGTGTACTAGACGGTTAGTTGAATGGTACAGTTATCTACTTGCATTTATAACACTTTTGATTGTGCAGGTATAGAAACGAAGAATGAAGACTGGGAGTTACCATTTTTTGATCTGTTCACTATTGCAAATGCCACTACAAACTTCTCTTCGACAAATATGCTTGGAGAGGGTGGTTTTGGTCCTGTTTATAAGGTTAAATAAGTGATCTGTGGTTTGATATGTAATAAAAAAAAGTGAACCTCATCATTTTAACAATTATTTTCAAAAAATTGTAGGGTAAGCTAGCAACGGGACAAGAAATAGCAGTCAAGAGGCTTTTAAATAATTCCGGACAAGGTGTACTAGAGTTCAAAAATGAAGTTACTTTCATTTCCAAACTTCAACACCGGAATCTTGTTAGGCTGCTGGGCTGTTGCATTGAAGGAGAGGAGAGGATGCTAATATATGAGTTCATGCCGAACAAAAGCTTGGACTATTTCATTTTTGGTCTAGTTCCTTTGACCATTTATCTAATTGACCAATTTCATAGAGCAGTTTATGCATTTATGCAATAGAGTCCACCTCTGTACCGGAAAAATGATAACTGATTTAAAACTTATATGGATGGAAATGTTGTGCAGATCAAAATGGAAGACAAGAACTTCCATGGCAAAAGCGATTTGAAATTGTTTTGGGCATATCAAGGGGGCTTCTCTACCTTCACCAGGACTCAAGATTAAGAATCATTCATAGGGATCTCAAAGCCACCAACATTTTACTTGATGATGAACTCAATCCCAAAATTTCGGACTTTGGTATAGCACGAAGTTTTGGGAAAGATCAAATTGAAGCCAAAACAAAGCGAGTAATTGGGACACAGTAAGTTTTGCAAACACATGTCAGATAGTACTTGTTCATGATTTTCAAATGCTTAAATTTGATAATTTTTTGCAGTGGTTACATGTCGCCCGAGTATGCCATGGATGGAAATTTTTCAGTAAAATCTGATGTCTTTAGTTTTGGTGTGCTTTTACTGGAGATAGTGAGTGGCAAGAAGAATTGGAAATTTCATCATCCTGATCACCATCATTCACTTTTGGGACATGTATGGTGAAATATATTCTATTTTATTTTATTATTCTCTCTAACTTTATATGTGAATTGCTAAAAATTGAGAATTGTGATTGTTATAGGCTTGGATGTTGTGGAATGAACACAGAGCTCTGGAATTAGTGGATCCATGTTTGGAAATTTCTTACATTGAATCTCAAGTATTAAAATGCATTCAAGTGGGTTTACTATGTGTTCAGAAACTGCCAAAAGACAGACCAATCATGTCATCAATTGTTCTCATGTTAGCTAATGAGGAGATGACATTGCCTCAACCCAAACAGCCTGGTTTCTTTGTAGAAAGATGTTCCATTGATGCAGAGACATCGACAGGTGAGAGTTGTCATACTAGAAATGAATTGACAACAACAATAATGGAAGCTAGATAGAAGTTTTACCTATTGCATACATGTTGTAGTGATGGAGTAGATGCATATAAAAAAGTTGATAGTTCAAGACAGGAAAATAAATAAATTAATAGTTGTAATATATATATGGATGAAAATAAATAAATTAATAGTTGTAATATATATATGTGAATGATTTTGTTTTTTAAATCACATACATCTGAAATGTTAGCTTTGATTGTTATTCTTAAGAATTGGATAATGATATATTCTCATTTCTTACCGTTTTAATTGGAGAACTTCCTTTGACATTCGACCTTAAATTAACTATTCAATTTGAGGATTTATTTATTTTTATTATTATTTAGAATTAGGAATTGAAGTCAACTTTGTGTCTAGAAGATGAACCTACCTCTTTATGAAGGAATTAACTTTAGGCTGTGGAAATTAAATTAGAAATTGATTGCAGGTTTCAATTTAGTCTTCTAAGAAAATGGTGATGTAACTTTTAGGCGTTGGGAGTTGGTTGATAAATTGATTGCATGTTTTAATTTAGTCTTCTAAGTAGTGGGAATTAGTTGAGAAATTGACTAGGTTTCAATTTATTTTAAGAAAATGGTGACTAGACTATTTCTATCTGTAAGACTGTAACTGTTTTGTTGTAAGATTCACTACAATTATAGTAATACATTATTTTTGGGGATTTGAAGACCTCATTTTATGTTTCAAATGACATTAAAAAGAAATAATTAAGGACCCTAGCAAAAAGAATTGGAGCGAGCTAATAAAGTTATAAATTCCTAATTCATCTCCTATGCCAATAACACTGTAGAAGGAATTTTTTTTTTTTTTTTTTTTTTTTTGTGTGTGTGTGTGTGGTGGCAAAAGTGCAGAAGACCTGGTTTCAGCAAATGAGCAAATACCTGGTATTAAAGGGAGCAAGACAGTCTCTGTAGTTTAAAAAATTGAATAAATTTAATTGCCTCCCTAATTTGACTGTAGGTTTCTTTGACTTGTACTTTTATATTAATTTCAATACTGCCCCAAAATATGGCGATTATAACCCCCCTCCTATATAAAGGTTTTTTTTCATCCCTTTACTCTAATCAAACATTTACGCTCACTCCTCTTCCATTTGCATTTGCACTATCTTGCTCTCTTTCTCCAAGTTCAGTTCGTAAACTTTTATGATAACATTTATTGCAATTGAAAAACCAATTATTGCTTTACCCATTGAAAATGTTAATGGTATTTAAAACACAACGGTTAAATTCTTCAATAACTATGTCCTTACCTTCGAAATTAGATTTTCCATCAAATGGATGAAATAAATGAATCATCAAAGAGACTAGCTGGATCGATGAAGGATGAGTCATAATCAAATTGCATGTTTCTTCCAAAGTGCACCATTGTACTCCAACTAAGAAAGAGGTCACCTGGACCAAACCCTCTTAGTCAAAAGCAGCATATGGAATCCAATATAACACCGTCTTTGCATGAAAACCTAGAACTACAAATATATATACATATAATACACAAGCATGAACTTATCAGTCTAATTATGAACCCTCAATTATCTGTCATTATACTAAATTTCAAATGAAGATGTAAACCTATAATTAAACCATGGCGGTGAATTTTTGGTTATCTCATTCAACGCCCTTGCTAGCATGTTGAAACATGGAGTGAGAAAAAAAAAAAATTGCTTGGCAATATATATATATATAGACGGGGGTTGGTTTTTAGTAATTTATGCCCTCTCACCAAAATAATAATAATAACTGATAACTGCCGACATTAGTCTATTAAGTCAGTCAACCTTCAACTGCGGTTGGTTTTTAGTAATTTATGCCCTCTCACCAAAATAATAATAATAACTGATAACTGCCGACATTAGTCTATTAAGTCAGTCAACCTTTAACTGCGGGTTCATCTATCTCTCCAATACTTGTTAAATTCAGGCAAAAGGCTTTAGTTTACTATAAAGGCCATTTGCGGTGTTTTGCCTTTTGAAAAGTTTTATCCTATTTAAACAAAATTAATTATAACGCGTGGTTTGATAAATGTACAATGACATCGACTAGAAAACAACCGATACTCAAACTTAGAGGACAAGTTGCTTATTTTTTAAATTATAGGGACTGACTTGCTCACTTTTATATCACAAGGGACTATTTTGCTCATTTGGTAAAACTTAGGGGGGTTTTCATATTTTTGCGATTTCTTTTCTTGAAAATTTTGAGATTAATTAATTTATCTTAGATTGACTTAAATCATGATATCCCTCTCAACTTTTGCTATTTGTCGGAGAAGTTCTCCAATTTTTATTTCCTTCTTTCATTGATAATATTTTTTTATACAGAAGGTATTTTTTTACTTTTCAAAATAAAAGGTCAAGGAAAGTCTTTGTAGCAACCAAATTGGGGTGTTAGTTTATTTGAAAAATAAAATGAAGTGAAAAAACATGATTTAAAAGGTCAAAGAAATATATTATTAATAAAATTCAACATAAATTGCATGTATGATATAACCTACCTCATTTAACTATAAAATACTTCCAAAACACGAAAGGTCACGGCGCACACACAAGTGACAACGTGAAATAGCCATTAATAAACAACCGAAATTATCATGTTGCCCATTAATTGAAAGGCGTGTTTCATGTGTTATTCAACATTAGTTATTGATGCGCGACTCTGTTCATGCAAGGTGTCTGATCGTTCATCGGACCACCACCGAAACCACCAGATCGATTGAGTCAGGGTTGTGTTATGCCCTAATTTGCTTTCTCACCGGAATGAACCGAGGCTTGGACATGGGTAGTCTAGAATGCCCTAGACTAGAAATGTCTTTGCTATTCGTGGACTGGGTCCATGCTTTGGGCTTTGCTTGTACATTCTATTTCATTCATATATATATATATTCAACTTTAACTTCCAAAAAAAAACATTAGTTGCTGGTTTGGCTAGTTTGACAAGATGTGTCAACCTCTACCTCAGTTTGTTTTTCGTTTTTTCTTTTTTTTTTTTCACTACCTCTACCTCAGTTGTAGTTGTCAAGCCTTACAAGTTACAACAATGATTTAATTTACAAGGTGTTTTTTTCATACGCATTTAACATTTTTGACGTGACCAATTCGCCCTTACAACAGTGATTTTCATATGCATTTGACATTTTTGACATCCATGGCCACTTCACCACCGACAGTGTTGTTAACGAAATAAGGCTTATTTTGACATTTCACACACATTTGACATTTTTTACATCCTTGATCACTTAAACGCCACAAGTGTGGTTAAATATAACAAGGAAAAAGTTATTCATTGTGTTGCAATGATGACATGGTACAACTAAGAGACTACAAATATTCCACCAAAACATATATATCAGTTTTTTGATTCTATTGTAGGTCTACTTTACTTTAGGGCATGTTTGGCCAATGCTTTTGCTTCGTATTTTTTTATTTTTGCTAATATACTGTAGCGAAACAAAAATACAAAACATGTTTGGTAATATTTGATGTGCTTTTGAATAGTACCGAAGTGCTTTCAAAATTGAGACCAAAATCGAAAGTATCAAAATGATACTTCTGTTTGCTTCCGCACGATAACAAAGCACTTTTCAAAATAATAATAATAATAATAATTTCTAAAATAACATTTTTAACTAATTATTCAAATTTTCAAACTTGAACACTTTTTATCAAACATGTTTTTATATTTTTATTTCTAAAAATCTTTTAACAAATTTATGTTACTAAATAAACTTCAAAGTAGTGTTGAACACACTCTAAAAACAAAAATATTGCTTCTGCTTTGGGTCAAAGCAAAAATACAAAATAACTGTGGTTGCCAAACGGGCCAGTAAAGTATTTATAGTTGTCCATTCCACCAAGTCATCGTTGCAATGGTTGTAATGAATATTTTTTCGTAATAAGGACCTATTTTGACCGTGTGAGGATAGTTTACCCTAATTTTATGAAACAATAATGTTTAATGATTTGGAGACAACATGATCAATATAAACATGGGAAAATAAATTCTAAGCTGCATACATATGACCATCCTTAGTGCACGAGCCTAACTTCACTGTAGGGTTTATTGCCAATAAAATATATATATATATATATATATATATATTTAAAAAAATGCTAGGCTAACTATCTATTTATTCAAAATTAAACTTAGTATGAAAATTATATAAGATGTGCACTTCATATATATATTTTCAGATGCTATTTATTTATTTATTATTATTTTTTATATATATAATCGTGGGTGTCCAGGCCAGCTTGAGCGCGCCTCGATTAATCCCACGAGGCCATGAAGTTAATGATTGGGTAAGCCTCCAGTGGCCCTGCGGAGACTCGAATTGGTGACCATTGAGAAACAAACCTAAGGCCTGAACAACTGAGCTACCTTGCAGGGTTTTTAGATGTTACCTTGTTCTAGCAGCTTAGTAGTATTTTTATATAAATATGACATTTTTTTTACAGTCTTTTGTGATTGAGATGGGTTAAAAAAATTATTATAGAGAAAAATGAAAAAGGAATCGAATAATTAATTACTTAGAAAAAGAGGGGTGTGATTATTACAACTTTGACACTAATAGGTGCATAAACTTCACAAAACTTCCTCATGGATCAAATACAAATTGACACCAACCTATATCGTTTTTACAAGTTACATCAGTAAAAAGAAAAATAATGGATAGGGAATCAAGAATATCAAACATAGTGAGGCCCACAAGAGTTTGACTTCAGAGCACACAAATGTGGAATTTCAAATCGTCAACTTCTAATGGGAGTTAGGAGCACATTAAACATTATAGGATATTTCTCCAACTGGGAGTGCTCTTCCTATTGTGGATGTTTAGGTGCTCGTAGGTCACCTATTTCTTTTGGCTGCCGTTTCTTGCCTTGTTTTCTGTCTTTCCTCTCTTGTTTCCTCTCTCTCCTCTTTGTATCATCTACTGTTTTGTCTTTGATCTTGTTTGCAACCCGTTTCTGTTTCCATGGCCGGCCAACTTGTTGCGCTGATGGAGAGTATTTCGCTGACATCTGAGGAACAGTGTACAGTTCCCCTTTCTGTTGCTGATTTTAGGCAGGGGGTTCAAACTTGAACTCTTAGCTTATTTGGGTAAGTTTGGTCGGATAAGATCATCCGAAGTACTGGTATCCAACAGGCATTTTGCTTATGTCCTTGGACTTCCTAACCTGTCAGTGTTTTAAATTCGCCCGAATCTCTTTCAATTTATCATCCCAGATACCAGAATTCGGCGACGGGTGCTCCAAAGAGGTCCTTGGTCTATTGATGATCATCTCATTGTGTTCAAAGAATGGTCTGAAGGGTTGGATTTCTCTGATGGCTATTTTGCGGTGACAGAATTTTGGATTCAAGTTATAGATTTGCCTGCTGTGTTCCTCTCTGCTTTAAAGTAGAAGTGCGTGATAAATGGCCTGAGTATGGTAGGGTGCTTCGACTGCTGCTTTCTATTGATGTTACTAAACCTTTTCGGAGAGGCATTCAACTTGCGGCTCATGATAGTAGAATTTTTTGGGTCCCTTTTTGGTATGAAAGATTACCTTTGTTTTGCTATCTTTGTGGTATTATTGGGCATAGTTCTCGGACTTGTCGTTTGGAGATACCTGGAAGCTCGACCTCACCGGGGATGGTTTAACAATATGGGCATTGGCTTCATACCAAAAGTTTGATTGGTCGGCTTCTTCATCCATATGAGCGTGCCTCGAGGCAGATGGTAAATTTTTCTAAATCTTCTATTTTTTTCTCCAATAACACTGATAATGCTCGACGCTCGACGCTCTATGCTCTGCCGTCTTTTGGGTATTGGGGAAGAGGGCTTGAAAGCTCGTTACTTGGATTTGCCTGCGCTTATTGGTCGCTCCAAAAATGATGTTTTTAAGTTTGTATTGCAAAATATTCAAAATCATTTGGATGCTTGGTGATCAAATCTTCTTTTAAAATGTGGTAAGGAAGTCCTTATTAAAGCTGTCTTAAGTGCATTACCAACATATGTTATGTCCGGTTTTCGATTGCCTATTTCTATATGTGACAAGATTATGCAATGTATTAGATCCTTCTTGTGGCGCAACAAGCATGATTCTTGTTCTGTTCATTGGTCTAACTGGGATTCTTTATGTCTAAGTAAGAAGGCTGCAGGTTTGGGATTTAGAAACATTCATGCGTTTAATTCTGCTTTGCCGAGCATTTAAGTTGTTCAAGGCTAAGTATTTCCGTAATTGTTCTTTCATGGCAGCTGGATTGGGGTCCAACCCTTCATGGGCATGGCAAAGTATATGGTCGGCTAAACTTGTTCTTAAAAAAGGCTTTCGTTGGATTGTGGGTGATGGTAGATCGATTAATATCTTAAATGACTCGTGGGTTCCATCTTTAGAGAGCTTACAGCAATATGCCCCTCAAAATGTCCCTTTTAAGCATGTATCCGAGCTTATTCACTCTGGTTCTTCCTCATGGAATTATCCACTTCATTCTCAATTATTCCCGGCGTCAGTGGTGGCTGCTATTCGGCGTATCCCCCTTAGTGTGCGAGGTTGCACTGACCGTCTAACCTAGGCTTCCACTGCAAATGGCATGTTTTCTGTCAAATCGGTTTTTCATGTTGCTTTTTCTTTGCTTCTTCCCCATTTTGCTGCTCAATCGGAAGCTTCTTCCTTCTGGAAAAAAATTTGGAATTGCTGTTGTCCGCCTAAAATTAAGCATTTTTTTATGGCAATGTGCCCAAGGGGTGCTCCCAACGAGATTAGCTTTACAATCCAGGGGCTTGGTGAATGATGATTATTGTGCTTTATGTGGGGATGGTCCAGAATCTGTGGAACATCTATTATTCCGTTGTTCCCAAGCTTTTCATGTTTGGAAGATGTCTCCTATACGTCTTGATTGCAGCCGTTAGGTTTTTCTTTCTTTTATGGATTGGTGGCTTGAGATATGTAAGGGTGGGTATGATATGGTTAGCATGGCTGCTTTTATTGCTTGAGCAATTTGGAAAGCTAAAAACAAGTTTATTTTTTAGCTTCAGTTTTCTCCCCCTCATTAAATTGTGCACTTAGTTGTTTCTGCATTTTGGGAGTTTTAAAAAACTTCACATCTTTAACCGGTCATGCCTTCTTCATCTGTTCCTTCTTCATCTCTTATTTGGTAACCTCCAGTATCTGGTAGTATCAAATGTAATATGGATGCAGTTTTCCTTTCTTAAAAGGGTTGGGCAGGCAGGCAAGAGATGGTATCATCCGGGCAAGGCTAATGTGGTAGCTGATACCTTAAGCCTGAAATCTTGTAGAACTTTGGCTGGTTTAACCATTCAGAAGTGGAAGATACTTGAGGATTTGGCAGAGATGGGATTGTTTTGCTTTGATAACAACAATGACAGTGAGTCAGCATTCTTGTTCAGTCTTGTGGCTCAGCCTACTATTGTCAAACGAGTGATTGAGTCACAAAAACAGGATCCAGAATTGGATGCCATTCACACGTTTATCTCCAGTAGTGAGATAGTGAAAGATTGGACCTTGCATGCAGATGGAGGTCTTCGGTTTAAGGGTTTGTTGGTTGTTTCCACAGGTTGTCGCGAGGACGTCTTACGGGAATTTCACACTTCCCGCTTTGTAGTTCATCCAGGTAGTACCAAGATGTATCACAATTTATGACGTCAGTAGTGGTGGAATGGAATAAAAAAGGATGTTGAACAGTTTGTGGCTTGATGTCTCACATGTCAGCAGGTGAAGGCCGAGCACCAAAAACTAGCTGGTTTATTGCAATCATTGCCTATAGTGCAGTGGAAATGGGAGCAGATTGCTATGAATTTTGTGACAGGTCTTCCAAGGTCACGGAGGGGAAATGAAGCCATATGGGTCATCATTGATAGATTGACTAAGACAGTTCACTTTTTGCCTATTAAGGCAACAGATGACGCAGAGGCACTTGGTGTTCTTCATATGAAAGAGACTATGAGGTTGTACGGAGTTCCAGTGGCTATTGTTTTAGATAGGGATGCCAAGTTTACTTCGAGGTTCTGGGAAGGACTTCAAGCAGCGTTTGGTTCATCGTTGCACCTTAGTACGTCATTCCATCCACTGACGGATGGCCAGTTGGAGCGTACCATCCAGATCTTGGAGGATATACTTCGGGCATGTGTACTTGATTTGGGAGGTAGTTGGGAGGATCGCCTTCCACTTATTGAGTTTACTTACAAAAACAATTATCAGACGAGCATTGAAATGGCTCCATTTGAAGCGTTGTATAGTAGACTTTGTAGGTCTCTAGTTTGTTGGACTGAGGTAGGCGAGACAGCCGCCTTAGGACCCGACATTGTACTTGAGACTACTGAGAAGATTAAGCTGATCAGATAAAGGCTGCTCATAGCTCAGAGCCGACAGAAGAGTTATGCGGATGGACGACGACGACCGTTATCCTTTGAGGTGGGAGATCACGTTTTTCTTCGAGTTTCTCCATGGAAGGGGTTGATGAGGTTTGGAAAGAGTGACAAGTTATCGCCACGATTCATTGGACCTTTTGAAATCTTAGACCGGATAAGAGAGGTTGCTTAAAGACTTGCTTTGCCATCGCAGATGGACAGAGTCCACAATGTCTTTTATGTATCAATGTTACGGAAGTATAAGCCGGATCCATCTCACATTTTGAGTGGTGTTGATGTGGACATTGATGGGGATGTTTCCTTCGAGGAGGGACCAGTTCAGATCCTTGACACACGACAGAAGGAGTTGAGGAACAAGACGATACCGTTGGTAAAGGTTCTTTGGAGGCATTGAGTTGAGAAGGTTACTTGGGAGATTGAACAGGAGGTTTACTCCAAGTATCCAGAGTTATTTTCTCCCTCAGGTATGGCTTAATTTCGGGAACGAAATCTTTTAAAGTTGGAGAGAATGTAATGTTTGTGTTTTACTTATATATACATATGTAAGTGTGGTGTGTGATTATATATATATATATATATATATATATATATATATATATATATATATAAAAGGGGGGATTTAATGTTTAGTGGAGGGGCCCACTCCCCACTCATCTTTCTAAAGGCCAAGAGGCCATTATATTGGCCTCAAATTTTTTTCTTTCCCCAGCAGTATATCTTTCTCCCTCTTTTTCTCACTTTTCTTTTTTCTTTCTTCAACTTCAAACTTCAATTACTCTCTCAATTTCGTGAATTTGTGTGATACCCCTGAGTTTCCGAATTCGGGTTGGCCAGGCCCACATCTGAACACCCGAGGATATCAAAAACAAATCAGTAATAAATAAACACAGATTACAAAAGAATAAATAAGAATAAATAAAATGCAGAAAAGAAACTAAAATGATAATCCAATAATAAAACCTCAGAATAAATTTTCTTTCATTAATAAACTTTTTTGATACAATTGATCCTCCAAATATATACAACTCGGGAATCCATATTATGTTGACCCCTAGAAAATCTCAACCGAACAAGTGACAGCAATAACTGTTTGTATCAGAAAACTGAAATGTAAAAGAAACTCCTATGTAGAAAATCCGAAAGAGTGAAGTAGACTGATCCTTGCTCAGCACGAACAACTCCTACTCCTGACGCATACTTGAAAAATAAGGGTGGGTCAGGCCCACAAGCAAGTTTTACTCTACTACAGTCCAAGTAGAGATTCAATACTCATATACATCCTAGTTAATCCAATAATAACTAATAGTCTGTATATATATATATAAATACACACTAAAGGACTCTCATTGGACTACAAGCCGGTCTCAACCTGACTAGTAGGCAACATGCAAAACGCACCTGAAGTAAGCATGTGTGCCTAGACCTAATAGGGTACACCTCTAACCATCATAGCCAGTTATGCATTCCACTGTATATACGCTCCCTAACCATCGACTCTAAGACTCAAGCTCATATCGTGGTACCATAATCATATATATAAAATCCATCCAAAACTAAAGTAGTGCAGCTCAACTGTTCGTTGCCATGACATGACATATATAGGTAGGATTTAACTTTGTAGTTAACCCATTCCCTTATTCCAGAGTAAGTAGGACTTAACATTTTGAGCTAATCCATCCCTAGTATGCCACCTTCCCATACCGATGCATACAATCCACAAAATCCAATAATCAATGTAACAAATATAATAATAGATAGATTAATTCAACAATTAACATAATATTAGAATATCATGCTATCACAAAATAGGAACAACTTATACTTTATTTAAGCTTCCTACATCCTGAATCCTACACAACTGAATCTTAAATAGACTGACATTTTATTATACAATCACATAAGCATTCTCCTTAACCCATTCATCCTACACAATTAATCTCAATTGCTAGAACAATTTAAAAGATTAAATCCATTTGTTTGTTTAAATCATCAAAATAACAAACGTCATTATGATCGAGTCTATTTAAATTTGTTTAAACCCAAACCTAAGTCCCTATTTAATGTTCAAGACCCTTCAACATCAATAAGAAGTAACACTACGCTGTTTACGAAACCTCTCCAGGTAATGCTTGAGCTTTTGTCTTAAATGCTTGAGCACCCTATCCAAGGCTCGAGCGTCCTACTTCAGGCTCGAGCTTTTCACCCTATTACTCGAGCTTCCCTTCTCAGGCTCGAGCTTTTACATCCAATTGCTCAAGCTTTTCTGTACAAGCTCGAGCATTTCCATACATGGCTCGAGCTTAGTCCCCAAGGCTCGAGCACTGTATCGAAGACTCAAACCTTGTTTACGCGATTCAACCCAGAATTTTACTGTGAATTCATTCCTTATTTGTTTCAGGAATCCTAAGCATGTTTCTACGTTCCATCCATCCACTGATATGAAAAATACATAATTTAAACATGTACAAATTCATACAAGAAATCAAATCAAAATCATGAGTTTATCAATTCATAACCCAAGAACAAATATGAACCAATTTCATAAAACATATGTTCTAATCCAATTAAATATGCATAATTATTTAATTTTATGTGTTTAATAAATCCTGGAATTTCCTAGGCATGTATAGAAATACAAATCTAAGGGAGAGAGATAGAAGAAGAACTTGCCTTAAACTTTCGGATCGAAAGTTAAATTTCTTTTTCCTTGGTCTTCTCTCTACATGATTTTCTCCTCCTTCCTTCTCTTCCTCCTTCTCTCTCTAACTCTCTCTCTCTCTACAAAAATATTTCGTGATATATTTCTAGAGACCTATAGCTATATATTTATAGGTTATGTAAAACTAATCCTAATCATTTTCCCAATCCAAGTTAACTTAAAAAAAATAAAAATTAAATTAAATTAAAGTATTGAAAAGGTAACTTAAAATATATCACGTATATAATTTATGCTTAATCCTTATTAAATAAATAAATCATATACATCCCATTATGTATTAGCATATTAACTAATATTACTTAAGTTACCAAAATATTATACAGTAACTTAAAACATAACACATATAAAATCTATGTATATCTTTATTATTTAAATATAAAACATATACATCAGATTTATATATTAATACCCAAGTTACCATAAAAGTAATTATAAATTACTTTCCCTTTTATATATGTATATAATATATATTTATATATATATATATATACACAACTATCCATGGGTAATTATCCATACCCATCCAACCTCCCATCCAAGTAGTCCATGGGACCTAATTGGTTGGCCATTACTATTAACCATAATCATAAAAGAAAATAAAACATTATAAACTAAAATAAAATAAAATAAAAAATTTAATTTACAATTAATCAAAATAACATTTAAGCACATAATCTAATTAAACAATTAACACATAAAAAATTAATAAATAGATAAATACAAATACACATAGACACGTAATTAAAATAATCAAGTAACACTTAATTCGATTAAACACATAAGCAATTAGTCAAATAATCAATTAAATACCTAGAAAAAATATAATTAAAACAAATAAAAAATACCGAGACTACCCTTTTAAAATTAGGTGTATTACATTCTTCTTCCCTAACAACAGGAATTCCATTCTTGAAATTCGCCCTTATTTTCTTCCATTATGTTTGGAAACTGTGAGCGAAAAACATCCTCCCATGTCCAAGTAGAGCAACCTCACGATGATGGCTCTACTTAACTCCATTATACCAAGTAGTATACATGGTTCCTATATTTAAGAAACACAATACTCACACAATGCATAGGTTGTATCAAACCATAACATAATTCTCCCAATATGACTAGGGTAATGATCCATTCCCTCCAAGTTCCATAGAATATACGCATAAAACTCCTATGCACCCAGCGCTAATGATTTAGTAACGCTAATTAAGAGGCTACTGCCTCAATCTATAAACACAATCCTCTAAAAGTTAATGAAAGCTCAATCTATAAACACAATCATCTAAAAGTCAATGTAAGAAGTAAAATTGACCTTTCTCCAAAAATCGCCTTGCTTCCTATATAAAAGACATAATGGGTAAACCACTCAGTGATAGAAAACTCTAATATATGAGTGCAACTATTTACAACATCCCACTGCCGCTTCCAAACTGCGCACAGTACATTATAAAGGATAGTACTTCTCTCCGATGTATCCTTAAATTAAGTCAAGGTCTTATTGTACAACCCTCGCTTCCATTTCAAACCAACAAGTGAGAGGTATGTACGATGTAATATACAAAATCTCAAATGTTGTCACACTAACCTCAGTGGCTAACACCATCATAGACAAAACGAAGAAGCGAAGTAAATGCTTCTAATTGCCCATGAAAACCTAGGATATACGCCTCTAGCATATCCATTATGGTTTAATTTAATCTCTTGATTAATTCCTCTGTTTATAGACATGAAGTAGAGCTGCTGCTCAAACATCTTCATAAAGCTCCTTCAAAATAGCACTTTGTATCCACTATAATGAACATCCACATTCTATAACACCATTATCATTGTACTATAGAACTACAATGAAGCTCTAAAATGAACATCGCTCTAATTAATGTCCTTAAGCGAACTTTCTCACTCCACCACTCTTATTCCATTTAGAAAAATTGAAATTCCAAATCAATGTCGATAATTTCCACTGACCATCCCCTCCTGTTTAGTCCTACTTCCTTATTCGTTATAGGAAATGGCTAAAGGTTCCTATGATATCCGATGATCAACTTTTCACCTTTTGAGCAGATGTTTCTCTTAGGCCAATTATATACACGTCCCTATCCATACTTGTTCACCAAAATCGACATTTAATGTCATAATGTTCCTTCTAATTTGTCTGAGTGTACCGAGAAAAATTATAAGTTTTCCATCTCAGTCGCCCGACCGTCATTTTACTATTTATAGAAACTACTAAATCCTCCTCTAGTACCTTAAACTCCATCTAAGTAAGGTAACACCGTCTCCAGGGTCAACTCTGATATTCAAAGTTGACCTTCTCAACTACCTTAGTAATAACAAGTGTTATTATTACACCTGCTATAAATTCAATCGATAACTCATCAACTAACCAAAAGATTTAAATATCTTGTTGGTTGTTGAGAGCATCCACTTTTATAATTGCTTCCACCAGACGAAACTTGATGGAAAGTGTGAATCACCACTATAATCCATCGAAACCGTCTCGTGATCCGTTTTATTCGTATGAACTGAAGTCCCACCAGTTCGAAATAGACAAGAATTGAGCTGAACTGATTTATCAGTCAACCAATATCCCATCCAAAATCTTGATCCATGCATAAAATCATCAATTCTTCAATTGAATCCATAAAATGCTATCTCATTCCCACTTCAGTATAAGAAATGGCTGCAAGGATCTGGTGATCTCGGATGGTCCATCTCTACTATCCAATCAATATTACACTAGGAGACAAAATCACTATATCCCTCCTCCTGCCTGTCCTCCAAACACCTGCTTCATATCGTGAAGCATCATGTTTCCACCAAGATGAATAAAGAACTAAGAGTTGTGAAACTCAGTTCTTGCATCCTCCATCCAATTTGTCTACACAAAGTATCGTTAGTCCGGTACCACCAGCTTTCGTCTGTACCTATCGCTTAAATTGGAGCATCTTCAAAAGCGAATTCTACAACTAAATCTATCCACTATTGATCCGTGATAAACTTACTGATATTGAAAGTCAATTGGTAATTCCATTTATCAAAAGTCAACAATTACTTTAACTCAACAAAAGTCAACAAATTATGACATTTCCATACACACCATGCACCTTTTTTTTATTCTATAGGTGAACGGTCTCGTCATCTTGCCTTTGATACACCCTGTTTCTTTAACGAAATAAGTGTCAATCAGACTTCTTATTTAACATCAAATGAATATGAAACCTTTCCATCCTCCAAATAAGTCATCAATTTCCTAGCAACAACTAATTGTTGCAAAATATGACCTAAAAAAAATTTCATATTATTTATGCAAGTGAATAAGACTTAGTTTCTTCCTCCATGTGCAGCACTGGCAACTCCTCATAATAACACACCTTCGTGAAAAGATTCTTGTTTAAGAATAGACTGATAAAGACTTATCCATTTTACTATCCTCACTTGGCGTCATTTTACTAGGTACCTAAACCAGCACAAAATCCTCCTTCCGACTTGGTAACAACTTCTGGAATGTCCAAGAAGATATTCAGTAAATCCAGCACCTCTAATAAATCATCGTGGCATTACAGTGATCTTTATTTACCACAACCTCATGAATACCAAACTATTAACAACCACCGTTATCATAGCGTTGTAATATGATACGAATCCATACCTAGCGTCAAAGTATATCAAACTAATTGTATTAGATTATTTGACTTGTAGTGATGGTTTAACTATCCCATCCCAAACAACATACCATAACGACGCATGCCTAGGTCCAATAGATTGGCTAGATTTATGTACATCTACCAAATCCTATTATCACATGCTCATAATCTTAGCGTAATATAGCGCTATTACTCCATATCATTAAAACAATAGTTGGCTGATCACATACTTGTGTCCCCAACTAAACCTCATACCATTACCCAGAATAATCAACAAAATAAAACATGTATAACAAACACAATAGCATAAAATATACTCCTACTTAGGACATCGTTCTTTCTATAAAAGAAAGTCTCCTTTGAAATCAACCTTACTAAATTTTTTCACAATTTCCTTTTATAGTTTCTTAAGTAATCATCCAACCTCAAAACATATCCTTTAAAACATAGCTTAAAAACAACATATGTTTGCCTAAGCAAATACCAAAGGCTTAATCCTCATCTTCCTTATACATGGAATGTAAGCTGTCTAACTTGGCTTTATAAAGCGAATTAGAATGTCACAACAAAATCCACATACTCTCCTGAATGTCAAATAAAATCATGCGTTTCGTTCTGATAAGAACTCCATCTAATCCCCAAATTCCCGAAGAATACTTCTTATATATCTCCTTTAGAGATGATAAAAAAAAGTTTAACAATTTGTACATTGATCAACCCCATACTTACAGCAAGTAAGATCACTCTCGCACGATTATTCATCTTCAAGATTTAGTACCTTCTTTCCTGGATACGCTGAAATCTTTTCAATTAGGATCCTCTTCAGGCTCCTACTCCTCGTTTGTCTCCTTTTTGAAATCAACTGAAGTCGGGTTAGCCCCAATATACGGTGACCTATCACATACACGTAAATCTTTCCTTGGCTTATACTTTTAAAGTAATGCCAACCCGGAACTAAACCTTCAATCCCTAATTCTACCTTCTGGCAAAGAAATCGATAACGTACTCATTTACTCCTTTGGGTTTTTATCGCTTTCGCCTTGAACCCAATCCGCCTCCTAGTGTCAGCTATTCTGTAATCACAAAATATAATTGACATCAGCTCTTCCTAACGAACCATAAATAGAGTACAACGAATCCTAATACGAG
Organism: Cornus florida; assembly: GCF_030987335.1. Taxonomy (NCBI): domain Eukaryota; kingdom Viridiplantae; phylum Streptophyta; class Magnoliopsida; order Cornales; family Cornaceae; genus Cornus; species Cornus florida. The sequence goes on along the minus strand of NW_026775572.1, from coordinate 63,779,412 downwards.
CTCTAAGTTTCAAGAGACGCACGCGGAAGTCACATAACGAAAGACACTCTTAAGGACACTTGAACCTGGAGTGCTCTGATACTAACTATGATACCCCCGGGTTTTCGAATGCGGGTTGGCCAGGCCCACGCCCGAACGCCCGAGGATATCAAAAACAAATCGGTAATAAACGAACACAGATTACAAAAGAAAAATAAGAATAAATAAAATGTTGAAAAGAAACTAAAATGATAATCTAATAATAAAACATCAAAATAAATTTTCATTAATTAATAAACTCTTTTGATACAACTGATCCTCCAAATATATACAACTCGAGAATCCATATTATGTGGACCCCTAGAAAATCCCAACCGAACAAGTGACAGCAATAACTGCCTGCATCAGAAAACTGAAACATAAAAGAAACTCCTATGTAGAAAATCCAGAAGAGTAAAGTAAACTGATCCCTACTCAGCACGAACAACCCCTACTCGTGACACATACTTGAAAAATAAGGGTGGGTCAGGCCCACAAGCAAGTTCTACTCTACTACAGTCCAAGCAGAAATTCGATACTCGTATACATCCTAGTCAATCCAACAATAACTAATAGTCCGTATATATACACACACACACACACACACACACACACACACTAAAAGACTCTCACTGGACTATAGGCCGGTCTCAACCTGACTAGTAGGCAACATGCAAAATGCACCTGAAGTGGGCATGTGTGCCTAGACCTAACAGGGTATACCTCTAACCATCATAACCAGCTATGCATCCCACTGTATATATGCTCTCTAACCATCGACTCTGAGACTCAAGCTCATATCATGGTACCATAATCATATATATAAAATCCATCCAAAACCAAAATAGTGCCGCTTAACTGTTCATTGCCTTGACATGACATATATAAGTAGGATTTAACTATGTAGTTAACCCATTCCCTTATTCCAGAGTAGGTAAAACTTAGCGTTTTGAACTAATCCATCCATAGTATGCCACCATTCCATACCGGTGCATACAATCCACAAAATCCAATAATCAATGTAACAAATATAATAATACATCGATTAATTCAACAATTAACATAATATTAGAATATCATGCTATCACAAAATAAGAACAGCTTATACTTTATTTAAGCTTCTTACATCCTGAATCCTACACAACCTGAATCTTAAACGGACTGACATTTTATTATACAATCACGTAAACATTCTCCATAACCCATTCATCCTACACAATTAATCTCAATTGCTAGAACAATTTAAAAGATTAAATCCATTTGTTAGTTTAAATTATCTAAATAGCAAACGTCAATATGATCGAGTCAATTTAAATTTGTTTAAACCCAAACCTAAATCCCTATTTAATGTTCAGGACCCTTCAACATCAACAAGAAGTAACACTACGCTGTTTACGAAACTTTTCCAGGTAATGCTCGAGCTTTTGTCCTAAATGCTCGAGCACCTTGTCCAAGACTTGAGCATCCTACTTCAGGCTCGAGCTTTCCACCCTATTCTTGAGCTTTCTTTCTCAGGCTCAAGCTTTTACATCCAATTGCTTGAGCTTTTCTTTACAGGCTCAAGCTTTTCCTTACATGGCTCGAGCTTAGTCCCTAAGGCTCGAGCACTATATCGACGACTCAAACCCTGTTTATACGATTCAACCCAGAATTTTACTGTGAATTCATTCCTTATTTGTTTTAGGAATCCTATGCATGTTTCTACGTTCCATCCATCCACAGATATGAAAAATACATAATTTATACATGTACAAATTCATACAAGAAATCAAATTAAAATCATGAATTTATCAATTCATAACCCAAGAACAAATATGAACTAATTTCATAAAGCCTATGTTTTAATCCAATTAAACATGTATAATTATTTAATTTTATGTGTTTAATAAATCTTAGAATTTCCTAGGCATGTATAGAAACACAAATCTAAGGGAGAGAGATAGAAGAAGAACTTGCTTTAAACTTTCGGATCGAAAGTTAAACTTCTTTTTCCTTGATCTTCTCTCTACAGGGTTTTCTCGTCCTTTCTTCCTCTTCCTCCTTCTCTCTCTCTCTAGAAAAATATTACATGATATCTTTCCTCTCTCTCTAGAAAAATATTACGTGATATCTTTCTAGAGACCTATAACTATATATTCATAGGTTAAGTAAAATTAACCCTAATCCTTTTCCCAATCCAAGTCAACTTAAAAAAAATAAAAAATTAAATTAAATTAAAGTGTTGAAAATGTAACTTAAAATATATCACGTATATAATTTATACTTAATCCTTATTAAATAAATAAATCATATACATCCCATTATGTATTAGCATATTAACTAATATTACTTAAGTTACCATGATATTATATAGTAACTTAAAATATAACACGTATAAAATCTATTTATATCCTTATTATTTATATATAAAACATATACATCAGATTTAAATATTAATTCCCAAGTTACCATAAAAGTAATTATAAATTACTTTCCCTTTTATATATGTATATAATATATATATATATATATATATACATACACAACTATCCATGAATAATTATCCATACCTATCTAACTTCCTATTCAAGTAGTCCATGAGACCTTGGTTGGCCATTACTACTAACCATAACCATAAAAGAAAATAAAACATTATAAAATAAAATATTTAATTTACAATTAATCAAAACACCATTTAAGCGCATAATTTAATTAAACAATTAACGCATAAACAATTAATACATAGATAAATACAAATACACATAGACACATAATCCAAATAATTAAGTAACACTTAATTCAATTAAACACATAAACAATTAGTCAAATAATCAATTAAATACCTAAAAAAATATAATTAAAACAAATAAAAAATACCGAGACTACCCTTTTAAAATTAGGGGTATTACAATTTGTTGGTACCGTTTCCGGTAAAACGGAGAGTTTGTCGAGATCCACGCGTTGATATGAGCAATTCATCACTTTGGCCAACCCTTGATTTTCGAATTTTAGGACCCATTTTGGGGGTTTTTGCATCTTAAGAGGTAGAGGTTCCTAATGCATTGTTTCTTGTACTTTTGTGGATTTTCTTTCATTATTTGTTGTCAAACATGTTTAAATTGTGTTGATTGCCTTTAAAATGATTTAATTGTTGTATATGAAGTCTATGACTACGTGTATTAGTTGATTTGTATGAGAAAGCATACTTAAGTGGATGATTTCTATGCCAATGTGATTTATTTATTATTATTATTTTTTTAAGTGGAAACATGTTGGTTGATATTAGAAATTTCCCTCAAGACTTGTTATATTATAATAATTGACTTGTATGGTATGCAATTCATTTTTGTGATATTGTTGAAAAGCATGGGGCATTCATGTATATCATTAGGCATAGAATGTGAATGATTTGATTTGAAATGAAAAAGGGAGTTTGGGGAAAAGTTTTGAAAAACAAAGGGTTTTGTGAAAACCCGGACGCCAAGGGGGTATCGAAGGTTCGTGGGGTTAATGTAGCCTAGAGAGAATTAGGAAAATCGTCCTAGGGTAGTTGAGCTATCTGAGCCCCAAATGACGCCGCGAGATTACCAAGGGTCAAGGACAGTAGCCAATCCTTCTCTCATGTCTCTAAGGGGTCACCGAGGGACGAGTTACGTTAACAGTTTGAAAAGTGAAGAAATGGAAGAGATTTTGAAAATAGGGAGCGACATGGCATGGCATTGCACTCCATTACATCACATTGTTTATTTTGGTCTTGAAATGGTTGTTCCACCATGAGATGAATTATGTTGAGGTATAATAAATGGATGAAAGGGATATTGAAATGTATTATTTGCATTGTGTGTTAGAACATGTTAGATAAGTTTTGAAGATTTAAGAGAGGCCATTGCATTTTAATGCATTTAAGCAGATTGTTGTAGAACCCTTTTTAGCAAAGGTCGTGCCGAATTTTATTTTATTTTATTTATTTGGAATCATTTTAGGGTTGTTACAAGTAATGAGGGGGTGACATTGTTTCAACCCAAACAGCCTGGTTTCTTTATAGAAAGAAGTTCCATTGATGTAGAGGCATTAACATGTGAGAGACGCCATACTCAAAATGCATTGAAAATAACAATAATGGATGCCAGATAGAAGAGCTCCATATTATATACTTTTGTATTGATTGACTTGTATGTTATGTTTGGTAGCATCGAATGACACTATGGATTTGAGATTAGAGAAATTTTAATATAAAGTTTGAACTAAATTTTTTATAATTCTAAATTCAAGGCACCAATTCGATACTGCCAAAGACTCGTATAGCCATATGTTTGTGTAAATTTTTTTTTTGTGAAGATTTACTTACTCATAGATTTTACAAATGTTCACTGTGCAACTCAAATTCCTCACATCTCCAATTTGAGGGAGAAGTGTCATCAAATTCACTATAAATCAATTTATACATGCGGCTCATTCAAGTAGCTTTATTTTTACTAATTGCAGGATAAAAAAGAGGTGATATTATCATATTCCTACTTCGGTAAAGGTTAGTACTCTACTTAGTACTTACCATTGTATGGTTTGAAGGTAAACAAGCGTCTCCTTTCAATTCTTCATGTGAACATCCTTTATATATATAGTAAGAAACAACATTAGAGAAAATAAGTAAAAAAATATAATTTAAATGCCATCCATGCAAAAATAATAATAATAATAATAACAACTACTTTATTTAAGCTGAAAAAAATGATAAATATGCTTTTGAAGATAATGTAACACACACATTCATACTGTTTTGTTGAAAATTTGACCTTCAATCTTATAGTGTTATCTATATATATGCCACTTCCTTGTAATTATGAAATTTTTATTTAATTAAAATGGAAATATAGTAAGAAACAAGATTAGAAAAAACAAGGAAGCAAAATATAATTTAAATGTCCTTATTTAAAAATGAATATATATATATATATATGAAAAAAAACTGCTGCCCCATGAAATTAGAATGAATCAATAAATTGAGATGATTCATTCTCAATAGTAACTTCAGGGCCGTCAATGTGGAAATTCTAAAGGTCAATGTTGTTGCTTATAATAATGTTCTGATATGATGGCCAAAACACGGTGACCATTTTTGAAGAAATATTGCCAATGGATATCTTTCTTTTCATCATTTTTTACTCACTAATCTCATTCTCCGTCTTACAATTCTCCACTGCAGCTGATACTTTAACTCCATATTAATCAATCACCAATGGTGAGAGGTTAGTTGTAAACTATAATAATTCGTGTTAAGCCATTAATCACAAATTTACATGAATCCCATATCTTAGAATTTCATGATTTTCACATATTTATAATGCATAAATAAATACTAATTAGATATAAATACCTCGATTCACGATATCAATTCTTGTTGAGATTAAATCCAACGTCCAGATCCTTTGGCCACGAACTAATCTGCAACTCTGATCAACAAGCAAAAGTGGAAACTGGTTACTCTCTCTTGGCCTTTTGCACACATAAAACTTTTACGTGTTGTATCATTAATTGTACATAATTGATGGAGTATATGCACTTTTATAAAAGCAGAGAGAGGACCAGTTTTCCTTTTAGTAATATAATTCTACTTTCCATCAAAGTAAGGAATAAGAAAGGAAAACACTTCTCCAATAAGTAATTACCAAAAAGGTAATTATAAATTGACCAAAAATAAATAATATTAATTGATATCTATTTACTTAGCCACCAAGTAATATGTCACATATCCAAATCATGTGAGTCACAATTAAATAAATAATCTTACATTCTCCCACTTGGCACATATGATAATTTCTATAGTGGTTTAGTAAAATAGTCATTAATGTGCACCATAAATCAGATTAACTCATTAAATTGGTCATCATAAATACCATGGTAAATAAATTACCAATGCAAGTCATGGCGGTTATATATCCTTAAATGACACAGTCCCTTCCATGTACCACAACACTAGTAATCTATTCAACATAGTCTATAAATGAGAAGTATCAGTAATGATCTAATAATAATGTCTTTTCCAAGACTATTCCTATTACCACTTATTAAAGCAATACGTACATGTACATTAATTAATAGGAAATATCATAAACACATTTAATCAGCGCAAAATGTCAAATATATATAAGCAATCCACAATTAAAAAATAATCATCATTGACTACATTTAAGACCCATTCTTTCAACATGTTCTATAAATGTCTTGGATGGTAGTCCATTCATTAATGGATTGCAATCATAAGTTGTGTGCTTATAATTTCAATAGACATTTGTTGTTTCTAAATATCTTCTTTAATGATAAAGTATTTCAACTTTAGAATACCTATCATTTTTCATACAAAAAGATCAACAATTGCAGCATAAATTTTCAGCAATCTGAAAACGGTACCCATAACTCCAAGTCCTGAAATAAATTCTGCAACCATAAATTATAGTCTCAAAGCATGCTACAAATTAAAATTTCATAATAGACAAAGTAATCATAAATTACTTTGTACTTTTTCATAATATTGTTCCTCCAACCAAATCTTCTAGAACTTTTTTAATATATGCTTTATGAGACAATTCTAAAAACAAATCAATATGATCTATAATGAAATATTTCTATTCCTATCACATAGGATGCCTCATCCATATATTTCATTTCAAAGTTCTTAGAGATAACTTTTAGTTTCATATAATAAACTAAGATCAATACTAACAAATAAAATATCATCAATATATAGAATCAAAAATATAAACTTACTCCCACTAACCTTCTAGTATATATACTGATTAACAGTGTTTTTCTTAAAACCAAAAAAAATAATGATATCATTAAACTTAAAAAACCATTGTTAGGAAGCTTGTTTAAATCCATATATTGACATCTTAAGTTTACGGACCATGAATTCTTTACCCTCTAATATGAAATCTTCAAGTTGTTCCATATGGACTTCCTCTTATAAACTCCTATTCATAAAAATTGTATTCACATCCATTTGATATAACTCTAAATCATAATAAGCTACTAACGCCATGGTATTTTAAAAGATTCCTTCTTAAATACTAGAGAGAATGTTTCTTTATAATCTCTTCATTCATAACACTAATCCATTTAATAAAATCATCACTGTTAATGGCTTGTGAATATGTAACCGGATTCGTATATATCTCACTATATATCAAAATCAGATTCTTGCTGATATATCACATAGTCATCTGGAATAACAGATCTTCTTTCTCTTTGAGATCGTCTTAATGTTATTCCTTATGATTTTTCTACAATCTATTCATTGGTGACAATCTCATTATAGAGTTATTGATCATTTAATTATTCTTCGTTGTTATACGGTTCAACAACTGAAGGAACAATTATTTCCTTATAAGTTATGGATAAAGATATTTGTACCCTAACTTCTGAAATGATCAAATTCTTATTTTTATCACTCCCACTGATTTCACCATTCTTAATGAATCTGACATTACCGGTTTCAATAATTATCGTACTATGTTTCGGATAGTAAAACTTGTACCCTTTATATTACTTAATATCCACAACATTATGGGTAACGAGGAATTACTTAACATACTTCTAACCAATTACATAAGAGTACGATTATGCCTTACAGCTACACGCTTCTACTGTGGCATATATAACAAAGTGTATTGAACACAAATGGCATACATTTCAAGGAGTTTAACAAACGGTTCGAGTATTAACCTGTTTCATCATACTTTACATAATATTCACCACCTCTATATGACCTTATGATTTTCACTTTCTATCTAGTTGTTTTTCAACCTCATTTATGTATACTTCAAGAGTACCCACTACTTGAGATTTTTCACACAACAATTAGATTATCTATAACGTGAAAAATCAACTATAAAGGCGATAACATACTTTTCTCCTCCAAAAGATGGAACATCAGAAGGTTTACAAATAATTTCAAGAAGCTATGTACTTATTGTGGCTCATTTCTTTGTGCGTTTAGTTTGTCTATCCTTAATACAATCTACACACACATCAAAATCAGTAAAGTTTAGAATCAGAAGAATCATATCCTTTACTAATTTTCCTAACCTTTCACTAGATATTGACCTAGTCTTTTATGCCAAAGATAAATTTTCTATTAATTGAGTTACGCTTAATTCTAACATTATGATACAAGATCAAAAGGATTTTAATAAATAAACCATTAAATTTGAATTTACAGAAATCATCAACAATAATGCCATAACTCACAAATTTTAATTTCTTAAATAAATATCATTACCAAATTTAAATGAAAAACCATTAACATAAAGTTTTTGAAATAAAATCAAATTATGGGAAATTGAATAAACATAAAAATTTTAAAAACAATTTAAATAAAATTCATTGTTTAACATTAAACATAGTGTCACAATGGTTTCAACAAAACTTTTTCCCAATTATCATAAATTAGAAATTCTTATTTGAATTTGTGGTTTAGGCCATAAAAAACTCTTACATCTATTAGAAACATAAATATTAGTACTTAAATCAACCTATCATGTATTAAAAAAAATTTCAACAAGTAATTCGCAATGTACAAAAGCCAAAAGCGTACTTTTCTTTTTCGAATCATTCTTTATATGTCATGTAATCTTTCTAAAAGTGTTCAATACATTAATGACACTTTTTCATTATTACATTACTTTCTTTTAGTAGATTGACTTAAATCTTTTAATTTTGGGTGTTGCTTACTTATTGCCTTTTCTGACTTATTCCAAAATTTCTTTCTAACTTCTTGAGTCGTCAAATGAACATAATGATTACCTTGCTACTTAAGTTTTGTCTCCTCATAAATTAACATAATGGTCAATTAAATCACTTTCCACTTGTCTTAATAGTGTTAATTCGAAATGACCCATACAGAATAGACAAGAAATTGAGAATAAATTGAATAAGAAAATTCCCATTCACAATCATCCATAAGGTTCTCAATTTTGCAGCAACATTAGTCATCTAAAAATACGATCATACATGGTACGAGTACGACAAAAAATCCATAGTAGTTATATCAATTAATAATTTTCGTTTTAGATATTTATCTACAATACGAAAACATTCTTATAATTAAATATTCCTTAGCACTATCACTATGAGGAACAATTATTCGCATAACTATAATGCTTAATATGTTCGATCTCTCCTAAGCTTTATGGAGAATCTTTTCTTCCTCACTGTTTTTATCAGTAATAACAGTAAATTTCTCAATTTAAAATGCTAAATCAAGATTTAACACATCTAAATTTTGAACTCAACTTACTCATTCCATTATGAGAAGTTAGTCATATTGAGAATCAGAACAGAAGTAACATGCGCATTAAGGGATGTAATAAAACAAACATAATAAGATAAAATCCTAACAACAATAATGCTTTGAGTTAACAACACCTATGTATAACTTAAAAATATAAATACAATGTATAACTATAGTACCTCTTTGGGTGGCAACTATAAAATACTAATAATGATGCTTACATGTATTTATATGTATACTTTTATTGGTGATGCATTTTTTAATTAAACAAATAAGTTACCTTTAGATATCCTATATTTACCTAATTAAAAAATACATACAACCCCTTAATTTTTATTTAATCACTTGAAAATCAATTCCCTTTGAGGAATTATTTCTCATAATTAAATAAAGTCAATATTCATGAATATCACAAAAATTATAAGCATCCTAATTCATGAAATATTTTAATTATGTTTACTACTAAAATTAATATTCATCAACTATTATGGTTAGGCCACTTTGGTAGCTACCAACCTTTACATAATATGAATATTAAATTAGATAGTAACTAAATTATGATTAATTATGTCTATTACAAAAATTAATATTCATCAATCATTAAAATTGGGCCACTTTAGTAGCTACCAATCTTCACATAATATGAATATTAAATTAGACAGTAATTAATTCATCATTAAGTTATATTTACTACTAAAATTAATATTCATCGACCATTATGGTTAGGCCACTTCGGTAGCTACTAACCCACACATAATATGAATATTAAATTAACTAGTAATTAATTAATTATTAATTTACCCATTTAACATTATACACACATACTCATAATCGTCGATTAAAGTTTAAGCAACTTCGATCTCAAAAACTTAATAGTCCGAAATTTCATAGAAAATATCTTTTTATTTTATATACATAATAAAATATATTATTTTATTTTCGGACTTAAAGATCATAATTGAATCAATTTAAAATTGATTCTACAATATGTATGTATGTTTGGGTACGAAACAATAAGTTATTTATATGTCTAATTTATTAGATTAAATTTCTAAACTCACAAATTATTCTAGAAATTCAAATTCCTAAAATAAATATATCAATACATATATTTTATGTATTCAATAACTTTAATTTTAATATATTTTAAATTAAAATCAGAATCTTCAAATCATTGGACAAATACTTATAACAATAATTTAAACCTTTAATAAAATAAATAAATACACAAACTTTATGTATTTATTAATTTTTAAATAATAATAATAATGAATCTTTGTAATCCTTTCACAACTTACTGTTTTTATAAAACAATAGCAAGACAAATGCTATTATTATTATTATTTTTTTTAATTCAATATTCTTTATTAGTCATGCACGAAAATCAATAACCTAAAGCATTGAAGTTGTTTGTCTTACACATATTATGCATACCTTTGTATTATTACACATATGTAAACTATGTATCAGTAACCAACTTTCATAATTCAATTTTGGCTCAGAAATTGAGGTACCTAAACCCAAAAACCACACGGACTGATCTAAACATACGATTTTAAAAGAATGGATTATACAATCATTTAATTTTAAAATTATACATATTATTTATGCAACTTTAATGAAAAATAATGAGTTCCTAAACCGTTAGCTCTGATACCACATGTAAATTATAATAATTCGTGTTAAACCATTAATCACAAATTTACATGAATCCCATATCTTAGAACTTCATGATTTTCACATATCTATAATGCATAAATAAATACTAATTAGATATAAATATCTCGATTCACGATATCAATTCTTGTTGAGATTAAATCCAACGTCCAGATTCTTTGGCCACGAACTAATCTGCAACTCTGATCAACAGGCAAAAGTGGAAACTGGTTACTTTCTCTTGGCCTTTTGCACACATAAAACTTTTATGTGTTGAATCATTAATTGTACATAATTGATGGAGTATATGTACTTTTATAAAGGCAGAGAGAGCACCAGTTTTCCTTTTAGTAATATAATTCTACTTTCCATCAAAGTAAGGAATAAGAAAGGAAAACACTTCTCCAATAAGTAATTACCAAAAAAGTAATTATAAGTTGACCAAAAATAAATAATATTAATTGATATCTATTTACTTAGCCACCAAGTAATATGTCACATATCCAAATCATGTGGGTCACAATTAAATAAATAATCTTACATTAGTATCCTTGGGCCAACGCTTCCAACTAGGCTACTTTTCTCCCAGTGGTTCCAAGAATCTGTACTCGGGAATATGGTACAAGATTTCTCCACAAATTGTTGTGTAGGTGGCAAACAGGGAAAATCCAGTTACAGATTCATATGGAAAGTTAACTCTCAACAGCGATGGCAATCTCGTGGTCTTCAATGCCACAAAGGGTGTCATCTGGTCCTCAAATTCTTTAACAACTGTGCAAAATTCATCAGTTGCACGGCTACTGAATTCTAGAAACCTTGTCCTAAAAAAAAGAAGAGTACTGAGCTGATACCGAAAGTAGCTACGTATGGCAAAGCTTTGATTTCCCATCAGACACAATTTTACCTGGCATAAAGCACGGATGGAACTTAAAGACCGGCCTAAATAGATATATGACATCATGGAGAGATGCCACTGACCCTTCCCCTGGAGACTTCACTTATGGAGCCGATATTACTGGGATTCCTCGTGTTCTTCTTCAAAAGGGATCATCAGAGAAGATGTTCCGCACTGGGCTATGGAATGGAGTTCGAATTAGTGGTGCTGGTGGGGGGTCAAGCACAGTTATTAAATACAAATTTATAGTCAATGCAGATGAGGTGTATTATATTTACGAGTCTAGGAATGACTCCTATACTACAAGATTTACGCTGAATCAAACGGGTATGCTACAACGCTTCATCCTGAATGAAGGGAGCTCTGAATGGGTTCGTATGCATACGATACAGAATGATCTTTGTGATGACTATGCACGCTGTGGTTCCAATGGTATTTGCAGAAGTACCAGTAGGCCTATATGTAAGTGCTTGGAGGGTTTCATTCCAAAATCACAGGAAGAATGGGACCAGCTTGACTGGTCCAGCGGATGTGTTAGGAGGACATCGCTGGATTGCCAGAACGGAGATGGATTTGTGAAACTCAAAAATGTGAAATTGCCAGACCTGTTAGAGTTTTGGCTGAAGGAGAGTCTGAACCTTAAGGAATGCGAGGCAGAGTGCTTGAAGAATTGTTCTTGTACAGCTTATGCTAATTCAGATATCAGGGGCGGAGGCAGTGGCTGTTTGATTTGGTTTGATAATTTAGTTGAAATTCGTGATTTCGATATCAACGAGGGCGAGCAAGATATCTACATACGGATGCCAGCTTCGGAACTCAGTAAGCATATTTGTTGCCATACTATATAATATTTACATTCTGCTATTACTCTGTTAGATGTCAGCCCCTTGAATCCTTTTATGAAGACTCGAAACAGTTTGTTTCAATCTTCCTAGTCTTTATCATGTAGCAACAGGCAGGTAGTGAAATTAGTTCTTGTCCTGGCTTTATGCCAACTCAGCATTCTCCAAGTGACCTTTTGATGAGCAGTTCTACAAACATCCCAAGCCTTTTTGAAAACGAAACTGACTGTTACTCCATAAAAGCTTATCAGATCCAGCAGGAACAGGAACACTTGTCAATATCAGCTGCAATCCATGAAGCTCATTAGGACACAAACCATCAAAAGTATTAAGGTTTGACCCCCACACCAAGGGTCAGTGTCAATTACGATAGTCGATTTTTATTATACTATGGAGGTCTTAAAATGAAATGTTTGGGATTCATGTCTAGAATTTCCTTTATTTTTGCTTTTCTGAAGGCATGCCCAACAAATGAAGCTTTAGGACTAATGATGAACTAACTTTGTCATAAATTTAGAGCATAATCAGATGGAGAAGACACCGGTGCTGATCGTAGTGGTATCAATAGCTTCCGGGATTGTTGTCGTCAGCTTGTTAACTTGGGTGTATAATTAAGAAGAGGAGAAAAAAAATAGGTATGCTGCCTTCCCTCTCTGGTATGATTATTGATACATTCCAAGTCAGTTATTGTCACATGAATATTAGATAATTATGCACTTGGATGGACATTTTGAACATTTTATAAGGTTTCATTCCTTTTAAGTGTACGAGACTGTTATATGAATGATGACAGTTATCTAGTTGCACCTATAACATATTTGATTGTGCAGGTGTGGAAACTAATAATGACGACATTGAGTTACCATTTTTTGATCTGGTCACTATTGCAAATGCCACTAAGAACTTCTCTTCTGCAAATATGATCGGAGAGGGTGGTTTTGGTCCTGTTTATAAGGTTTAATAAGTAATCTTCAGTTCAATATGTAATAAAAAAAGGTGGATCTCATCATGTTAACATTTATTTTCAAAAATTTGTAGGGTATGCTAACAACGGGACAGGAAATAGCAGTCAAAAGGCTTTTGAAAAATGCTGGACAAGGTGTACAAGAGTTCAAAAATGAAGTTATTTTGATTTCCAAACTTCAACACAGGAATCTTGTTAGGCTGTTGGGCAGTTGCATTGATGGAGAAGAGAGGGTGCTAATATATGAGTACATGTCAAACAAAAGCTTGGACTATTTCATTTTTGGTCTACTTCTCTTGACCATTTATCTTATTAGACCAATTTCATTGTGCATTTTATGCAGCAGAGTCCTTTGCTCAATTGGCAAAATGATAACTGATGTACAACTTATATGGATGGAAATCTTGTGCAGATCAGAATCGAAAACTAGAGCTTCCTTGCGAAAAGCGATTTGAAATTTGCATTGGCATATCATGGGGACTTCTCTACCTTCACCAGGACTCAAGATTAACAATCATTCATAGAAATCTCAAAGCCAGCAACATTTTACTAGATGATGAACTAAGTCCCAAAATTTCAGACTTTGGGATTGCAAGAAGTTTTGGGAGAGATGAAATTGAAGCCAAAACAAAGCGAGTAATCGGAACATAGTAAGTTTTGTAACCAAATTTTAGATAGTACTTGTTCATTATTTTCAAATGCTTAAATTTGATAATTTTATGCAGTGGTTACATGTCGCCGGAGTATGCCATTGATGGGAAATTGTCAGTAAAATCTGATGTCTTTAGTTTAGGTGTGCTTTTACTAGAGATAGTGAGTGGCAAGAAGAACAGGAAATTTCATCATCTTGATCACTATCATTCACTTTTGGGACATGTATGGTGAAATGTATTCTACTGTATTTTATTTTATTTCTCTAACTTCCTATGTGAATTACTAAATTTGAGGATTGTGCTTGTTATAGGCTTGGTTGCTGTGGAATGATCACAGAGCCCTGGAATTAGTGGATTCATGTTTGGAAAATTCATACATCGAACCTCAAGTAGTAAGATGTATTCAAGTGGGTCTACTATGTGTTCAAAAACTGCCAAAAGACAGACCTTCCATGTCATCAGTAGTTTTCATGTTGGGTAATGATGGGGTGGCATTGCCTGAACCTAAACTGCCTGGTTTCTTTGTCGAGAGAAGTTCCATGGATGCAGAGACATCAACAAGTGGGAGAAGTCATACTGGAAATTCCTTGACAATAACAATAATGGAAGCTAGGTAATAGAAGTAGTGCCTAGTGATGGAGTTGATGCAGTGATGGAGTTGATGCGTCTCAAGGGGAAAAAAAAAAAGAGATTGTAAATGGTTTCATGTCCAAAAATGATGACATACACTTATTGATTGAGGTCGTCTTTAACACTGATTTGTAAATTGCATACTAATTTTACAAGCGATTGGTGTTTCATGTCCACTATTGGTGGACAAAGTCATAGAATGCTAAAAAAGTGAATGCTGTGAAGGGTATAGTTTTATCTCTATATATAGTTGGCAGTTAAAAGAAAATAGATTAGAATAATTTACAACATTAGTATTACATGGCACATTTGTAATTTAATTTTAATTTTTCTCTTTTTTTTTTCCCTAAGACATTTGTTTGAAGATGAGCACATGCATCGGTGAATTTTGACTTGTGAGTCGTGACTATTATAAATTATGAGTAAACGACTAGGGTGGTTATGAATTTAATATCTGGCATTTCAAATGTGCCATGTAATACTAATGTTGTAAATTATTCTAATCTATTTTCTTTTAACTGCCAACTATATATAGAGATAAAACTATACCCTTCCAGCATTCACTTTTTTAGCATTCTATGACTTTGTCCACCAATAGTGGACATGAAACACCAATCGCTTGTAAAATTAGTATGCAATTACAAATCAGTGTTAAAGACGACCTCAATCAATAAGTGCATGTCATCATTTTTGGACATGAAACCATTTACAATCTCTTTTTTTTTTTTCCCCTTGAGACGCATCAACTCCATCACTGCATCAACTCCATCACTACAACAAAACACACTAGGCACTACTTTTATTATCTAGCTTCCATTATTGTTATTGTCAAGGAATTTCCAGTATGACTTCTCTCACTTGTTGATGTCTCTGCATCCATGGAACTTCTCTCGACAAAGAAACCAGGCAGTTTAGGTTCAGGCAATGCCACCCCATCATTACCCAACATGAAAACTACTGATGACATGGAAGGTCTGTCTTTTGGCAGTTTTTGAACACATAGTAGACCCACTTGAATACATCTTACTACTTGAGGTTCGATGTATGAATTTTCCAAACATGAATCCACTAATTCCAGGGCTCTGTGATCATTCCACAGCAACCAAGCCTATAACAAGCACAATCCTCAAATTTAGTAATTCACATAGGAAGTTAGAGAAATAAAATAAAATACAGTAGAATACATTTCACCATACATGTCCCAAAAGTGAATGATAGTGATCAAGATGATGAAATTTCCTGTTCTTCTTGCCACTCACTATCTCTAGTAAAAGCACACCTAAACTAAAGACATCAGATTTTACTGACAATTTCACATCACACTTAAACTAAAGACATTAGATTTTATAATTTATAACCATACAAGTTTTTCCTCTTTTTATTTCAGCATGATTTCTAACCATAAAAGCTAAACTCCTGTGTCTACTATTACTTTTTCTTATTACTTTTAATAATAAAAGTTCTTTAATTTATTTTTGGAATTCTTCTTAATCATCTAAGGTATAAGGATTATCTTGTGTTTTTATAGTAATAAAAGAATTTATTATGTTTAATTTTGCTTCAATTTTATTTTTATATCAGTGTTTCTGGGGATCTTCTCCTAGAATCTCAGTGGTTTCAGCTAATCTTATAAGATTATCAATGTTTAGTTTGTGATTTTTTAATATAACTTTATTATTAAGGAAAATCTTTGGTTCATCTAGGTGACTAAGAAACATTAAGGCTTCAGAAACATCTTCTAAAAACTCAGATATATCAAATAAATTTTCTGTAGTTTCTTCTGTCATAGATAAAGTATTAACATAAGTAATGACTCTTTTTTCTTTTTGAGGAATATAAGGATCTCTAGATGGAATAAAGGTTCTTTCTTAAAAAACTGTAAACCTGTAGGGGTATACATGAAACCTCCAGTGAGTGAGTTTATAAAATTTAATCCAAGAATAAAATCATAAGTACTGGGAGTATTATTTACTACCTAAGTTTGTGGTAAGAAAAATTTTTCATTATTAATTAATATAGGAATATTCTGAACACAATGAGTTATAGGTAGTTTTTCATTATTATATTGACTTATATTAACATTATAATTTTATTTTATTAATGCTTCCTCTGGTACCAAATGCTTTTGATTTATGCTTTTAGATATTCCAGTATCCAACATAGCTAAGGTTTTCACTAATTTTTCTTTAAATTCTAATGTTACTGGGAATTGGATTAGACTAGATAATTTATATATTGAATTTATAGATTCGATTAGAATATCTTCTTGCTTGTCTTCATATTTTGTATAGCAAGCATGACATAATAAAGTTTTACAATGATTTTCACAATAATGACCTTTTTTAATAGATGTATTGCACTATTTACAATTATAAAAAGAAAATTGAAAATTAACCAAATTATACTGACATGATGGATTGCTTATAGTATAAACTAAATCTTCCATTGAATGAAGCCCTTGTTCAAAGTCTTCAATATTATCAAAGTTGCTATCTAAGCTTTCGGTACTATATATACTTTCATTATCATCGTCAGAATCATAAAGACTTTCTAGTTCATATAATTCTTCTATCTGTTCTTCAATAGCTTCAAGTATATTGATCTTCACTTGTATCCTTTTAATAAGATTCTATTTGTATCGATAAGAGCAATTTGGTCTTATATGTCCTGAATCTTCACAAATAAAAAATTTGCAATGTCTTTCTTTTGTGGGTAAAGTGTTTACCTTATTATCTTTGTCTTTATTATCCTTTTTGTCTTTATTTATTTTTTGCTTTTTATACCAAGGCCGCTTTCTAAATTGCCTAGGGTTAGTTTTGACATAAGGTTTTTTATTACGATAGTTCTTGTAAGTCTTACTTTTGCGTAGATTATATTTTTTAGGTTTATTATGCTTATAATTATAATTTTTCTGAGGCATACAACCATACCGAGGTGGAAAATCTATTTGTCTACACGTATAATAAAATTGCTTTTTGATTTGTTTAGATTCTTTATGTTGTCTACATTCTGCTTTTAGCATATTATACACATGATTAACTCTATCTCCTATGGTTAGCATTTCTCGTCTAGGATTATCTAACCATTTTTCCCAAATTTTAGTTCCTACACTTCCGGGTAATTTCTGAAGATACCTATCGAGTAATGTTTTATCACCTGTTTTACCAGTGGCTGCAAAATACTCAAAAAACTTATTGGTGTAATCTTTTATGTATCTAAAATCACAAATCTGCAATAATTCTAAATTACGTAATGCTTCGTTTTGCCTTATTAAGGTGTTCTCTAATAATCTATCTTCACCAACTAATACTTTTTTTATTAGGCTAGTAAAACCTTGAATTGTAAAATTATCACGTAAGTGGGCATAATCATTGGGATAAGTTACTTTATAAGACTACCACCAGTCATGAATGGTTCCTCTTAATAAGATTTCACAATAGGTTAGGGCTTGAGTTCTATTGTCAAAATTGGTCAGAATAGCTTGCCAAATACAATCTTGTTCCCAATTTTCGATTACTTTTGCCTAATCTTGGGGATCGTGTCTTGCTATATCTAATATTGTTCCTGCTTGTTGTGCTGGTATATTTTCATAATGTCTATGATATTGTGTTCATGTGTACATAACTGGTATATTTCTATTTTCTATATAAGTTTCTCGTGAGGGATTTAATCTTTGTCCAGTAGTATAGTCGTTATTTATGGTATTACTACCTGAGGCGTTAGTCTTTCTTTGGTCAGTCATTTCTTGATATGCTGATCTTTCTGTTCATTTCATTTTCTATGTTCTATTTATTCTATAACATTCAACTCTTCTTTTACTGTGTTTAATTCTGATGCTGTATAAAAGGATTCAAACCCTACGTTTAGAATATTTTTCTTAATATCATCATTACTTTCTTGTCCTAAGTAAATACTTTCTATAAGTTTGTATTTAGGTTCTGGATACTTGTTTTGCAGGGCTTCTAATTCTAAATTATCAAAATCGTACATTATTTTTTCTAGAATTTCATCTTCTAGTCTATTATAAAGGACATTTATTTCTTCGGGAGATTATATTTCTATGAGTGTAGTTAAAAAGTCTTCCTGGTTATCATTCACTAAATTGTCTTGTATTTTATAATTACTAAATCTTATGCTAGCTTCGCCGCTATTTGTACATATATCATATTATTTTCGGAAATTTTTTTGGTATAGTAGTAAGTTTAGGTAATTTGCATTATGTTCCTTCATAGGTAATACTACTTACTTTTCTAGCTTATATCATCCGGACATATTTGTTACTAAACGGTTTAACTACTTCACTAAATTGGGTTTTAAATTTTAAGTTATACTAATTAACTGTTTTTCCCATAAATAGAGTATTAACTAATAGATTTTCAAATTGTCCTGTCATATTGTATCCTTTTGTGGATATGGCTATCTTAATATGTTTACTGAATTCTCTAGTAGTCGTTGTATAATTAGGAATACATCCTACTATTGCTGCATTGTCGGCTAAATCTATTTCGGTGCTGGCTATTTGTGCTTGTTGATGGTTATTCCATCGGTCATCATAAATATAAGCAAGTGCTCTAGTTCCTATTTCTACTCTGTTTAATCCTACTAATCCTATCATTATGACGCCTAAATGAATGAGTTCTAAATTATTATCATTTTGTATTAAGATAATTCTAGATCTAAGTTCTTCTATTCTTCTTTGTAAACTGCGTATTGGTTCTCCTAGTTCTTGTGCGATGTAACAATTCCTAAGTGCTATTTGGCAGAATTCTAGAGCTTGTACAAGTTGTTCTTTGGGTAAATCATGCATAAAGTAAACTTCTAGGGGTGAAAATATAATTTTAACGTAGGGGTCAAATAAAGTGCCTTGACTTTTAGTTCATATTTTCGTAAATATGCAAACTACGTTCATGTAATGGTAATATACCTATGCTAATACCACTTATATGTAATTTTTCCAAAATTAATGTTAGCCTCCATATTTTTTGACTTTTGATGTTCTCGACAACTTGTTTTATACGAATGACCCTAGGTATTATCTTTTTCTTTCTTTCTTCAAACTATTAAAATTAATTTATAGTACGATTGTCTTGAATCACATAAGCTTCCACTGTTTTGGCATTATGATTGTTTGATTTTACCAAACATGTCTTCTAATCTATGTTATGATTAAAGAAAAAACAATATTTTTTCTAGAAATTTAAAAAGAAAAAATTATTAGGTTGAATTAATTGATTTATTTGTTCACAAAAAATATATATATTTTTGCTAATGAAACTCAAAAGTGAATTGTACATCACTCCATGAATTGTTAGATTTAACCCTTGAATTAAAAAAATACCCTTAACCTAACTAAAATATACCAAAGTTTGCCATGTGACAAACGATATTATCATTTTATCCATAATCCCATTAATTGAATGGCGTTGCTTAATGCATTATTCGTCCCAGCGACGCGGATATGTTTGTGTGAATGTTGGTTAGGAGTGGCAATTTGTGTTCGCGAGTTATAATTGTGTTGTGTCAACTTGAGACTATATTATTAAATAACTCAATCCGAACATGACCTGTTTAATTTTCGTGTTAAAAACTTTCAATACTAACCAGACTTGTTTATTTTCCGTCTCAATTTAAGTGATGATTTTGAAAAGTATTAATTTTTTAGGGGACATGCATTGTCCCTTGTAAAGTTACTAACTTGTTCATTTAAGTTATGAATATTCAAGTTTAAAATGTTAAATTTTGTCCAAAAAGAAAATATGGAAACTTTTTTTTTTTTTTTTTGGGGACGGAGGGAGTATTTACTAAAACAAAAAATTATATTATTTAAATTATTAATAATACTCCATCAAACAAAAAATACTAAATAATAATAATAATAATAATAATCCAACCAAATTAGTAAATAGTCTATAGTTTATAAAAGAGTAAATTATAAGGCATAAGTTTAGATAGTTATTTTAAAACTTAAATATAAATTTGTTTATGACATGTATAGTTAAACGGATTATATGAGTTGAACCACTTTAACCCAACATACGACACGATTAATTAATCGGATTAATCGTGTCGACCCTTTTTTGTGACATAACTCAATTTAAAATTAACCCAAACCCATTTTAACTCTTAATATGCTTATAGCGTATATATTACACACGTCTAAAAGCAATACTACACTATTAGTGGAAATAGATAGAGAGATTTTTTTTTTTTTTTTTTTTTTAAAAAAAGGTGTATTATAAAATGGATATTATAACATTATTTTTATTACACTTTTTCAAATATGGATGAAAATGGTGTTTTCTACATTAACCTTTTTTTTTTTTTTTTTTTGTTTACTAAAAGATTCATCATGTTACAAACCCCAATTCCGGCCTCCCTTCACTTCCCCGTACGGTGGCGTTACAGATGGTAGCATCGTCGAAGGTGGAGGTGGAAACGGTGGTGGTGGTGGAGACGGCAGTTTCAGTCAAAAGTTTTCTATCAGACGGCAATCGATAAGGACTACGAATCATAATTTCAAGAAATACAAACTCTTTGAAATTTTATTCTTCCATTGACGACCGTCGACCACCGTCGGCACATCACGGGGCTGCTGGCAGCAAACAATATGCGGGTTGCTGTTAATCGTCACAAGGGTGAGTTTCGTCATTTTATTTTTTTCTGTGAAAGGAATATTTTAATTCAACGTTGGATTAAAGAATAGTTTAGTGTATTAACTGCCAATAATACTATAGTTCAAGGGATTAAAGTGTTGGCATAGTTCAGGGGTTATATGCCATTTACCCAAAACTCAAAGATTTCATTCATACTTCAACTTCTCATTCAATTCAGACCACTTGTTGTTATTAAAAGCTAGATAGTTTCTATATTTCCATAGATACTAAACTAAGGAAGCTGTCAAACTCAAAAGTTATTTCTTTACAGATGTACTCATTGGAAGGTAGAGTTAATTGAGTAGAGACCAATAGTTCTATGATTTTATTGGAGATAAAATGAGAGAAAATGATTTATGTTGTGGAGAAAAGACCAATAATTGTATAAGTGAGGAAGAATTACATAATTTTCAAAATAATGTTAGCAATAGGAGAAGATTAGAAGTAAAATGTTTAAATGAGTTGACAGTAAAAAATATATATCCGCTCTAAAGTCTAAACAAGTGTATTAAATAAATTTGTTGTATTTGGGACCACCGAATGGATTTAATATTGGTGGAAATTTGGCTCAAAATTTTGACTAAATTTCTTTCAATTTCAAATCCAAGCCACTGATTTGGTACTCCCAAACACAACCAGGCACTTTCTTTTGTTGGAATGTAAATTCAACTCCTGTGCTAGCTTTGAAAAGAAACAAGGTCCAGCATTCTCTGGGCAATTGGGCTTATTCTAGAAGTGTCGTCAGGTTCATTATATATCAATTTTATGCATGTAGATCATTCAAGTAGCTTTCTTTCTACTGATTGCAGGATAGAAAGAGGTGATATTTGTACTCCGGTAAAGCAGTACTCTTCTTCCTCTTGTATGGTTTGAAGGAAAACAAGCATCTCTCTCCAATATATATATATATAGATATTGATGTTGAATCTTCTGCCCTCGTTAATTGTCCAATTCAATAATAAGAAAAAATGAATCTTAGCATGATGCACCAACAGACAATAATGCATTTGTGGCATTAAATACAAACTTAAACATAGAAATAAGCTTCTGTGAAGGATTTTGCATTGGGCATGCAATATTCCTGCTCTTAAAGGCTATTTACAAAGATACACGCATACAAGTAGGCATTCCACTGGACTACCACTATTTGAGAAATGACTCAGGCTGAGTTTACGATGTTCCATTTTATGAGAATATTTCTTGTGCTAAATTATTATTTTAGCCATATTTATCATTACACAACGGTGTATAATACAACAAATTTTTTTTCTTTTTTTATTTTTAGTTATTATGAAATACAGTAAGAAACAAAATTAGAGAAAATAAGTAAAAAAGTATAATTTAAATGTCATTCATGTGAATATATATATGTATATATATTTAAGCTGAAATTTTTTATAAATTTGCGTTTGTAGAGAAGTAACACACATTCATATTGTTATGTTGAAAACTCGACCTACAAACTTAGAAAGTAAAGAATATACCACTTCCTTCAAACTGTAGAAATTTTTTATTTGTTTTAGAGTTAACAATTAAAGTCAACTTTGTGTGTCGAAGACGATCCTACGTTTCTGAAATTCTGATGGAATTAACCCTAGGCTGCAGGTTTTTACCAATACATGGGCTTAAGGCCAAATACTACCATAAGATGAGGTTAACTTCTTAATTTATCAATAAAATGAGGGAACCACACAACTTTTTTCTTACAAATGAAAAGACTACACAAATATTTCTCTAAAATGCACTATTTTCTATGTTAGACCACACAACAATTTATATTGTTACTTTGACTCAACAAAATATGTTATTATATCTTAAAAGCTTTAAAACATGAAATAAGCTTTCGGAAAAATCCTTGAACAAACTATTTAATGTTTTTGGTTACTTTTTAATTAATATGGACTTATAGATTTCTTTAGATAAAAAATCTTATATATAAATTAAATTTAACGAAACAGTATAGGTTCTGATACCAAAATTGAGTTGGATCCAAACGGATAGAAGCATGCAAAATAAACATAGAATAAATTCAACAATTAAATCACAGAAATGAATACTGAACCTGATAACACTCTGATAACGCCCTGTAAAACGCCTGGACACCGGCAAGAACGGGCCAACAAGCCAACAGTTCGAGTCAACTCACAGATGAAATTGCTAATTTAATTCTAAGGCTGCTTGTATTAGTTGGATTCAAGAAAATTCTAGCATCTACACTATCTGGCTAAATAAAATCTATATATTTGATCTTCTATCGACCGAAGTCTTTTTGCCCGAAAGTACTTAAAATACTAAATTGGGATTAGGTAGTTTTGAACAAAAGTAAACTGGATAATTTATTTCATAAGAATATATACATGGATACACACTATTTATACATGAATACACTCTCACACTATATTTTACAAAGGAAATATATTGAAAGAAGTCACAAAACACACTGGAAACTGAAGGCCGGAATGCTTGAGGGTTCTAGACTTGATTGTTCTAAAACTCGATGATCCTTCCTTGAGCAGAGAGGCTCCTTTTATAGGGAAAAAGGGGGAGATGAATCTTCGGTTGAGATTGCAGATGCTGCATAGACGACTGAAATTATAGATGCTTTAGAGATAAACTTGAATTATTACTAACAACTGATGTCAGAGTCTTATCAGCTTTTACTGTAGAAAATCTGTTTTCGGTGGATTTGCTTTTATCTTTACACTGTTGAGAATCTGCTTTTTCTAGGATGCTGAGGCTGCCTTTATCTGTACATTGTAGCGAATCTGCTTTTCCTTAGATACTATCAGAATTCTTGCATATTGGACAAATTTCTGTCGGTTGTGTTATCTTGTGGGCTGTCATATCTGTGCATGCGGGCCAAATATGCATCAGTACTGTCTGGTGAGCTAGTTTCTTCATTTCTATAGGCAAGTTCCATCTGTTCCAACAACATTTTCTCTTCATTTATTATTTCTTCAACTTCTGGAGAGATCTCAATCTCTGGAGGAGACTTAATGACATGAGGAATTCTTGCTTTGACAAAAATTTCCATGTTGATATTATGATCGTTGAGTCTGAAACCAGGATTGTAACTTGGGTTAACTTGTCGATAGGCTATATAGTATACCAAATGGTTAAAGGTAGTTGGTTCTATCTCATTACGAAAGTTATTTGCAACATGACGTATTAGAACCTTGACTTCGGTTGGATCAGAATGAATGCAAATTTGATGATGTCCCAAAATTATGGCTCCATCCTGTACCCATTCTGGGGGAGTACTATGGATTTGAAGGAGAATTAGACTTTCTGGCATAAAATTTTGGGTTAATTTCGGTTCGAAGGCAATGGCTTGATTTAAACGGTTGGAAAAATTTCCTAAAAAATTTAAGTATTCTAATGGCATGTCTTTTGGTATGGTGATGTTGTAGATCATTTATAATTCTAAAAGCTTGCTTAAATAGCAGATGGTTGTTCTTGTAGAGAATGGGGTTTTTCTGGTTATTTCAAAATGATAGAAGAAAACAATGTCTACGTCTAACAAGATAATGGCTATAGGTTCGAGGTTGTCTGTTTGTACAAAATGTAGGAAAAAATAGTTATAACGGGTTCCTTTGGGTGAACTGTTGTTTTTGAGGTAGTTTTGGATATTAACCCATTTTTTAAAACCATCAGACTTAGCTTCTTTGAGGATAAGGTCTTTGAGGTCATCAGGGAAGAGGAGCTCAACTTGTTGTCTTAGGATTTCTTTGTAAGTTGGAGAAAAAATGGGTAGAAGTTTGGCATACTTGGTTTGTACCTGCAGAAATTGAACTTTCTGAAGATTTTCGTCTTCATTAGTCCTTTGCTCAAAAATGGTTAGTTCTGTGGGGTTTGCTGTCGTTTTTTGATAAGCTAAATTCAACTTTTTATAATGAGATATAAGAATCTCATGTTCTTTCTGTAAATTCTGATATACTTTATTAGATGATACAAAATATTCATTTAAAGTATTTAGATTTCTGACGAGGGTTCTATCGGGGTTGTTTCTAGAAAACCAAATATTATCTAAAATAAGTTTTTGGTCTGGAAAAAGATTATGTCTAGCGCGGAATTGTTGAGTTGGGTTTTGGATAATTAAAAGATGATTAGAAGTGCCTGGTATAAGGTTATAACTGTTGGTGCTCTTTGTTTCCATTCCTGCAAAATTTAACAATCAATTAGTAATCTGGATAGAATATCTGCTAAATAATTGTCTTTTCTTTTGACATGTTCAAATATAGGTTTAAAATCTCTTCCAGTAATACAGTTAATAAAGAAAATCCATCTCTTTGCAGACATTCGCTGTTGTTTTACTTTGTTTGCAAATTTAACTATGTTATCACAATCTGTTCTTATAAAAAATTATTTGTCAAGAAATATCTGAAATTTTTCTATAGAGTTGGTCACTCCTAAAATTTCTAGATCTGTTGAGAGTAAACTAGATTGTACTTTATTAAAGGTTCCACTAGCATGGCGACAAATTTGTTCTTCATCTCGAGAAGATTCTTTTGTAGGCCTTTGAAAAAGTAAACCTGCCCATCCTTGAGCTGATGCATCTGTTTGAATTACTTTATAACTATTTTCAAGAGGAAGTTGTAAAGGTTCTAACTGAGTGACTAAAGATTTAATTTTCCTAACTAACTCTATATCTTGAGTATTAAAATATTTTTGACCATGTTTTCCTAATTTTGAATACAAGGGTCCTACTAATTGTCCTAATTTAGGAATAAAATTGCGACCATAATTTAACAATCCTAAAAATGCTTGTAGTAGTTTGGTTTCTTCTAATTCATCTAGAAAATCTAAAATCTTCTAAACAATATGTGATTCTAATTCAACCTTTCCATCCTTTATGTATAAACCTAAAAATTCAATGTCCTGTTTTTTCTAATATCATCTTTTTGCTGCTTATAATGAGTCCTTGCATTATAAATTCATTGACTATAAGTTCAAAATGTTTTCTATACTCTTCTTTAATTTGACTGAAAACTAAAATATCGTCTATATAAACATAACAAAACTTTGAATGTTTATTGAATATAGTATCCATTTTTCTTTGAAACTCCTGTGGTACATTTTTTAATCCAAAAGGCATAACAAACCACTCATAATGTCCTTCAAGACATGTAAAGGTAGTCCATTCGATGGATTCGTCAGCCATACGGATTTGCCAAAATCCTAATTTACAGTCAAATTTAGAAAATCATTTTCTATCTTGTATACGATTTATTAAAACATCTTTATTAGGAATTTTGTAATTGTCATCATAGGTATTATCATTTAATCTTTTATAATTTATAACCATACGAGTTTTTCCTCTTTTTATTTTAACATGATTTCTAACCATAAAAGCTGGACTCCTATATCTACTATTGCTTTTTCTTATTACTTTTAGAGATAAAAGTTCTTTAATTTGTTTTTGGAATTCTTCCTGATCATCTAAGGTATGAGGATTATCTTGTGTTTTTATAGTTATAAAAGGATTTATTATATTTAATTTGGCTTCTATTTTATTTTTATAGCAGTGTTTCTGGGGATCATCTCCTAGGATTTCAGTGGTTTCAGCTAGTCTTATAAGGTTATCAATGTTTAATTTGGAATTATTTAATATAGCTTTATTATTAAGTAAAATCTTTGGTTCATCTAAGTGATTAAGAAACATTAAAGCTTCAGAAACTTCTTCTACAAATTCGGTTACATCGAATAAATTTTTTGTCATTTCGTCTATAAGTAATTCTATTATAGGTAAAGTGTTAACATGAGTAATAGATCATTTTTCTTTATGAGGAATTGTGGTACCCCTCAGATCCGAGACACGGGCTGATCAGGCCCAGACCCAAACCCGAGGGAAATATCAAACAATTAATATTTAATGAACACAGAATACAAGTTGAAATAATAAGAAATAAATAAAAATGGCTGAAAAGAATTCTAATTGAAAATTCTTAAAATAAAATTGTTCAAATCCATTAATCTAAAACCTCCAATTATTTAACAACTCGGGAATCCATCTAGTGGACCCCTAATAAAAATCCCAACTGTAAAATAAAATAACTATAATCAAAATCCAAAGCTAATAAAATAGTAGTCCTACGTAGTCGCAAGAATGGAAGTCCGTATCTGCTCTACACGATCAAGCTCTAACCCTGAAATTAACGAGCACCTGAAAAATAAGAGAGTGGGTCAGGCCCACATGCTAATCCTATTCTACTACGATCCAAACAGGAATTCGATACGCAGATACATCCTAAATAGACTCAAAAATATCTAGAGTAGTCCATATATGTATAAGTGCACAATATAGGACGCTCACTAGTCCAATAGGTCTGTCTCAGCCTGAGTAGAGATACCATGCAAATCGCACATAATGTAATCATGTGAACCTAAACCTACCAAGGAACCGCAACTACTGTCCAGCTATCCATCCTAGGCGATATACGCATCCTAACCATGGTCCTGAGACTCAAGCTCATACCATGGTACCATATCATAAATATATAAAGTCCGTGTCCTCCTAATACAAAATATCATCCATCTAGTATAGTGGTTTGATAAATGTATAACAAATCATCCAGAAACTACTAGGTCATTCAATTATTTTATTGACATGACTAAAATAGGAGATGGACTTAACCTTTTTGCTTAATCCATACCTCAATCCAGTTTATGTAGGACTTAGTATTTGAACTAGTCCATCCCTAGTATGCCACCGTCCCATACCGGTGCATACAATCCTCCAAATAGCATAATTAATAAAACAACACTAAATATTCAACAATCAACCTCCAAAATATGCATCAATATAAATTAATACATATATATCAATATTAGGCATTCATTATAAAGCCTAAAAATAATGTAAACTGCTAACACAAATATAAGCATTCACATCCTCCAAATTGTCTATAAACTAATGCAGTTGAATAGCAAGGTGAATATTAATTTGATCCAACACAAGCATGGTTAAATTCAAGTAATCCATGTTACTTATAATCCTATTTAAATATGATTAATCAAAATTAAATCACATATAAACAATCCTCCAAGTTCCAAAGTGTAAGCTGATTAATATTCATTCAAAGTGCAACATGTAGGATCTTTCCCTAACTGTACACTGTCCATTCCTTAATCCATTTATGAATTATTTTTTACCTATATTCTTACAGGTTTAAAACAATAATATACATCATTTAAAACAATTTAAACGAAGTATAAAAACTCTGTACAGCCCAAATACAGTCTAAAAACCAAAAAATACGACATTCTGGGTGAGAGCAGGCTCTCTCAAGTTGAGAGCCTACTCTTTTGAAATGAGAGCCAACTCCCTAAATTAGGGAGCCTGCTCTTTGCAGCATGGAGCCGGCTCCTTTGATGAGGGAGCTAGCTTCCTCCTTTTGGGAGTTTGCTCTTTCCCTTTCCGAAGCTTTCTGCGTTTTTCTACTTCGTCTTCCTCACCTCCGGCGATACCCAGACCTCTGTAATTCTTTTAATACTTGTTCTAAGGTTCCATTAATGTTCCAGATTAATCCTAAATCATTGGTATACAACCACGACATGAATTAAACACAACATTTGAAAACAACGACAACAGGTTTTCAGTTAGAAATTCTTAAGCAACACAACACAGATAATTCAATGAATTTAAGTACTGTTTAAGCATGCATAATAGATGTGTTATAACATTCGTTTAATCCATTTTTAACATCTATTAAATCCCTGGAGACTACCTAGACATACACAGAACATAGATTAAAGGAAAAAAGTAGAATAGAGACTTGCCTTGAGTTTCAGTTTTGAAACTCTAATCCACCGTCTCTGAATGTTCCGTCAATGTCCTAAACTGCAGTTCTACACCTCCGGTGCTTTGGTTCAACCTAGAAGCAACCACGTTCCTTCATCCTTGAACTGCTCTGTGTAGCACTCAACTTCACTCTGTGTTTTTCTCAAATCCTTCCCTCTGTTTCTCTTTGCCTCTCACTCTGGGAATAGGGTTTGTTTCAACCCTATATAGACGTATAATATTGTATTTATAGGCTTTACTTAAAAACCTAATTCAAATTCTAAACCAACCATAAGTCGGCTAAAACCCATAATGTGATAAAACATAAAAATCCTATACTAATTTATACCGTTAAAACAATTATACACTTAAAACAATTATAAAACTAATTAAATCAATTACGTCCATAAAAGAAAAATAATACCAATACAATTAATGTAATAAAATACAATTAAACACTTAAACAAATAATTCCAATTAAATAATATAAAAAAAAATCAATTAATTCAATTAAATCACCACAATATAAAACAATTAAGCAAATAATCAAATAAAATGACACATAATCAAATAAAATGTAATTAAATAATAAATTAAACACAAGGAATATCCTTTTAAAATTAAGGGTATTACAGGAATACAAGGTGAGTTGGATGGAATAAAAGTTCCTTTCTTAAAAAACTGTAAACCGGTAGGGGTATACATGAATCCTCCGGTGAGTGAATTTATAAAGTTTAAACCTAAAATAAAATCGTAAGTACTAGGACTATCATTAACTATATATATAGGTTTGTGGTAAACAAATTTTTCATTATTAATTACTATAGGAATATTCTGGACACAATGAGTTATTGGCAATTTTTCATTATTATATTGACTAATATTCACATTATAATTTAATTTTATTAATGCTTCCTCTGGTACTAAATGTCTTTTAATTATACTTTTAGAGGCTCTGGTATCTAACATAGCTGAGGTTTGGATTAATTTTTCTTTAAATTCTAATGTTACCGGAAATTGGATTAAACTAGATGGTTTATATATTGAATTTATGGATTCAACTAATGTATTTTCTAGTTTATTTTCGTATTTATTATAACATGCGTGACATAATAGATTTTTACAATGGCCTTTACAATAATATCCTTCTTTAATAGAAGAGTTACATTATTTACAGTTGTATTCTGAGAAATGAAATTTAACTAACTCATAATGACATGAAGAATTGCTTATAGTGTAAATATAATCTTCCATAAAATGAAGTTCTTGTTCAAGATCTTCATCATCTCCACTGTCAATACTTTCTATACTATATATGCTTTCATTATCGTCATCAAAATCATAAATACTTTCTAATTCATACAATTCCTCGATCTGTTCTTCAATATATTCAAGTATATTGATTTTTTCTTGTATTTGTTTAATAGGGTTTTGCTTATATCTATAAGGGCAATTTGGTCTAATATGACCTAGATCTCCACAAATAAAGCATTTGCAGCTTCGTTCTTTTGTGGGCAATGTAATCACTTTGCTATCTTTATTATCTTTTTTTTATCTTTAATTATTTTTTGTTTTTTATACCAAGGACGATTTCTAAATGGTTTCTAGTTACTTTTAAAGTTCTTAAAATATGGTTTTTTTTATTATAATTTGTATAGGTTCTACTTTTTCTTAATTTATATTTTTGTGGTTTATTCTTTTTGAACATTTTCTGTGGTATACAACCATATTGTGGCGGAAAGTCTAATTGTTTACATACATCGAAAAATTGTTTCTTAATTTGCTTGGATTCTCTACGTTGTTTACATTCATTTTTTAACATGTCATAGACATGGTTAATTCTATCTCCTATAGTTAATCTATCTCTTCAAGGATTTTCTAACCACTTTTCCCAAATCTTAGTTCCTACACTTCCTGGTAATTTCTGAAGATATCTATCTAATAAGGTTCGATCTCCAGTTTTTCCCGTAGCGGCAAAATATTCAAAAAACTTATTAGTATAGTCTCTTATACATCGAAAAACACAAATTATCCTAATAATAAACTTATTTGTAAAAGCTTCATTTTGTTTTATTTAAGTTTCTTCTAATAGTCTATCTTCTCCTAATAATACCCTTTTGATTAAACTAATAAACTATTGGATTGTAAAATTATCTTTTAAGATGTTGTAATCATTAACATAAGTAACTTTATACGATTGCCACCAATTTTGAATTGTGCCTCTTAATAAAGTTTCGCAATAAGTTAATGCTTGTTCTATTATCGAACCGGGTTAAAATAGCTGTTCAGATACAGTCTTGTTCCCAATCATCGATTACTCGTGACTAATCTTGGGAATCATGTCGTGATATATCTAATATAGTTCCTGCATCATGTGCTGGGATATTATCGTAGCGTCTACTATGTGGTGTCCACGTGTACATGTCTGGTATATTTCTATTTTCTACGTATGTTTCTTGTGTAGGTTGCAATTTTTGTCCAGTAAGATACTCATCATTAGTTTTATTAGTACTACTAGTTGCATTATGCATTTCTTGATCTACAGATTCTGTTGGTTGGGAGGTAGATCCTTCTGGTTCTTTTCTTTCCCTATGTTCTATAACATTTAATTCTTCCTTTATGGTGTTTAGTTCATGTGTTGTGTAGAAGGACTCAAATCCTACTTTTAATATATTTCTTTTAATATCATCATTATTTCCTTCACCTAGATAAATACTTTCTAGAAGTTGGTAATTTGGCTCTGGATATTTCTCTTTTAACTCTTCCAATTCAAGGTTGTCAAAGTCATGTATTAGTTTATCTAAGATTTCATCTTCTAATCTATCATAAAGAACATTTATTTCTTCAGAGGGTTCAATTTCTATGAGTGTAGTTAAAAAATCTTCTTGAGTATCATCAACTAAATTATCCTGTCGTTTATAATTGCTAAACCTTATACTGGCTTCTTCACTATTCGTTACATATATCATATTACTTTCAGGAATCTTTTTAATTATAGTGGTGAGATTATGTAGTTTTCATTCTGTTCATTCATGGGTAATACTGCTTACTTTTCTAGCTTCTATCATCTGGACATACTTACTACTAATTCACTAAATTGAGCTTTGAATTTTAAATTATATTGATTAACTGCTTTTCCCTAAATAGAGTATTGACTAATAGGTTTTCAAACTGTCCTGTTATATTATATCCTTTAGTGGATATAGCTATTTTAATATGTTTACTGAATTCTCTAGTGGTCATCGTATAATTAGGGATACATCCTACGATGCCTGCATTGGCTACTAAGTCTATTTCAGTGCTAGCTATTTAAGCTTGTTGATGGTTGTAGACACTAAAATTTTAGTGGACTTTGATTTGGATAAATGGACCCATTAAATATGGGCCTAATATTTAATTAAGTTATTTAATTGGCTCACACTTGGTCCACTTAAATTATTTAATTAGCCCAGCCCATATGGTTAAATAAAAAGAATAATTATTCTTAAATAAAATATATTTGGAATAATTATTTTTAAGGATAATTATCATAATATAATCGGCCCGGCCTAGTTATAATTTTATCCTTATCATGAAATGACACGTGTCATCATCCTATTAATCCAAGAAGCCTATAAATACAGGCCTGGAGGAAGAAGAAGGGGTACACAAATTCAGAATTCAGAAATCTAGAATTCCTGAGAGAATTACAAAAAGCTCTCATCCCCAACATCCAAACCCAAAGGCGAAGAACACCAAGCACATCAAATCGTGCCAGTCTTCATCAAATTCCATAGTGATCAATAATAAGCACATTAAATCATGTCGTTCGTCATCCAAATTCCACGGTGATTCAAGATCAAGCTCGTGCAACCCTTGGATCCAACCAATCAACAAAAAAAGGAGATTTAATCAGAGGACCAGTTCTTTCTTTTGTAAAGAATATTACAGAGGATTGTACCCCATTTTTCTCAAATTAATAAAATTATATTATTTACTCCATATTTTGTTTCTATTGCAGACTTACAAAATTTGTGTGTACAAATTTCTGGCACGCCCAGTAAGACCTCCTTTGCCTCTCATCTCTTTCTCCTATCAGCAAGTGTATTTTCTATCAGACTCTATGGCTCTCCCTAAAACTCCGACAAAGAAGAAAGCCCAAAAGAACATCGTTACCGCAAAGGTCCACACCAAAGCCACCATGAAAAGTGGCATGAAGGCCAAATCAAGTGATGGAAGTACCTTGGCGGGGCCCTGTGACATGTAGCAAGTCCCAGGCGATGGCTTTATCCAAACATCAGCAAGACTTGGTGAAAACCAATCCTGCAAAGCCGGCGAACGTGAAAACCCAACATGTCAAGAACCCTGACGTTGTTCCAGAGGAGATTCCGCCACCAGATTCACCTCATTCCATTTATGATGCTCGCTCTAGTGTCGGTTCACCCCCAGAGTCACCACGTCAGACTTCAGAGTATTCAATCACTTCAAGAAATGTTGACTCTCAAAGTCTATCATACTCAGATATGGTTGCTGCTATGATGACTGGAGCTGCCACGGTGGAGGAACAACTGGCAACTATGTCTCGTGCCATTGAGAACCTCACAAAGACTGTTGAAGAGAAGGACTTACAAATCGCTATGCTGATGAACAAATTGGAAGTTCAGACCTTCGGTGAATCACCAGTACAATCTGGGCATCCTACATCTTCCACAGCACCGCCAACTGGGAATCGTGCAACTTTCACACCACCACTGTCTGGGAATCTTACATCTTCCACAGCAATACCGACGGAGAATCTTAATTCTATCACACAAGGTACTCGCATGGAGGACCCCAAACAGATGCCGGTCACAGAACAAGTGGCTAATCAAAACCAGATGCCGGTGACAGAACAGGCAGCTAGTCAAACTAGTCATGCTTCTTCAGTCTCTTCCTTATCTGTCCCACAATTACAAGATATGATAACGAATACAATCTGAGCCCAATATGGAGGCGTCTCACAGAGTACTCTCATGTACTCAAAGCCCTATACAAGGAGAATCGATAGTATGAGGATGTATGTAGGATACCAACCTCCGAAGATTCAGCAATTTGACGAAAAAGGTAATCCCAAGCAACACATTGCCCATTTTGTCGAGACTTGCAACAGTGCCAGAACAGAGGGGGACTTACTAGTTAAACAGTTTGTCCCCTCCCTTAAAGGAAACGCGTTCGAGTGGTACACCGACCTAAAGTCAGAGTCAATTGATAGTTGGGACCAAATGGAACGAGAATTCTTGAATATGTTTTATAGCACTCGTCGTACTGTTAGTATGATAGAGTTGACTAACATGAAACAATGGAAGGATGAGCCTGTAAGCGACTACATTAATCGGTGGAGAGCACTCAGTCTTGACTGCAAGGACCGATTGTCAGAAATCTCTACTGTGGAGATGTGTATGCAGGGAATGCATTGGGGCCTTCTTTACATTCTGCAAGGTCTAAAACCTCACACATTTGAAGAATTAACAACACGTACCCATGACATGAAGATCAGTATGAAATCCTATTAAGGCAAAAGTCCCGTGGCCATAGAACCACGCAAGGATAAGAAAGACTGGAAGAAGGGCGATAAGTGGTCAAAGACCGCTGCTAAAGATTCCATGGCTATCTCAACCACCCCAATCAAGATATCTGTTAAAAATGATAAGAAGGACGATAAAAAACCTCACCAGTTTCAAGAGAGGGAAAGACAGCGTCCTACGCTAAAGGAGTTAGAGAAAAAGGAATACCCCTTCCCCGATTTCGATGTCCCTGGCATCTTGGAATGTTTACTCGAAAGTAAAGTTATAGAACTCCCGGAATGCAAACGCCCTCAAGAGATGGGACGTGTCAATGATCCAAAATACTGCAAATACCATCGTATTGTCAGTCATCCAATTAAGAAGTGTTTTATCTTCAAGGAAGTGGTGATGAATCTGGCAAAACAGGGAAAAATCTTGTTGGACACAGACAAAGTTGTAACTTTAAATCATACTACTGCTACTATGACAACCCCTGTTGTGGGGAGTGCTCGTTCTTAACCTTCAATTTCTGAGGTATATTGCACAACCATCCAGTTTGGCTCATTAGAACCAATCCTCATCTCTCTTGGCAAAGGGAGTGCACTTGACGTTTCAACCTTTGGAAGGGTCTTTCCTCAGGATGATGAAGAAGGATGGACTCTGGTGACAAGAAAGAAACCACGGAAGCAACGAGCTGACATTTTTCGGACTAGTTATTTTGACAGGGGGCAAAGGAAGAAGAAACTTCAATATCACCATAAGCAGTCTGGCCATAACAAAATATGGGTCAAGAAGACACAGTCAACCAAATACGCCTCTATAAGCCAAAGAATCCAGAAGGCTATTACTTTGCAAAAGTTCTTTCCAAAAAGATATCTAGAAGACAAAGTTGTGACAGCTTACATGGTTTCAATTAAAATGGGCCCTGATGGCGAGAATAGCAAGGATTAAGATGAAGCCCAGACTGTGGAGAATCATGCAAAGGACGTTGCCATCATTGAAAAGTCCGATGATGATGAAGTAGTTGGAGGTACGCTGGATTCATGTTATGCACCAATTATTTTCACTGACAAAGATCTTCAGTTGGGTTCGAAGCCGCACAATTGTCCTCTTTTCGTTTCCGGTTACATAAAGGAACAAAGAGTTACTCGAATTCTTGTTGATGGTGGATCAGCGGTGAATCTCATGCTAAAATTTACAATGAAAAATCCCGGCATCATAGTCGACTAGTTATCTCGTAGCCGTCTTATTATTCAAGGTTTTAACCAAGGAGGACAGAGAGCTATTGGCATGATTCGAGCAAAACAAATTATTGGTGAGCTCCAAGCTGAAACCTTATTCCATGTTATTGATGCAAAGACGTCCTACAATTTGTTGTTAGGAAGGCCTTGGATACATAGTAATGGTGTCATTCCATCGACTCTTCATTAGTGCTTCAAATTCTATAAGAATGGCGTACAAACAGTTGTGGCGGACCATAAACCATTTACAGAAGCAGAATCTCATTTTGCTGATGCCAAGTTCTATATCGATCCTGATACACCTTCAGAAGTGCCCATCCCAAGCCATCCATCTACACAAGAGGTTCAATCTACAAAAACAAAAGAAGCGTTAAGTAATCTATTAGATGTTTCAGTGACAGACATCGTAAAGGTAGCTAAAACAAGAGGGGTCTCGATAAAAGCACATCGGACGAAACCTATTTTAAAGTATGTTCCAAAATCTCAATGACAAGAAGGGCAGTCACCTGTCATTGAGATACTTGAAACCAAGGAATTTAAATTGAAAATGTCACAAACCAAAGAGAAAGAAGATATGCAAAAGCTGAAAGGAGAGTTAACTCTTCCTCTCACCAAGATTCAAGAGTCTTTGCCTTCCAAGCCTCCATTAAAAGGGTTCATGCGGCCTTCTCAATCTTTGGTCAATCATAGATCACTTCCAAAATAAAGGACTGATGAAGGATTCGATCCTAAAGCATACCAACTCATGGTTAAGTCGGGGAATGATTTTACAAATCCTGCAAACCTTGAAAAACTGAATTCAGAGGTCACCGGTGAGAAAATGCATGGCCTCAATGAGACACAGAAGAAGTTGAAAGATCAAGGGCATAAAATCATTCCACCCAAGTCTGGTATTGGTTTCATACCTTCTGAGCCACTTCGAATTCACATCACAAAAAATGATAAGAAGTCAAACACTTTTTACATTGGGTTTGAAGAAGTTGCGGATGAACAAGATCAATAGACTATAAATCAAAAATCGGTCTTCGACCTTATTGGAGCTCCATGTGATCGAATATCTCTATTCAACAGGTTGTCAAGCCAAGAATCAAATGTTTCAAGTTCTCATGTCAGCAGTTTGCCTCGCGCCTCTGTTTTTAACAGAATGAGCTTTCATGACCAAGGAAGAAAATCTCCACAACCTCAACCTCGAAAGTCAGTATTTTCTCGCATTGGTACTATCAATGATGCACCGCTAAAAAGTAGCAAGAGTGGGAAGTCAAAGGAAACAAGCATTGACGTGGTGAACAATAGTGAAGTTCAGAGCCTAGTGCCCTCGCGAATGAAACGTAAGACAGAGGTTGATGTCACCAGTGATGTTACATTAAAAGCTAGAAGGCGAACCATTGTATTCACTAATCAAGCAAAAGAAGTGGAAGACATTGGCGAATCATCATGTGTTACTTCATACCACATCACTATTGAAGAGGAACCTGAAGTTGAACAACCAGAGGACATCGAGAAAGCTCCAGCAACACTAGAAGACGGGGGGCAGGCTACTGGTGATCAACTCAAAGAAATCAACTTAGGAACTGATGATCAACCTAGACCAATTTTCATTAGTGCATTCCTAAGCCCCTCAGAAGAAAATGATTACC
The DNA here is from genome assembly GCF_030987335.1 of Cornus florida. NCBI lineage: Eukaryota > Viridiplantae > Streptophyta > Magnoliopsida > Cornales > Cornaceae > Cornus > Cornus florida. Next base: position 63,741,653 of record NW_026775572.1, on the reverse strand, counting down.
TTCAATTATTGTCTGAGTACAAGGATGTCTTCACTTGGACATACAAAGAGATGCCCGGTCTTGATCCTAAAATTGCAGTGCACAATCTTGTTGTCAAACATGGGACACGTCCGATTAAGCAGTCTTAATATTTCTTCCGTCCAGAGCTAGTTCAGAGGATAGAAGAAGAACTCAACAAATTGATTGACGTAGGGTTCATTCGTAAGGTCAAATATTCAACATGGATTTCGAGCATTGTTCCAGTGAAGAAGAAAAATGGATAGATTCGAATTTGTGTAGATTTTCGTGATTTAAATGAGGCACGCCCAAAAGATGATTTTCCTCTTCCCATCCCCGAACTCACTGTAGATGCAACCACAAGGCATGAAGCTCTCTCATTCTGGGATTGTTACTCCGGGTACAATCAGATAAGAATGACTCCGAAAGATGAGGAACTAACTGCCTTTCGCACTCTTAAAGGCATATATTGTTACAAAGTTATGCCCTTCAGACTCAAAAATGCGGGAGTAACATACCAGTGTTCCATGCAAAGGATCTTCGACGACATACTCCACAAGATTGTTGAATGTTATGTTGATGACTTGGTGGTTAAGATGAAAGAACGAAGGAATCATTTACAAGATCTACGTACAGTTTTTAATCGCCTCCGAAAATTTCAACTCAAGATGAATCCTCTTAAATGTGCATTTGGTGTGACTTCAGGGAAATTCCTGGGATACGTTATACGTCATCGTGGTATTGAGATTAATCCTAATAAAGTGGAGGCCATTCAAAAGATGCCGCTACCAAAGAATTTACACGAGCTTCAAAGTTTACAAGGTCAATTTGCGTTCATTCGTAGGTTCATCACAAATTTGGCTGGCCGTTGTCAGCCTTTTAACCGACTCGTGAAGAAAGACGCCCCATTCATCTGGGACCAATCTTGCCAAAATGCTTTTGATAGTATCAAAAAGTACCTTCTCAATTCTCCGGTATTGGGAGCACCTGTACCTGGAAAGCCGTTCATACTTTACATTGTTGTACAAGAAGAATCGTTGGGTGCCTTACTTGTTCAGAATAATGAAAAACATAAAGAAAAGGCATTGTATTACTTAAGTCGCAGACTCACCCCAACGGAGCGAAATTATCCTCCAATTGAAAAAACATGCCTCGCACTTGTCTTCGCCTCTAAGAAATTGAGGCATTATTTCTTGGCTCATACGATACATCTTGTTGCAAGGGCTGATCCTCTCAAATATGTCATGTCTAAACCGGTCATTTCCGGACGCTTGGCGAGGTGGTCAATTTTGTTCAATGAATTCGAAATTGTTTATGTGCCACGAAAAGTAGTGAAAGGACAAGTCCTAGCAGATTTCTTGGCTGACCATCCTATTCCAGCCGATTGGGAAATTTCTGAAGATTTTCCTGATGAAGAAGTCTTCCTTGTGGACATTCTCCCTCCATGGATGATGTTTTTCGATTGGGCAGCACGAGCAGACGGGGCTGGAGCAAAAGTAGTGTTTGTCTCTCTAAAAAGACATGTTATTCTATACTCTTTTGCACTTGCCGAAAACTACTCAAATAATGTAGCTGAATATCAAGCCTTGATCATCGGCCTTCAAATGGAAAATGAGATGAAGATCACGGATCTCGAAATATATGGAGACTCTGAGTTGGTGATTAACCAACTTCTTCAAGAATATGAGGTTAAGAAAGATGATCTAGTGTCGTACCATCATTATGCCTCTCGTTTGTTGAAACGGTTTGATAGTGTCATGCTAGAACACATTCCGAGGAAAGAAAATTGGATAGCGGATGCTTTGGCAAATTTAACTACAACATTAGCATTAACTGATGAGGACCTGGTTGATGTACCTGTATGTCAATGATGGGTCTTGCCACAAGTCTTGGAAGATAAATGTGAAGAAAGTAATTTGGTTTCTTGCTAGACACAAGAGGAAGAAGACTGGAGGCTCCCTATCATTGATTATCTAGAACATGAAAAGCTTCCCGAAGATCAACGCCACCAGACTGAAATACGAAGACGAGCACCTCGATTCATCTACTACAATGATATGTTGTATAGGCGTTCATATGAGGGCCTTTTCCTTCGTTGCCTCGCAAATGATGAAGCCACCCATGCAATGAAGGAAGCACATTCTGGGATTTGTGGAGCCCATCAGTCTTGACCAAAACTTCATTTTCGCGTCAAAAGAATGGGTTATTATTGGCCCACCATGGTCAAAGACTGCTTGGAGTATGCGAAGACGTGTCAAGCTTGTCAATTCTATGCTAACTTCATACACCACCACCGGAGCCGTTACACCCTACTGTGATGTCATGGCCATTCGATGCATGGGGTTTAGATGTAGTGGGTCCTCTAGAAAAATCTTCAAAGGGCCACTTGTATATCTTGGCTGCCACTGATTATTTTTCCAAATGGGCGGAAGCTGCACCCTTAAACATGTGAAAAAGGAAACAGTGGTTGATTTCATCAAGTCTAACATTATCTATCGATATGGTGTTCCTCGATACATTATCACTGATAATGGGACGAATTTCAAAAATAGTTGGGTAACTGACCTTTGTGAGAAGTTTGGTTTCAAACAACATAAATCCTCCATGTACAATGCCCCTGTAAATGGTCTCGCGGAAGCATTCAATAAAACTCTTTGTGAGTTATTGAAGAAAGTAGTCAACCAGACAAAGAGAGATTGGCATGAGCGAATGGAAGAAGCATTGTGGGCATACCGCACTACACATCGTACACCTACTCAAGCGACTCCGTATTCTCTTGTCTATGGCATAGAAGCGGTTCTTCCATTGGAACCACAAATCCCTTCATTGAGGATTGCCATACAGGAAGGTCTTACAAGTGAAGAAAATGCCATCTTACGTCTTCAAGAACTGGAAGCATTGGATGGGAAGAGATTAGAAGCTCAACAACAGTTAGCGTGTTATCAAGCTCGACTTTCTAAAGCATTCAATAAAAAAGTTCGACCTCGGTCATTTCAAGTTCGAGACTTAGTATTAGCTGTTCGGAGACCAATTATCATGAATCACAAGGGAAATAAATTTGTATCCAAATGGGATGGACCATATGTTGTTCGTAAAGTTTATACTAACAGCACATATCTCATTATTGATGAAGACGGAGTAAGAGTGGGGCACATTAATGGCAAGTTCCTGAAGCGCTACTACCCATGAAGGCAATGCTCCTGATCGTACGAGCTTAAACTGCACTATGCTCCTGGCCCGCATGAGCTAAAACTGTGTACAGCCCAAAAAAAAAATTCATACCCCTTTTGAACTACGTGATGACTTGATCTCTCGTTTGGGGGTACGTAGGCAGCTTAGAATTTCATTCTAAGTTCAGTATGATATATATATATATATATATATATATATATATATATATAATAAAAAAATCACTCCTAACCCGCAAGAGTATAAACTCTGAATAGCAAAATAAACAAATCAAATTCATTACTTTGTCATAATAAAATGATATTTTATTACAAGGTATGTGAAAAAAAAAAAAAAAAAAAAAAAAAAAAAAAAAAACCTTCTCATTAAGGCAACAAAGGGAGATCCTCAATTTCAATTTGAGTATTTTGTAACAGTTTCTCCATGAAATTCAAGGCTTTTATATCATCATCAGTGACAACGGAGGTCTCTTCGATTGAATGTTATTCCTCCTTGAATTTTGCAATGTTAGTTTTTCTTTGGAGAATTCGGTTATTAGCTTCTTCAATGGTGGCTTTATGTCTTGCCATACAAGCATGCAAAAGTTCGATTTCTCTCTCACAATTATGCAGAGCTTCTTGAGCTGATTGAACTTGTTTCACGTCTGCACAATCTAAAGCAAGAGCTTCTTTAAGGTGAGAACCAACATCGGTTAAACGTCAAGAGCGTACTTCTTCAGATAAGGCATGATCATGCTTGAATCGAACTTTGTTATATTTTTCATCATTCTGAATGTATGGATCAATTCTATGGCGGAACTCCGGAAAATCCACACATTGTTTAGAAATTTCAAGAAAGATCTCGTCAAACTTTGGTTTAAGAGATGGAATCTTCGAAAGCAGTGTACACCTCACTTTACTCTTAATGATATTCCCAAATGCTTTGGCCGCCATGTGCTTAATCTCAGAAATGGCACTCCTCAGGTCAAAAGTAGTTGCAGAGGGAGTGATTCGGTGAGATGTCTGGGCATCCCTAAGGTGATGACTCTTAGTCGATAATGTTGTAGTAGTTGCAGGAATCTCTTCAATATTCATAATCATTTGTTGGCTTTGGACGTCCTTTTCAATCAAAGAGGCTTGGGATTGTGAATGCCTCTCAAGGGACTCCACCTCTTGTAAGAGATGGTTGTTCTCATCTTGAGTAATTGTACGGTTTCTTTTAGCTGCTAAATCAAATGCATAGGGTCCATAAGTAGATTCCCCACTGCATACAGGTTTAGTAACCATAACAACATCCTCTCCAAGAAAGCCTTCATTGCCTTTTGTCTTGAAAAAAATTGAGATAATGAGAAAGAAAAACAAAAAAAATAATAATAATAAAATAAAAAAATCTTTACTTGGATGGGTTCCGAACTGCTATTAACTCCTTCAAACAAATGGTCTAAATTATGAGGAATTACAACCCGATCATATGGGAAGTTATTTACACCTACATGTTTCCAGTTACGATCTTTATTGTCAGTTTCTTTATCTGAATGGACTAACAATTGAGAATGTTGTCGAGATTCTACTGGTGATAGAAATTGCTCCGTTGGCGGGTCTGCATTGATATTGTTGATCTTGTGAGTTTCAATGGCTTCTTGTCTGCAACGAGAGTTCGACTTGAGTCCACTAATAATGACTTTTCTAACTTTGGCTGGCGATTCCTTTGGAGAAATTGTACGCTTAGTCAACAATGAAACCAGTCTTTTAAATGGATCAACATATACGTTGGACCACCATTTAGTATATGCTTTGGTAATTGAGGACTTCTGGTGACTAGATGTTGAAGGAAGCAACGCGTCGCAACCAGAAGAGTAATGAACGGAGGAAGTCCAATACTTTAAGAGTTCTTCTAAGGTACAATTACAAATATCGTTCTTCAATTTTCCAGGAACATCTTGGTGGTATCCAAATTGTCGACTAAATCTGTGTGGACTATATGGCTCAATGATAAGACGGTCATCTTGGCGCAATGTCAAATAACATGATCGAAGACTAATTAGGTAGTCAGAGTCAGGCTTTATCATTTGGCCATTATCCACAATGAGTCGCCGTTTTAAAGATCTTTTAGACAGATTAGTTAAAATTACTCCTTCACATGATCTGAATAAATTTTGTGCTTCAAAAACGTCAAAATGTTTTGCTCCTCCTTCTCCTGCATATAATGTCATTCGAGGCCAGTATTTGGTATGGGGAACAGTGAAATTAGTTCGGAAATAATCACTCAACCATCCGAATACATAGTGTACAGGAAACATTGCAGAGCAACGTCCAGGATCTGGTGTGGAAACAATCTCGTTCAAACCTCTGTAAATACTGGCTAAAACTGGGATGGAAAGACAAATGTTGCAGCCATTTGCTAACATGCTGGCAACCTTGAAGGTTCTAGGACGAATCACATTACCAGGGTGTGCAGGCAAGGCGAATTTACGGAGCCAACATGTTAAAAAAGCGGCTAGATAAGTGGTGTCTCACGATGCTTCATCTACACCAAGGTTAATAAATACTTCATTCTCTTTGGTGGACATTGGCCGGATAGGAGGGATTGCACCAGAAGGGTTCTGAGTTTCCTTTGGACGATAAACTTTATTTTTTTTCATTTTCTTTGAGGGATTGGCATGCCTTGATGCACCTTGAAACCAGAAACTAATCTAGTCATATATCTTCACATTCTGTTCTCCTTTGTACTTTTTGCGGAGTCTGTGGAAAGCCAAAAATAGATGTTGACAACTCAAGGGGAGAGAACGTTTGTTGTTGCCAGCTCTCGAGAGTTCATCTGCACACGGAATGACTTCATCATAAATTCTTCCTTGATGGGGGAGACCGCCTAGCGCATATAAATCTCGAAGGGAAATAGATAGCTCGCCAATAGAACAATGAAGAATATTAGTGGCTGGGCACCAACATTCGAGGAATGCTTTGAATACCTCTTCATGGTGATCATATGAAAACAGGGAGGCGAATAGAGCACCATATAGATTTTGTTTTTATAAGAAGTCATTGAAGCGCGCCAAGACATCTTCTAACCATTCTCAATATAGTTCGGTATGTGGCAATTCAGCAGAAGGTGTACAGGGAATACTCCATGACACTTTCTTCGCTTGAACATTGTAACCCAATAGTGAAAACTGGTTCTCCTCAACTATTCTTTCATGAAGTGGAGAATTTAATATCAAGGCCTCCGAGACAAGGGATTCTTCATTAATGTGATCAAGACCAAAGTTGGTAAGGTCGCCTGTAGCCTTGCGTGTCCAATGAGAAAAACATTGTTCATTGTCAGGATCAAGCATTTAAATGCGTGTCCAATGAGAAAAACAATGTTTATTCTCGGGATCAAGCATATGAATGGCATCGCGACCGAGAAGTGAATCAAATACGCTTAATGTGGTTCCTTGGTTTTTTCGACAATTTTCGCTCTCTAAAATAGTCACATTTTGCTTCATAAAACACTTGAATGCCACCATGATGGAATAATACACAAATTTTGAAACTCGATCAATGTTGTGACGAAGGAAGATTTCAATTTCTGATATGGTTGGTGTAATCAAGTTGTTACATCCAATCAAGTCCTGAAAAAAAAATATATATATATATATATTTCCAGCATGCGTGGGGAGAAAAAAAAAAATTTGATCTCCAGCAACGTAGGGAAAAAAAAAAAAGAAAAAGAACAGTCATACTTATGTGTTTAAGCAGATGCCGCAATCCCACACAATCTTCAGAGGTTGCGATCTTACAAGTCCTTCAGAGCTGATTGAAATTGATGTCAAAATCCTATGACTTGGGTGATATATGTATAGGCAAGGGATTTGTATAAATTGGAAAGTAAAATTTCCAAAGTGGGATTGGAAAGGCAAAAAAGGGAAGTTGGATATTTCAAGTCCCACTTGAAAAAGGAGACAAGTCTTGTTAAGCTTGGGACTTGAAGTGGGGGCAATTTGTAAACACTAAAATTTTAATGGACTTTGATTTGGATAAATGGACCCATTAAATATGGGCCTAATATTTAATTAAGTTATTTAATTAGCCCACACTTGATCCACTTAAATTATTTAATTAGCCCAGCCCATATGGTTAAATAAAAAGAATAATTATTCTTAAATAAAATATATTTGGAATAATTGTTTTAAGGATAATTATCACAATATAACCGGCCCGGCCCAGTTATAATTTTATCCTTATCAGGAGATGACACGTGTCATCATCCTATTAATCCAAGAAGCCTATAAATAGAGGCCTGGAGGAAGAAGGAGGGGTACACAAATTCAGAATTCAGAAATCCTGAGAGAATTACAAAAAGCTCTCATCCCCAACATCCAAACCCAAAGGCCAAGAACACCAAGCACATCAAATCGTGCCGGTCTTCATCAAATTCCACAGTGATCAACAATAAGCACATCAAATCGTGCCGGTCGTCATCCAAATTCCACGGTGATTTAAGATCAAGCTCGTGCAGCCCTTGGATCCAACCAACCAACAAAAAAAGGAGATTTAATCAGAGGACCAGTTCTTTGTTTTGTAAAGAATATTACAAAGGATTGTTCCTCATTTTTCTCAAATTAATAAAATTATATTATTTGCTCAATATTTTGTTTCTATTGCAGACTTACAAAATTTGTGTGTACAATGGTTATTCCATCGATCATCATAAATATAAACAAGTGATCTAATTCCTATTTCAACTCTGTTTAATCCTACTAATCCTATCATTATGACACCTAAATGCATGAGTTCTAAATTATTATTATTTAACTCTTGACAGGCCTCTGGTGTGATAAGATCTAAAATAACTTGATTGTTAACTGCACTTATTCTTCGTTGGCTAAAATGATTATATATCTTACTCTGGAAATCTAGTAAATTATTAGAATAAAGGTTAACTTTATTTTTTACCTTTTTCATTCCTTGTTCTATATATTTTTTAGCATCTTCCTCATTATCATATAAATCTTTTACTCTCATTATTTCTTTGGATTTTCTAAGAATAATGGCCATTATGTTATTTGTTTATGTGGTTGTAATAAGTTTACACGCTTGGTTGTTTCAGGCGGGAATTGATTATTGGTTGATAATTTTATCTCCTTTATTTTATCTGATAATTCAAATAATTCTTTAGAAGATTCTCTGGGAATACTTTCCTGTATTACCTCTAACTTTTCTTCAAGTTTATTGACCTTTTCAGATAATTGAAGTAGTAACTGAATTAAAAAAAATTTTGCCTAATAACACGGGTTGATCAGGCCCAGGCCCAAACCCGAGGGATATCAAACAATTAAAGTATTTTAAACGAACACAGATTACAAAATTGATTTAATAAATAAAAGAATAAGCGGAAAGAACCTATAAAAGAAATCCTCAATATAAAAACCTTAAAATATTAATAACTTAAAATCCTACAATCCAAAATCTCCAATCTTTTAACAACTCGGGAATCCATCTCTAGTGGACCCCTAATATAAAAATCCCAAACTGAATCAAAGTAAAACCGAAGATAAAATCCAAGTCGAACATCTGGAAAGAGATCCTACATCGTCGGAAGAATGAGTGACCGTCTCTGCTCCACACGAACAAGCTCAAGCCTGGAACTGACGTACACCTGTAAAATAGGAGTGGGTCAGGCCCACGAACAAGTTCTATCCTACTGCAATCCAAGCAGAGACCCGATACGCATGTACATACTAAATAGTTCAACAATAGCTAATAGTCCGTACATAAATATATATATCCACACTACTGGACCCTCGCTAGACTATGAAGAGGGTCTCAACCTGAATAGAAGGCATCACACAAATTGCACCTGAGTGGGCATGAGTACCTAAACCTAAACAGGGTATACCTCAACCTTCACAGTCAACTACACATCCAACTGCATATACGCACCCTAACCGTCGACACTGAGACTCAAGCTCATGACACGGTAACATAAAAATATATCTAAACTCCGTTTCTAACCATCCACAAGAAATCCAGTAAGTCACTCGGCGTATTCAACCGTACCGACTTATATATATATAAGGAGGATTGTATTTTATAACATGTGCCCTTATTCCAAAATAGGTAGGACTTAGCAATTTGAGCTAATCCAAACCTAGTATGACACCGTCCCATACCGATGCATACAATCCCATCCATCCAATTGTTGACAAAGTATTTACAATAACAATATCAACAAGTCCCTACTAGGTATAGTAAAGTAATTATCAAACTTGCTTTAATTAAACCAGTTGATAAACATACTGACCATATGAATGTCAATCCCGAGAATTCTAAATTAAGCATGATAAAGTAGTTTAACAGACATGCTTTAATTAAATCAATACAGAAACCATAACCTGATCACGCCAGACTGTAACTGTATTATAACTCCATTTCCAGTTTCCATATAACCAACTGAGCATAAATAGATATTGTTTAACTCAATTCCATGGCATGCAAAAATAACTATAAGTAATTTATCATACTTGTAGTTTTCTGTCCAACCAGTTTATGCACTCAATTTTACAATAAAATCTTAGCACAACATAGATTTAAAACATGTATATATTTTTTTTATACTTGCACAGACATATTCAATTAACAATGAAATAAGCTCTTACAGAAATTTCTAAAAACATTAAGAAATTTAATTAACCAAAACCATACCTCTCTGCAGAACACCTAAACTGATTCCCTACAATTTTAACGTTAGATGCTCTGAGTGCAACTTTATAATATTCTGTTCTTGGCAATTTAACCTTACTCTAAACCATTTATCACAGTATTTAATTTCCATTAAAAACATAAGAAATCAACCCCCATGAAGCCTTATCACTACAAATAGAGAATAAGCAAAACAGAAAGTAAAACACCAAAGAGAACACCCATGGAGCAGACTCACCACCCTTAAATCTTTATTCCCACACCAGTCCACTGGTAAACCATTCATTAAAGTATTGAACTCTCTTAGGAAAAACTTAGAAACTTCACAACCAAGCCTCTGTCTCACTAAAAATCAAAAGAGAAGCCAACAGAATGAAAAAACGGGAAAACAAAGAATGGAGCAGGCTCCAAAAACACTTGGAGCCGCCTCCAAGTCCAAAGGAGCTGGCTCCAATCAAAAAAAGAGCCGGCTCTCTCCCTCCTCTTCTCCGTGTTCCCTTTTCCGGCTTCGTCTACACCTCTGGCGCTTCACTGTGTAAGTTCCTAGAAACTGTACCTAGATCCTAGTATGTTTCAATCCTTGTTTAGGTCCCTATTACATTGCTAAGATGGGTTTAAACAAAGAACTATACAGGCAAATTTCAAGGTTATACGATTTAGCAGGAAAAACACATACTGTCACAATTAAAATTCGAACCATGAACAGGTAATGTTTTTTTATTTAATTAGAACATGTAATTCATTCTGGAACTATTAAGTATGCAAAGAACACGAAGCCTAAGGGAGAGAGCAAGGATAGAACTTGCCTTTGAGACCTTTGTTTAAAAATCTCTACGTCTTCTTCTAAGCTTTCCGGCGATTCCTACTGCAAAAGTTCCTCTGTTCCTCCTCTGCCTCCACAGACGTATACTTGATTTTGTTATTTTTTTCTAAAACCCTAACCAAACATTTCACATATATTTATAGGATTTTACTAAACCCTAGCTTAATGCAAGACCCAACTGTAATCCTAACTGGCCCATCCAATTTACTTAGATTCCTACGACGGCTATAACATGACTTTTTTTAAAACACAACTCTAATTAAAACAACAATTAAATGAAAATAATTAACACTTAAATTCAAATAATTAACCATTATATTAAATTAGATTAAATCACCTAAATAGTTAAATTAAATCAATTAAAGCATTTAATCCTAATTAAAATAACTAATTTAACCCACTTAAAGGAAAACTACAATTAAATCTATTAAATAACTAAATGCAATTAAACCACAGCAATGAACAATTAAATTAAAATAAGACATACACATAAAACAAAATAAACTCACATTGAAATATAAACAAATTTTCAATTAAAACAAATTAATTCATAGTTAAATAAATAAAAATATAATGTAAACAATAAAATAAATTCCAAACCTATCCTTTTAAATTAGGGGTATTACACCTTTGCTACTCCCACTTATATGTATATTTCCCTAAATCAAATCACTCGCTCTATTGAATGTCCGTGGATCTTTCTAGAGTATGTATACAAGAATGTGAAAATCATATCACTCCTCATCCCGTGTGACTAATCACCATTTCAAGAATGGGACTCACACGGGTTACCTGCCAACATTGTGGTACATTGCTCGACAAGCTCGTTGGCTTTACGAAGATACAAAGTTTCTGAAATTTTATTCCCATTGAAACCGGTCGATTACTAACTGCACATTAAGAATTGCTGCCAAACGAGAAAATATGAGTATCTGAGTACCAAGAATATAGTATCCCAGTCAATAATGGGAAATCTAAACTTCTCATTGGCTGGGAGTACTGCAAAGTAGTACCTCTGGAGAATTGAAAATTTTTCTGCTACCATCAATATGCCAGTTGCTGTTAATTGTCACGAGGTCAGTTTTCACTGTCATTTATTTCATTTTATTTTCACGTGGCAGCATGTTTTATTTTAATGTTATATTTTCAAGGGCAAGTTAACGTTTGTGTGAATTCTGCAAAAAAAGAGACAATTTAACGTATTAAGAGTCAATAATATAGTTCAAGGGGCTAGGTGCTGCACGTACATGATTTACCCAAAACTTAAAGATTTACATTCACACTTCAACATCTCATTTAAATTCTCTACCCCATGAAATGGTCAACTGCGTTGAATTCTGTAGGCATTAATTGAGCTAAAGTCATGAAATGGGCCACTCCTAATATCCCAGAGACAATTCATCAGTTGCGCGGTTAGTGAATTCTGGAAACCTTGTCCTAAAAAAAAGAAGAGTACTGATGCTGATACAGGAAGTAGCTACATATGGCAAAGCTTTGATTTCCCATCAGACATGAAGCACGGATGGAACTTAAAGACCGGCCTAAATAGATATTTGACGTCATGGAGAGATGCCACTGACCCATTTCCTGGAGACTTCACACAAGTTACCTGCCAACATTGTGGTACATTGCCAACAAGCTCGTTGGCTTCAAGAAACACTTGAGTTTCTGAAATTGTATTCCCATTGATGCTGGTCGATTACCGTCTTCACATTAAGAGTTGCTGCCAACGAGAAAGTAATGGGTATTCGAGTACCGAAAATATAGTATCCCAATCAATAATGGAAAATATAAAGTTTTCATATGCTGGGAGTACTGCATAGTAGTACCTTCGGAGAATTGAAAATTTTTCTGCTTCCATCAATACGTCGGTTGCTATTAATTGTTCATGAGGTAAGCAGTTTCTTTGTGAGGTCAGTTTTCACTGTCATTTATTTCATTTTACTTTTTGCCCGATCATTTGACAGGCATGTTTTTATTTAATGTTAGATTTTCAAGGGCAAGTTAATAATGATGGTGTGAATTCTGAAAAAAAGAGACAATTTAGGGTGTTAAGTATGAATAATATAGTTCAAGGGGTTAAGTGCTGCAAATACACGATTTACCTTTCACACTTCAACATGTCATATAATCTCATTTAATCATCATGAAATGGACAACTGCGTTGAATGCTATAGGCATAAACTGAGCAGCGAGCTAAAGTCGTGAAATGGGCCACTACTAATATCCTCCAGACTGACCCAGTACTTCCCATCATTGACTGCTCTTTTCATTGACTACTCTTACCATGGTTTGGGCCTCACTTTCCACAACAACATCCTCTTAACCGGTGGTTCCATGTTTTTATTTTATTTTATTTTATTTATCTATTTGGTAAATATTCTTACACATTCACAAATGTTCATTGTGCAACTCAAATTCCTCACATCTCCAATTTGAGGGAGAAGTGTCATCAAATTCACTATATATCAATTTATACTAGGACTGCAATTTGGGCGGGTTAACCGAGCCCAACCCAAGCCCAATCCAAAAAATTTGAAATTGGGGCTTATATTCACAAATCGGGTTCATATTTGGATTGGATTTTATCAAAACCCAGACATATTCGGGTTGGGCTCGGACTCAACCCGAACCCAACCCAAAACCCTTTTTTTTTTTTTTCTCCTTCTCTCTCCTCTTCCTCTCTCTGTCTCTACCGCCATCCATGGACGAAACCTAAGAGTTGAGAGGGGGGCTTAAATTTTTTTTTTTTTTTTTTTTCCTCTTTTCTCTCTCCTCTCTCTTCTTTCTCTTTCTCTCTCTTCTTTTTCTTTCTCTTTCTGTCGCCGCCGGCATTCCTCTGCCGTTGCCGTCGGTGTCCCTCGCGTCAGCCACTGATCCACCGCCGTGACTTCCAAAAATAAATTAAAACAAAACCCATACATACAAGTTAGCAGTTGCACAGAGAGAAAGTCCATAGGTTTTGAACTTTTGATTCTTGCAGAAAGATGGATAAACAGAAATATATGGGTTTTGAACTTGTGATTCTTGGTTGATTTTGTAGCTTGCAGTTGCACAGAGAGAGAGAGGGGGGGGGACAATTTCAGAGTAGAGACCGAGGAGAGATTGAGGCGATTGGGGAGGCAGAAATAATTGCCCTAAAAAATATATATTTTTAATAATAAAAAAATCATAAATATATAATGTACATATATATATATATAAATTCAAAAAAAAAAATTATATATATATATAATTAAATTTTAAAAAAATAATAATAAAATAAAATAAAAAAAATTCAACCCGTCAACCCGACCCAACCCGCCCGAAAATATTCGATCCGGGTTATGATCTCAACCCATGTTAAGTACAATTCGGGTTAGCCCAACCCAACCCGATTCGAGTTGAGGTTGGATTGGGACTGGGCTGGGTTGGGCCAGCCCAACTTGCAGTCCTAATTTATACATGCAGCTCATTCAAGTAACTTTATTTTTACTAACTGCAGGATAAAAAAGAGGTGATATTATCATATTCCTACTTCGGTAAAGGTTAGTACTCTACTTAGTACTTACTGTTATATGGTTTGAAGGTAAACAAGTATCTCCTTTCAATTCATCATGTGAATATCTCCCTTTATATATATATATATATATATATATATATATAGTAAGAAACAAGATTAGAGAAAATAAGTAAAAAATATAATTTAAATGCCATCCATGAAAAAATAATAATAATAACAACTTTATTTAAGCTGACAAAAATGATAAATATGCTTTTGAAGATAATGTAACACACACACATTCATACTGTTTTGTTGAAAATTTGACCTTCAATAATATAGTGTTATATATATATATATATATATGCCACTTCCTTGTAATTATGAAATGTTTTATTTAATTAAAATGGAAATATAGTAAGAAACAAGATTAGAGAAAATAAGGAAACAAAATATAATTTAAATGTCCTTTTAAAATAACGGAACAAAATGAAAAAAAACTGCTGCCCCATGAAATTAGAATGAATCAATAAATTGAGATAATCAAACATAGCCGTTAATGTGGAAATTCTAAAGGTCAATGTTGTTGCTTATAATAATGTTCTGATACGATGGCCAAAACACGGTGACCATTTTTGTAGAAATATTGCCAATGGATATCTTTCTTTTCATCATCTTTTACTCACTAATCTCATTCTCCGTCTTACAATTCTCCACTGCAGCTGATACATTAACTCCAGATCAATCAATCACCAATGGTGAGAGGTTAGTGTCCTCAGGCCAACGCTTCGAACTAGGCTTCTTTTCTCCCAGTGGTTCCAAGAATCTGTACTCGGGAATATGGTACAAAAAGATTTCTCCACAAATTGTTGTGTGGGTGGCAAACAGGGAAAATCCAGTTACAGATTCATATGGAAAGTTAACTCTCAACAGCGATGGCAATCTCGTCCACTTCAATGCCACAAAGGGTGTCATCTGGTCCTCAAATTCTTTAACAACTGTGCAAAATTCATCAGTTGCACGGCTACTGAATTCTGGAAACCTTGTCATAAAAAGAAAAAAATCTCAAACGGCGTTTTTTCAGTGGATCGATTGTGCATGTTGTTAAAAGCAAATTCGATCTGTGGAAGAGCCGAATCCCACTGTTTTGGCTTATCACCCGAGACACAGCGAATCATATTTCCCAATGTCTTATTTACCACTTCTGTTTGGCCATCAGTCTGTGGATGACTGGTACTGCTGTACTTCAGAGAAGTATCAAATTTCTTCCACAAAGTCCTCCAAAAATGACTCAGAAATTTGACATCACGATCTGAAGTAATGGACTTGGGGACTCCATGCAAGCGAACAATTTTTCGGAAAAATAGATTAGCAATGTGGGATGCATCTGACGTCTTCCGGCATGGAATAAAATGAGCCATCATTGAGAACCTACCAACAACCACAAAAACAGAATCCATACCTCTTTGGGTCCGGGGAAGTCCCAACACAAAATCCATGGTTAAATCCTCCCAAATATTTTCTGGTACTGGCAAGGGAGTTATATTGGCCCTTGGTTGTTTGGCATACCGGACACTTCTGCACAAATTTTCCAACATCACGTTTCAACTGTGGCCAATAATAACGGTCCTCTACCAGTGCAATCGTCTTCTCTCAGCCCAACCTAATCCGCTACTATGCAGCTCTCGAATGATCTGTTCTCACAGCGATGTTTTTGGAATACAAAGCTGATTGCCGTGAAATAGAAAACCATCCTGAATATGAAAATTAGTAGCGGGCCGTCAGGAACTGCACTTAGCCCAAATTGCCTGAAAATCCTCATCAGTCTCGTACAACTCCTTCAGACAATCAAAACCAACAACCTCAGAACTGAAGGTTGTCAACAATGTTGCCCGACGACTCAACGCATCAGTGACTTTATTTTGTTGTCCTGATTTATGCTTCAGTAAGAAGGTAAATTTCCGAAGAAAAGAAATTCACCTGGCATGCATGCGGTTCAAGCTATTTTGCGTATTGATAAATTTCAATGCCTGGTGATCACTGTATAGCAGAAACTCCCTCTGAATTAGATTTCCTTTTTTTATTTCTCTCTCCTCTGTTTTCTCTTCTCTTCCCCCTTTTCTCTCTTCCCTCCGTTTTCTCTCTCTTCTCTGTTTTCTAACTCTTCCCCTTTTTTTTTCTCTATGTTCCCTCTCCTCCATTCTCTCTCCACACTAACTGATCCCTTGAAATGCTACATGCTTATATAATTTTCAAGTTAATCCCCACTTTAATATTTCTCTCTCTCTACATAATGTTTCTTTCTCTACATGACTATTTCTCTCTCTAAAACGTTTGCTCTATGTAACAAATCCAAATTAACAAAACCCTTACTGGACAAATAGATCATTAGCTATAGATTGTAGAGAGAGAAGAAAAAAGCCAAAAAAAATTTGCACGTTCATGTAATAGCACGGTGTATAATCCATTTAATGAACTGGGTATGCACAACTAGATTATCCTAATTCATATATTGAGGAATATATATTAGTATTCGTATATAGAAGTTACTTCCTTCTTTTTTCATTTGAGAATTCAAGACACATTTTAAGGAGGAGAATTCTCAATGCATTTATCGCAAATAAATGACATGTTTAACTAATGGTATTTTTAAGTTTTTTAATTTCTTTAGATTTGTTCGGACAGACCCAATTTCTCAACAACTAAAGCATTAATGTTTAAAAAATATTTGGGTCATCGGGTTGGATGTGGGGTCACTAGCCCAATTAATACCCAAACCGTTTATGACCCACTTCAAATGGGTCACTAGTGGGTTAATGACACATTATTAACTCACCCATTCAAAACCCGTCCAAAACCCGCCCAATTGAATGGTGGTATTGGCAGCAACAGATATGGGAGCATAACCACCACGCCCGATATAAAAGCTGAGCAGTTACATCAAAGAAGACACCTGAAGAAATCCCCAAAACCAAAGCCTTGGCTTCAGGAATTTTGCAAATTTCTCTTCGTTAAAGGTTTGCCTTTGCAGTTTATATTTTAACCTTTGTTCAAAATCACAATCCTCTTTAGTGGCTTTAGTTTTCATTAAAAAAAATTTAGGAAGTGCTTGCTTGTAACACAAAGCATTGGCGCAGTGCATGCAAAATGAGTTACCTTGCTTATCAATACTTTTATTTAACCTTTTCATTTTTCAAAATTTTTGGCTTCTTCTTAGCTGTATTTTTTACTTCTACTTTTTTTTATGGTTCAGCAATTACTGAATTCATTATTTTCTTGAGATTGGTTCAATTGAAAATTGTGAAATCCTATTCTTCAAGGCAACCTTAAGTGGACTGCTGAAGCAGAAGAAAGTTTCCAATTACTCGAGGAAAAGCTTTCTGAAGCTCTCTATTCTTGTTCCATCAGATTTTTACAAAGTTTTTGAAGTCTACTGTAATGATCAGGATCAGCATAGGAGCAGTGCTTAGCCAAGAAGAAAGACCAGTGGCATTCTTTAGCGAGAAGTTAAGTGGTGCAAGGTTGAATTACTCCATGTATGATGTGGAATTCTATGGTATTGAGCAGACACTTCACCATTGAGAACATTATTTGATTCAAAAGGTGTTTGTTTTGTATTGTGACCATATGGCCTTGAAGTACATAAATGAGTAAAATACGTTCAAAATTTTCAGCTTCTTTTTAGCTGTATTTTTTATTTTTACTTTTTTTATGGTTCATAAATTACTGAATTAATTATTTTCTTGAGATTGGTTCAATTGAAAATTGTGAAATCCTATTCTTCAAGGTAACCTTAAGTGGACTGCTGAAGCAGCAGAAAGTTTCCAATTACTTAAGGAAAGGCTTTCTGAAGCTCTCTATCCTTGTTCTATCAGATTTTGACAAAGTCTTTGAAGTCCACTGTAAAGATCAGGATCAGCATAGGAGCAGTGCTTAGCCAAGAAGAGAGACCGGTGGTATTCTTTAGCGAGAAATTAAGTGGTGCAAAGTTGAATTACTCTATGTATGATGTGGAATTCTATGGTTTTGTGCAGACACTTCACCATTGAGAACATTATTTGATTCAAATGGCTTTGTTTTGTATTGTGACCATATGGCCTTGAAGTACATAAATGGGTAACATACGCTGAACCGTCGGCATGGCAAATGGGCAGCATACTTGCAACAGTTTACTTTCACTTGGAAGCATAAGTCAGGTGTCCAGAATAAGGTGGCTGATGCTTTAAGTAGAAGATCTTATTTACTATCTATGCAAGTTGAGGTTGTGGGTTTTGACACATTCAAGGATTTGTATGTTGTTGATCCATTCTTTGGGAGGATTCACGAAGAGGTAGTGGAAGGCAAGAGGACCGACTACTGCTCGCAACCTGGTTTTCTCCTTAAAGGAACAAAATTATGCATTCCTAATTGTTCCTTGAGAGAAAATTCCACTTCAGCTAAATAATGGGGACACTTCGACGGAGACAAAACTTGTGCCTAGGTTGATGCAAAATACTCTTGGTCAATGTTAAGGAGGGATGTCCATAGGATTGTTGATCGTTGTCAAATTTGTCAGGTATAAAAAGGTAAAGCTACTAATGCTGGTTTATATATGCCTTGAACACAAAGAAGTAAGGATTCTTGTCTTAATTGTTGATAGATTTTCTAAAATGGCGCATTTCATACCATGCAGGAAAACTATGGATGCCTCTCAAATTGTTAACTTCAATAAACTGTTGGTTTACATGGTGTGCCAAAGTCCATTACTTCTGATCGAGATAGGAAGTTTATTAGCCATTTTTTGAGAACTCTTTGGAAGAAATTGGGTCTGATATTGTTAGCATATATGATACCCCGATTTATGATTTGACTTACCATAATAGCAGAGATTTGACTATGCTATAGAAGATGCTTTATGATAAGTTATGATTTGATTTTGATTTGATTTTGTTTCCTTTCTTGTAATATGAGCATGTGCTCATTTTATCTATAAATATTAAAGCTGTGAATGAGTAATTCATATCATTCAAGCCTTTACGCAATTCTCTCCTTTCTCTTCTTTTTATATATTTCTACTTGGTATCAGAGCCAACACCTTTTCACACCTTTCAGCAGCCTTGCTACTTCTGCGACAACTACCTTAGCTTGTTTGTGATATCGTGTGACGTTGCCTACACATGTTTTTCAGTGTTGCTGTTTTGTGATCGAAAACAAGTATTTTTAAGTTTTACAATTGCTTTTTCACTCTTCTAGGGTTGGTAAATTGGGATAGTTGGTTTCCAACACCTAGGACTTGGGTGGAAAAAAAATTAGTCTACAAAGAGATTCCGGATATTAAGAAGGAGGCTGTCTGCCTATATGTAAGCGGGCAGCGCTCCTTAAAAAACGTATGTATTTTGATTTTTCGGTAATGGTCTGAGGAGACATTGTTATTGTTTATGGTCTGAGGAGATCCTTTGATTTATTAACAGAATTTGTGGTGTCTTTGGAGTTTTTTATTGTCGTGTAACAGATTATGGCAGATTGAAGGTCCTCGACTGTTAATTCTCTTGGCTCGAGTTCTATGGGTGGTGGTGCCATTTTTCCCACCAACTCATCAGAAAATCCAGGACTTCAAATCAACACAGTGAAGTTGGATGATTCCAACTATTTGATTTGGGCACAGTCTACGAAGATGTTCATTGGTGGCAAAGGCAACATTGACTATATTACTGGTTCTGAGAAAGAGGCAGCTGAGTCAGAGAGGCATATCCACAGTGGTTTGCAAATAACGCAATGGTTATGTCTTGGCTAGTCAATTCGATGCAACCAAACATAGTTGTTGGCTATATGTTTATGAAAATTGCTAAGCAGATTTGGGATTCAGTTCAACACACTTATTCTCAGAGGTAGAATAATGCACGAATTTTCTAGCTGGGGCGAGATATCACCAGGATTTCTCAGGGTGACCTAACAATTTTAGGTTACACTGCCAAGCTTCGTGCTATTTGGGAGATGATGTCATATTATGATTCCTTCCACTCTTGGAAAGATCCAGATGATGCAATTTTATATGCAGGAATTGTGAAGAAGAATCGAGTGTTTCAGTTTCTTGCCGGGTTGAACGACAAGTTTGAGTATGCTCGTGTTCATTTATTGGGCTTATCTTCATTCCCTACTTTAAAGGATACATACTCCTATGTGTTGTCAGATGAGAGCCGTCGGACTCATCCATTAGGTGTTGCTTCTGTTGATCGTTCTACTATGGAAGTTCGGGCTCCCAACCTTTCAGGCACTTCACCATCCCAGTCAGTTTAGAGCACTACCACCGGTCCTCCTCTGGGAAGAGAACGTGGACGGTGTGCCTATTGCAGAAAATCAGAAGAACTACAAGCACTTGCGAAAAATCAGACTTGGGACATGGTTCCGCTACCTATTGGACGAAAGGTTGTGGGTTGTTGTTGGGTGTTTACAGTTAAGCATAATCTAGATGGGTCAGTTACTCGTTACAAGGCCCGATTGGTTGCCAAGGGTTATGCTCAGACTTATGGCATAGATTATTAGGAGACTTTTGCCCCTGCTGCCAAGATGAATACCATCCGTGTATTATTTCCGTTACTGCAATTCGATCTTGGCCTCTATTTCAGTTAGATGTCAAGAATGTCTTTCTCAATGGTGATTTGCAGGAGGAGGCATACATGGTTCCTCCTCCTGGCTTTCGTTCTCCTGCTCATTCTAGTATGGTATGTCGTCTTCGTCGTTCTCTGTATGGCCTCAAGCAGTCTCCTCGAGCTTGGTCTAATCGCTTTGGCACTGCCATGCCCAAGTTTGGTTTCCGTCAAAGTGCAGCTGATCATACCTTGTTTTTACGTCATTCAGGCGGTAAGACAGTTGTTCTCATTGTGTATGTCGATGATATTGTTCTTACCGGCAATGATACTACCGGAATTGATGAGGTTAAGAGCTATCTTGGCCGTCAGTTTGAGATTAAGGATCTTGATCACCAGTTATGACACTACGAGAAGAAAACCCTGAACCATTTCTAATAAACAATGTTTCCATCTTTCCAAGCCATGCTTTAGTAGAAGAATCATTGGTTTCTTTTTTTATCCCAAATCGTCCATCTAAATCCCGAGATACCTTGTAGATTTGCATGAAAAGACAAAAAACAATTAATTGAATGCACATATCTATAGGTGCAAAAATGC
This sequence comes from Cornus florida, assembly GCF_030987335.1. Lineage (NCBI taxonomy): Eukaryota > Viridiplantae > Streptophyta > Magnoliopsida > Cornales > Cornaceae > Cornus > Cornus florida. The sequence goes on along the minus strand of NW_026775572.1, from coordinate 63,720,338 downwards.
CAAGAAGAAGCTTCTTTTTTTTTTTTTTAGATAAGACAAAGAGTCAAGTAGAACTTCCCCCATATCATTGTGAAAGAACAGATCCAAGCAACATATGCACATTTTTAAAAAATAAAGTATCGGTGTTGAATAGTTATCACTATATTATCATTTTCTGCATCATTCTTAAATTTACATTTCATATGCTCTATTTTAGTTCACGTTCATTTTAAACCTTTCGACTCCAATGCCTCTGACAAAATATTTACAATATTTAGAAGATTCCTTACGGAGGGATTCGTAAAAAATAAAAGAAGACAAAACCAAAATATTTAGAAGATTCCTTACTGTTGGGAATGTCATATCTGATCTAAGGAGTTTCAAATGCATAATAAGAAGAAAACAAATGTTCTAAGGATATATACCTCTTTGTCAAAACCAGAAGGCTTCTCATGCGTAGATTTCCCTGTAAGAATATTGTAGTTGTATACAGCCCTTGTTTCTGTCGTATTAGAAGTCATGACATCCAATTGGTCATTGAGGGCAGTGTCATCCTTGAGGTCATCTGAAAAACCACAACAAAGTCAAAAAAAAAAAGAAAATAACATATCGGAGTAGGGTATCAACATTACTCGCTAAACTTCAAACATACCAATTTCCTGAGGTAAATCAGTTTGCATCCCTGAACTCTCCCATAGATTACCACAAGATGCATGATACATTCGTAATGGTCTCGTCAAGCCGCCAATCTGTGGAGGATGCAACCATGGTCCCTGTGAAGGAGCATCCATGGGGGGTACATATGGTAATGTGGGAGCAGCCGGACCAAGCGTGACAGGAGCACCAGAAATTCCTGGAGGCACATAAAATGATGTCCCAGGCGCCCACAAAGGTGCCATAGAACCACTTTCTTTTGCAGCACAATTCTGCAATCAGAAAAGGAACACGAATGGTTAGATGTTAAGGCATGGGCAGTTGAGAAATTAAGAGTCTTTATAACTTATATTGCAAAAGGGACAGCGTCTTTCCGTTGTAACAACTCTATAAACATTAATTTTGAGATATTATCAGTTTATAAACTATTTTGCTGCAACATACCTTGACATGGATGAAACACTCCTGGATTGGTCCACCATCAACATCCTCTGAGGTAGAAGAATCATCCCAAATAGCATCTTTGTAACAATCCGAAAACATAAACAATAATGAGACTTCAAAATTAGGAGTATATTTAAACTTTTTTCTTAGCATTCAATTCACAAAAATGCTGACAGTGCTAGTCCAATCTAACTTAAAATTAGAATGTACAAATCAACGTAATTTACAACAGAACTACTGCTCACAGTGTTAGTCAAATCTATCTTAAAACATGGATCAGTTTAGGCATTAAACCTAAACCGATTTGTAAACAGCCCAATAAATTTTTTCTTTTTCTTTTTCTTTTGTTGACCACAACCCAATAGACGAATTATTAATTTTATCAGCCATGAGTTCATACAGTGTTATTAAAGGCTCAAGGACTAGGAGCACCAAGGTGCTAAAGGTCTTTTGGAGCCTAGGCGCGAGCCGCACGATGAGGAGCACGCCGGAGTGAAGTGAGGCACAAAATAGAAATTTTAAACTACCATAAAAGCATTCATATCTCATAAGTCATATCAATATCCTAAAAATTAATATCAAACATAAAAAGTTAAATCCATCGACCAAATAAGCATTCAGGAAACATATATAGAGCACAAATTTGTTTTCTTGAAAGGCAAAACAGAATTTGTTTTTTTTGAAAGGCAAAACAGAGTACACAGAAAACATAAACAAAAAACCAAAACAAAACGGTCCATGAATCAAACTCTCAAGTCACATTCCTATGTAGCGGCACCATGCTAAGCAACTCCAAGAAAAGGGTCTACCGTAGCTATATCGCCAAACGCTCAAGCTATCCTCCCTTAATCGGTCCTATTCAACAACTTGAGAGGCTATGAATTTTATAGAGAATCTCCAACATCCATATTTTGCTCTCAATCAACAAGGAAAATAATGATCTCAAAGAATGCCAACCCTGACTTCCCTTGGATTGCGCACCTTGTAGCTCGCACAGTGTCACACACCCACCCACAAAAGTCGCCACAATAGCAAGTAAGTCGGTCCAACCATCATTCGAGTCCATCCCACAAACTCCATGACTTTAACTTTCCAAACATCTACCTTCCTCAAATCTCGGGAGTTTTATCACAAACGGAACACCCGGTGCACGACCTACAAGGCACCACATTCCCAACACACGACTCATATCACCAAGGTCTAGCACCACCCTTGCATCTCACATACCTCAAGCTCAACCCGTGCATCTCACTCCCCATGATCACATAACATCATGTTCTATACCTAGCATACCAAATGCTCCTCAATCCTCATATCCCACAAAACTCAGCAAGTTTCGATAGACCTAGCACATCGGCACCAAATATCCATCGTACTACACATATGCACATCATACCTCTTGACCTCTCATAGGCCACAAGTCAAGCGAACATCTCCAAACCAACATGTGATCCCACTTCTACCCTTTGTTATAGGGTTCTCGAACCCTAAGCCTTGACAAGCTACAAGTCAAACAAACAACTCCAAATCCAACACGCAGTTCAACCCCTACCCGTTGTCCTTAGGTTTTCGGACCTAAGCTCTAATACCAAGATGTCACGCCCCGAATCAAGATAACCCGATTAATGAGGAAAAGAAATAAATAAAAGGAAAGGAAAAGAATTTGAAACCGGGACCAGCAATCACACTGTGGAAGCAACCCACACCGTCAACTCCTAGAGTTAACAATAAGTATTTGCAATGAGCACCAACTTCCCCTTATTTTTAATATCCATAGAAACAGTGTCCGATCAAGTGGAAGGAGAAAAAATGGACACTATCTTACATTAACCCATTTTCACTTTCAAGTGAGAATAAAAAAAAATAATAATAAAAATAAAATAAAATAAAAAAAGATAAAATCTAGCATCAAAATGGCATCAACATCATGTCATTATTTAACATTCTCCTCACATAAGCATTTCATCAAACAACATAAAATATATACACAATGTCATTTCAATTAATTTCAAGACAACCATCACAATTAAGCATCTAATCGTGCTTATGGGGGTAGAAAGCATACATAATTACATATACATCATTTAGGACATTTTCCATGGTATTTGATAACAATAAGCTGCTCTTAAGCATGCAATAAGCAACTCTCCATACTTAGTATACCAACCCAAGTCATTTCCCCCAACTATCAAGTCCATTCATCACTAATCACCCTACATATATATATATATATACACACACATACACATATCATTATGATGTGAGTTTCCATCATTCGAAGCATGTTTTTCACAAATAAAGCACATAGATTACTTGTGAACCTAAGAACAAGAAAGTTAAAAGAAAAGCTAGAAATTCCCAAATCTCACCTGAACCAACTTCTTCAAAATGAAAGATCGAGTCTTTGGAGGAGAGAGTTGATATGATATATGTGGTTAGATTCGTCATCTCTCCTCTCATTTAGTCAACCTATTTTGGCTTAATTACACCATACCCTTAACCTTCTCTTTTTAGGCTTTGATCTCGAAAAAAAAAAAAAAAAAATTGAAATGATAACATTAATTATGAAAGAAAAAAAATATAGTAATAATCTGTATTGTGTTCTCTTCTTGAGATGTGTCACGATACTTCTTTGACTTGGGTGCCTCGTGAAGCCAATGGTGTAGCTCATTTGTTGAGCAAATCGGCTCTTGTAGCCAGATGTTGTGATTTTGAGTGGATTGTCTGGCCCGGTGGCTGTTAAACGCTGCCCTCTGATTGTATTGCTCCGTTTTCTTAATGCATTAGTTTTTTTTCCGTTAAATAATAATAATAATCATCATCTGTACTGAGTTCGGATAAATTATGAAAGAAAATTAGACAAGAGAAAAGAAAAAATAATAACTAAATTACTATTTTACCCTTTTATTTATATTAGAAAACAAAACACATATATAATCATTAACCTGGTAGCAAGTGGGAAAAAAAATAAGTTTCTAGGTTTTTTCATGTCAGGTGCTTCAGTCACTTTCAAGAGAGCAACCTCCAAGAATTATAAAGGTAATTAGAGAATATACAAATTTAACTTAAAAATGTTCTAGTTCCACCAGAATGCACGAAGGGTATATATTGTATACAATTGCATAATTTGAATTAAAAGGAAGAATAAATAAATAGATAAATGGTTTCTAAGTATGTCAAAAAATAGGTTTTAGATTTGGATAAAGAAAAGAGAAGAAGAGAAAAATCGCATTGAAATTCATATTTGCTTGGTTTTTTTTTTTTTTTTTCATATGAAAGATAAAAGAAACATTAAGATATTAAGGGAAAAAAATTAAGAAAAGAAAAGACTTTTTATATGAGATAAAAAGAACCTGTATATTTATATTTTCATATATGAAGTAATTCGGTATTTTCAAATACAAATTGCTTCCAAAAGTAATTTATATAGAAAATTGTGATAAAATAGCTTCCATATTACTATACTGTTATCACATCTCATTGAATAAGTAGTAATATAGTTAATAAAGTCAACTTGCTATCTACAAATAACTCCTCTGAAGTTGACTACAAATTCAAACTGGCTGAAGAGCATAATCAAAGCAGCTATATTATGATTTGATAAATTTAGAGGAAAAAAAATTGTTGGAGCAGTGACTGGACTTGGAGAAGAGGAGACAGACTCCGGATCTGGAGAAGAGAATGTTGTGCCTTCTTTGGGCTGCGAATGAATGGAACGTAAACCCTACACAAGTATTATAATATAGGGACAAAAATGGCATAACAACAAATTTAGTCTTTTAATTGTTAAGGATAATTTTGGTATTATGAATATATTACTTAAATCCTTTTTCTTTCTTTTCAAATCTTCTCATTTTAGGAAAAACGTGATATAAAGAATTTGAAAGAATAACTATCCCTCCAAATCCTTTCTTTTTTCTCAATCCAAACACAAATCACAATATCCTTTCTTTTCTTTTCTCTACAAAGCCCTCCAAATCATTCAATTCAAACGGACAAGTAGGAAATTTACCTAATGACCTCATACCACTATACATGAATCAATTTGGTCCCTCCCAACAATTCCCAAATCTCATGGGACAAACTCAAAAAAATCAAAATAAATATTGGCAATTATCATGTGAAGCACCAAGGGATTGAGAAAAGAAATTTACGATCTTCATATCACAAACAATTCAAATCCAATGTTCACAATACTAGTTTAATCTAACTTAAAAGGAAATGTATAAATTAATAAAGAGTACTGATACTCACACCGAACATTCGTAGTGAATTGCTTAACTGAATAATTTTTAATTGACTATTTATACCAAATATAATTAAGTAAAGGTTTCACTTCCTTATTTGTTGTATAATTGACCAATTAAAAGAGTTTAAAAGAGTAGGTCTAACAATTCACTTCAATTATTCCATACAATAATCATTTTCCATTAACAAAATATAAAATTTGTGTGTAAGGGAGAAATTACCTGGCCCCTTCCAACAGCGAAGTTACGCATAGTGTTGTTATCTCTCTCCAACTTACTAATTTGACCCTCATCACTTTGTGAATGTTGATTACCATCGTGACGATCACTCTCTGAATTTGAATTTTGATTTAGACTGTGCTGATCACTCTCTGAATGTTGACTATTTCTTTGGTTCTGTTAATTTTGACCACCCTCAACTTTGCAAGCTTCACATTCAAAGGTAATTGACCCAAACATATTAAATGTCCATGGTATACCTCTTTATTCAATTAACTTCACAAGAGGAGTATTACCACGGTGACATAAGATCCGATAACTTTTATTTATTCTATCCATAATCATAATAGGAAATTGCCAATACCAATGACTGGAGTCACGTACATTGAGGTTGGCCATTTTACCCTTTCAGTAAATCTCATTGCTAAGATTATACTATGATTAAACTCAACGAGACCTTGACATGCAAAACGATACAGTTTTCCTAAAACAGTGAAATTGAATGTAACCATACCGACTATTATGCTATAAAACCTGATTTTCTCTGCTTGATTGTTAAACATTACAAGAAAAATTGATCCAATGTACTCGTTCACACAAACAGCGCAACTCAGTAAGAAATTCATGATGTTTTTTTTTTTCTTCTTTTCTTTTCAATAGCTCAATTTGAAATTTTGGGTTTCAAGATCATCCAAAAAATAATAATTTATAAAGTTATCGCCGGTAAGTTTTTTCCCGGCAGTTTACCGGGTTATAATAATAATGATTTCATTTGTTCTTCCAATTATCGAATTGGTTTTGTTTTTTTTTTTTTTTTTTTTTTTTTTTTTTTTTTTTTTTTATGTCAATTGGAAAAATTGGGTTGAATAAAATTTGGGGTTTCAAGATTTTGAAAATTGCAGGAACTTTTTCCGGCTGTGTAGTGTGTGATTAATAATTAATGACGATAGAATACTCTGCATCACCGGTGGGTTTTGTTACAAAACCGACTAATACTCACAGCATTTTTCCCATCAGTTAGTGGTTTAAATTTACGTGGCATTTAACCGCCTGTGGTGGTTTTTCTTATACTTTTAGTGGTGAGCACGTTGTATTAAGTCTAACCCATGGAAATCATTTAAAATAGTACTCTAGTTGTTTCTATTATTCCGATCACAATTTCATAATTAGCTTGCAAAATCCCCGCCGGCAGTGATGGGTGATGGTTATAATCGCCGGCGGTGGGGTTTATCTTATACATTTAGCGGTAAGCACGTTGTTTAAGTCTAAACCATCGAAATCATTTAAAACAATAATACTCTAGTTGTTTCTATTATTCCGATCACAATTTCATAATTAGCTTGCAAAATCACATAACCACCCAAAGGTTGATTCAGAGTATTTAAATTTGAAGTAAAACAGTCATCCACAGTACATTTTTTTTTTTTTTTTTTTTTTTTTTTTTTTTTTTTTTTTTTTTTATATATCTATCAAGTCTCATCATATTCTCCATCATTGAATTATCATCCTCATTCCTCAAGTTGCTCTGCAACTTGCTAAGCTCACCTTTACGGTGAGAAATTCCGATGTTACTTAACCAAAAGGCGTCTCAGAAAGCGGTGTTCCTTGTTCAGGTAATGATGCAGCAGCAGCTTATCAGTGACGTTGGGTGGGTGGTTTCAGCTTAACAAAAGTTGAACTCTTAACAAATTTTACTTATCAGGGGAGTGCGGGAAAGAAACCCGCGGGGAGCCTTTGATTTGACAGGTTTCCTTTTTGTGGGCGTGGAGGAGGATGCTACCCACGTAATTGCGAATGTCCGATTGACAAATGACACAGTATTGAATTCGGACTAATATTAAGGTTCACGTGAGTACGATTCGTACATTCGCAAATATAAACCAACTGAACTAGTCGGTTATATAACATTATAACAGTATCGGATCTTTGAAAATTAGTTATGTTCGAAAAACCACAATCACAACACCCAAGGGACTCTTGTGACAGGGCGAGTAAAGTCACTCGGTAGTACTCCTAGGGTATACTGAGTTTTTATATATATATATATATTTGTAATTTATGTGCAATTAATATTTGAGCTTGATTGCTAAGACTTATAAATAACTACATTAGTTGTAATTGATTATTTAATCAGAGAAGTTTGTACAGAAGTAACGCCTAAAAGGTCAAACATTTGAGACATGAATCTGCTGCAGCTATTATACACAACAGCAAAGCAAGTTTCACTGTCACTTGGCAAAAAAAGGACCCACCAATGCCCACAACATTATGAAAGTCCCAAGAACAAAACAGAAACATAAATAAAATACACACATTTCATCTATATTAACCCATCTACCTTCAACCACTACCTTCAGATTTTCTCAAGGACTATAACTTCAATTCACAACAAAACCACCACAACCCACACACACACTTGGATGCACACTACACAGGCCATGAAGGAGCATGCTGCAAATCTCATTAAAATGTGGTTGAAATGCTTCTATATTACAACTAATATGAAAAAATAATAATAATAATAAAAAAAAATAACTGCTCTCACGAAAAAAAGAGGGCAGTTTGGAATAAAGATTCACAAAGTTATCTGAGCGAGACCACAAAGGGTTCAAGAGCATCTGCTTCCTATACACACATCAAAACCGCAGATAATGAGATTTTGCTGTATCCACAGCCCCAGCCCACAAGAGACAGGCCTACTGACCATTCCCAGGTCCAGCTTCCTCAGGAGCAGGACTACGATCGCCACTCCAACCACCAGGAGCAGGACTACGCTCGCCACCCCAACCACCAGAAGCAGGACTACGCTCGCCACCCCAACCACCAGGAGCAGGACTACGCTCGCCATTCCAACCAGGAGCAGGACTACGCTCTTTATTCCAACCAGGAGCAGGACGAGGCCGTCTGAAGTACTTCGAGTTGAAAGATTCGGCCTTGTCAGGATATTTTCCACTGATGAAATTTTCAAGACATTTGCGATATGAAAAATCCTCTTTGTGACCATCAGTAGATACAATGTACAAGCACCTGCTATCCTGGAAGCTGCTGTGCTTGTTAACCTGTCAAATCAAAAACGAACGGGAAATGTTCTCAAGATAACATGTAAAATAAATAGGTGGACATCATACAATGATAATCTAGTTAACAGATAAAATCGAAATCAAGCATCCTAATGAATGGTCAGATAACCAAATATGGTGCACATCCTGCAGAGTACAGACAGAAACCCTCCAGAGTCCACGCTATAACAGCTATCCAATTTAGCTAGATATAAAAAGAAATATGAACACTAATATGGATATAGTCAAACACTCAATAATATGGATATTGTCAATGATTCTCTTATGTTTAACTCTTATTAGATTTTAATCAAGATAATTGTAGAGTTTACAGTTAAATGGTGGATTTTATAAGGAACCAGTGTTGCCGAATCAGACAGCAGCAGTGAGTTTTAAGCCAGATTCAGCCTCATCAGTACTAATAAGGAACAAATTGATTCAACAATTGATATACCTTCACAACAATGAGGCTAAAGATTAGGCATATCCCCCCAAGTTAGGGGATTGAAAGACGATATAGCCCCATCACCTATTCTACCTCTTTGAAGAGGACAATCATCTTGACCCGTGGTTGGATGGAGGGAGGAAAACCAGTACTTTCAGTGAGAAAGCTTATTTGGATTAAGGATGTGGAAGGGGTGAGATGCATGCAGGAGGTGACTCTTCTTCTTGTGCCTGTGATGGTGATGACGTAAGTTCCTCCAGTCTACCAGTGAGAGAGGTAGTAATGATGATAGGGCTGGAGGAGGATGATATAATATTATCGTCATGATTATGTGCCTTCAGCTGTGCAGCATGAACGGAGCACTACACGTGTGATTAATCTGTCCATCAGGTTGCCTACTATACAAGGAGGAGAAGAAGCATGACCTAGTACTAGAACTGCTACATATTCTACAAGGAAACAGAGAATACGAGACTGTCGTGATGACTGGTTGTCTTTTGTCATGCGTAGCTTTTGGACTTTGGCATTCATCAGATTCTTGTGATAGCACTGACAAGCTACTATAGTAGCCACAACCTCTTGGTATGCTTATGGTTATGGCTTATACACTCAAGTGCCTCCTCAGGCTTAGATGCCTTGTGGGTGTGGGTAGAGGTATAGCATCAGCACAGATCATTCTAGTAGCTCTACAAGATATCCTATATCCTCCTCAACAGTATGGCTAACACCATCATTACCCTCAGAGTTATCGCTATCCCTCAGGCCAAGATCCTCCACGTCACTCATTTTGGTGGTGATCCAATCCAGCACTCCACTTTAGGAATCACTTTAGCTCTCCACTTTAGTATCATTACATGATCTGACATAAACGTAACATAGAGTTGAATACTAATATGCCTTGTGTCACGGATTTTCATTTATTTCATGTCCACATCTATTTTTACTCATTACTTTAATAAAAAGTATAAATTACCAAGTCTTTAATAAGAATCCATGTATAGGTCAATTACTCTTGTTAAATAATCTTCAAAATTCAAAAAATAAAAATAAAATAAGACCAATACTATTCATTAAAAACCCATATTTATTGGATTATGTTGTAAATGGCTGTGAATCGGTGCGTTTTGGGCCCAATGTGCAAGAAAAAGAAAAAATCATTAACACGATAATTGATTTTGTTATATTATGCCAACATGGCCCTGCATCTGTTACACCACAACCGTGTAACTACGAACAAAACTTGGGACTCACTGGCACAAAATAAGTTTAATTTCATTAGCCTAAAAGGATTGAACTAATAGCAGCTTTGTTTCTGATTAGCATTATCTAATGTTTAAACGTAATAAGCTTAAGTTGATCAAAACAAACAAATTTGTTTATCTAGACAATCTTAGAAACATGCCTCTGAACAATATTAAATAAGATTACTATGAGGTCAGGTTATGTAGAAATAGAAAAATATATATATATAAATAAATTTTATCTAACTTGACAAGAACAGCGTCCACTTCCATACCATGACATAATCGATTCCAGCTCCCATCTTTACTGCCTTATCGGGATGGTAACTGAATACATTATCAAGAATGTACGACTGATCATCAGGAGGTAAAGGATCCCCGTCATTGTACCTTCAAACAGTTATTTTATCAGACTCGCTTCATAATTTATATTTTTTTTTCACTAATGGAAAACATCAAATCAGTGCAGAGGCTTTGCAATGTTTAACAAATTTCCAAAAAAGAAGAGCAGAAAAAAAAAATGTCTGGAAATATATAATGGTACTGTTTCAATTGCCAACATCAGCATCTAGCTCCAAAATGCCAACATTGCTGCTTAAAAAGTAATACATGTTTTCTATATGTAGAGGCATTACTAGTAATTTGTCAAAATGTAATCCAATGTTTGGGAACTTGGGCATGATGTACAATGAGAAGGATAACTGAAAGGGGATATTCTCCAAAATGTGGTGCTCCCTATTCATAAAAAATGGGACAGGGAACAGTATGAAGAGGTCCTTAATTACCCTTAAGTTATATTATCATTCTCCATCATGTGCTGCTCCCTATTCATGAAAAATGGGAAAGGGACAGTATGAAGAGGTCCTTAATCATCCTTAAGTCATATGATCATTTCTCAATCATGTTATTCTGGATATTCTAAATTTAACAAGCATGAAAATCATTAGTTAACAAGCAGAAATCAGTAGAAGTTATTACCCAGGCTGATGCATTATTCTTCTGATGGACAGCATAATAGGTTCAACATCCAAGAGAACATCTTGTTCCTCTGATGTGAACATATCCAGCCTCTGTCTTGTTGCAGTTAAAGTTCCACTTGCAATGGAATCATCATTCAACCCTCCAACTGACTTTGCTGGGCCTTTTCTCTTGTTTTTCCAATCTCCACCACTAGAGGAACCCCAATTACGTGAATTTTCAGTGGGATCTCTCTTGAAAGCGTTACGTTTCTGTGTACCCCACTGGGACTGTACATCCCTTTCATTCGAACCACTGACCTTTGAAGAACCCCAACAGCCTGTACTAGACGATTGATACGAGGGTTCCTCTGTTGCATTTTGACTGGAACCCCATAAATTGACAGGTGATTCTTTGTGCCAACCTGTGTCAGATTGTAATCCAACTTTTCCCCAGCCTTCATCATTCGAAGAATCCCTAGCAACAGAAGTCTTTGACAGGGTATCTAGAGTTTGAGGTTGATCTTCAGTTGGAACTCCCGCAGCTGAAGAAATTTGATCGGCAGAATGGTCAACAAGAGGTATGTCATTCTTCTTATTCCAGTTAGTTTCATCAGCTGCAATCTTTTTTCCCCAAGGAGCCGATGGCCCTGTCTGAATAAGCTTTTTACCAGAATCTATTGCACCCCAACCAGTAGAATTATCTTCAGAGCGCTTTTTACCAGATTCTATTGTACCCCAACCAGTAGAATTATCTGTTTGACCATTCTTCTTATTCCAGCCAGTTTCATCAGCTGCAATCTTTTTTCCCCAAGCAGCCGATGGCCCTGACTGACTAAGCTTTTCAACAGAACCCACTGCACCCCAACCAGTAGAATTATCTTCAGAGAGCTTTTCACCAGAATTTACTGCAGCCCAACCAGTAGAATTCTCTGGTTGACCATTCTTCTTATTCCAGCCAGTTTCATCAGCTGCGATCTTTTTTCCCCAAGCAGCCGATGGCCCTGACTGATTAAGCTTTTCAACAGAACCCACTGCACCCCAACCAGTAGAATTATCTTCAGAGAGCTTTTCACCAGAATTTACTGCAGCCCAACCAGTAGAATTCTCTGGTTGACCATTCTTCTTGTTCCAGCCAGTTTCTTCAGCTGAGACCTTTTTTCCCCAAGCAGCCGATGGCCCTGACTGATTAAGCTTTTCAACAGAACCCACCGCACCCCAACCAGTAGAATTATCTTCAGAGAGCTTTTCACCAGAATTTACTGCAGCCCAACCAGTAGAATTCTCTGGTTGACCATTCTTCTTATTCCAGCCAGTTTCTTCAGCTGCGATCTTTTTTCCCCAAGCAGCCGATTGCCCTGACTGATTAAGCGTTTCACCAGAATCTACTGTACCCCAACCAGCAGAATTGTCTTCAAAGCTAGGATTATCTTCAAAGATAGGCTTATCGAAACTGGAGTTATGATCTGGAGAAAAGCCCGACTCCATATTTTCATATTCAAGTTCAAAATTATCGATTTCCCCACCAAGACAAGCGCTGTTTAGCTCTTCATTTGTACTGCTTCTCACCAAATTAAGGAAGTTATAAACATCACTTTCATCTTGTTGATTCAAACCAACCTAGCCAAAAGGAAAACAAATTATTAAACTGATATACAAGGAAAATAAAGCACCCCAATGGTCAAAGATTAAATATTACTTGCAATAATCTCTAGACAAAAAAAATGACATCAACTATCCAAAGAGTATAAAATAAAGCCAAACAAATAAAACAGGGAAAAAGTACAAAATACCTCTCGTGTGTCCCAAAGAACATCAAATGAGTTTCCGGTACCTACAGCCACATGTTTGCCCCAGGAACAAGATGCAACAATGCTAGACAAAGAGTCCACGTGGCATTTTTCAGCCGCTCTTTCAAAGCATTTCTTTGGGGTCTGCAGACATAATAAAGACATAAATGTATATATTCAAATGCAAAACACAGAACACAGATACATCAGATATTTCACAGCACAATAGAACAAGGTAAAATTCCTTACAAACAATGTTGCTTCTGTGAATGGTATTTGGACATTTAGGCTCCGAGATAACGCTTTTATACCTCCTGCATTGAAACCAATTAGGTTGCCAGCACATGTCATACTGTTTGCCAATAGAATAAGATGATCTTTAAGGATTCCTTTGGCAACCATTGACACTGATGTAGAGAGGCGCTGTAAATAAGCCAAAAGGTTAAGGCTTCTCAGAATATTAAAGGATATGGGACTATAGATAACAAATTACAAAATTCCATCTCACTGTATTTAGAACCAATTTTGTTCTGGCAAGTAAAAGAGCAACATCAATTTAGAAAATGTACAGAATGTTCACAAAAGGAATGGACAACCTTGAATCAAGACTTCCAAGAAAAACAAACATAACCCTCACCACATAATTTTCATATTTTATAAGCTAAAACTATACAAGGGCGATGGTGGAGACATATGGCAGGCTAAGCATAAGCCAAGTTAATAAGAGCATGACATGAAGGCATTCAACAATGGCAATGAAAAAGACTAAAGCAGAACAACAATTTAGAGTGAAGACAATGGTGTTGGAGCAGGCATCCATGAAAAATCACTCACAAACAGAAAATTATCCAACCTCGGTATAAAGAGAGGCTTGATACCATAACTTTAAATTCCACATAGGCAATGACGGCTCACGTTTGGCACAAAACTAAACCCCACTAACTACAAAACTAGTGCACATGAAACGTTGAGTAATGATAACAGGAATATGTAAGGTAATTAGGGGTGGCAATTTAAGCCCAAACCCATTAAACCGCCCAAGCCCTCCCACTAAAATTAAATCATTTGGGCACCCAAATTTAAGTGAGTGGGCCAATAATGGGTAAAAAGTGGGTACCCATTCAATTCAAGGGTTAATGATGGATTAAGAGTGGGTACCCATCTTAACCCGCACAAACTCTTTTCTCTCTCCTCAGTTTTCTCTCTTTCCTTTTTTTTCTCTCTCCTCTGTTTTCTCTTCTCTTCCCCCTTTTTCTCTCTCCTTCGTTTCTCTCTCTTCCCCCCTCCGCTTTCTCTCTCCTCTCTCTCTCCCTTCTCTGTTTTCTAACTCTTCACCTTTTTTTCTCTCTGTTCCCTCTCCTCCATTCTCTCTCCACACTAATTGATCCCTTGAAATGCTACATGCTTATATAATTTTCAAGTTACTCCCCACTTTAATATTTCTCTCTCTACATAATGCTTCTTTCTCTACATGACTCTCTCTCTAAAACTTTTGCTCTGTATAACAAATCCAAATTAACAAAACCCCTTCTGGACAAATATATCATTAGCTGTAGATTTTAGAGAGAGAAGAAAAGAGCCAAAAAAAAATTTGCACGTAGTGTAATAGCAAGGTGTATAATCCATTTAATGAACTGGGTATGCACAACTAGATTATCCTAATTCCATATTAAGAGTGTGCAAGACTAATTAAGGAATATTATTTCCCATATATATTCCATAACAGATCCTGTTTTTAGGCATATTAACGCCCATTTATATTTTCGCCAAAAAAAAATTAATTCATTTTTATTACATTTTCCGAACTTATGAAACTGTGTGATTTTATTCTTTTTTATGTTAAAACTGTTCATTTCCATATTTTTTTCCCAAATAGGATAGATTCTCTAAATTTATGTGTTAGAAATTGAAAATTACCTTTTACCAAATCAGCACATGTATGATATATCCATATACTGAGGAATATATATTATTATTTGTATATAGAAGTTGCTTCCTTCTTTTTTCATTTGAGAATTCAAAACACATTTTGAGGAGAATTCTCAATGCATTTATTGCAAATAAATCAATATATATATATATATATATATATATATGGATTATATGATTGCAAACTTTTGACATGTTTAACTAAAGGTATTTTTAAGTTTTTTTATTTGGACGGACCCAATCTCTCAACAACTAAAGCATTAGTGTTTAAAAAATATTTGGGTCATCGGGTTGGATGTGGACTCACTAGCCCAATTAAAACCCAAACTGTTTATGACCCACTTCAAATGGATCACTAGTGGGATAATGACCCATTATTAACTCACCCATTCATAACCCGCCCAATTGCCACCCCTAAAGGTAATGGTGGCATTGGCAGCAACAGATATGGGCGCATAACCACCACGCCCGATATAAAAGCTGAGCAGTTACATCAAAGAAGACACCTGAAGAAACCCCCAAAACCAAAGCCTCGGCTCCAGGAATTTTGCAAATTTCTCTTCGTTAAAGGTTTGCCTTTGCAGTTTATATTTGAACCTTTGTTCAGAATCACAGTCCTCTTTAGTGCCTTTAGTTTTCATTAAAAAAATATAGGAAGTGTTTGCTTGTACCTCAGAGCATCGGTGCAGTGCATGCAAAATGAGTTCCCTTGCTTATCAATACTTTTATTAACCTTTTCATATTTCAAATTTTTCGGCTTCTTTTTAGCTGTATTTTTTACTTTTTACTTTTTTTATGGTTCAGGAATTACTAAATTCATTATTTTCTTGAGATCAGTTCAATTGAAAGTGGAGAAATCATATTCTTCAAGGCAACCTTAAGTGGACTACGGAAGCAGAAGAAAGTTCCCAATTACTTCAGGAAAAGCTTACTGAAGCTCTCTATCCTTGTTCTACCAGATTTTGACAAAGTCTTTGAAGTCCACTGTAATGATCAGGATCAGCATAGGAGCAGTGCTTAGCCAAGAAGAGAGACCAGTGGCATTCTTTAGCGAGAAGTTAAGTGGTGCAAGGTTGAATTACTCTATGTATGATGTTATGGAATTGTGCAGACACTTCACCATTGACAACATTATTTGATTCAAAAGGCGTTTGTTTTGTATTGTGACCATATGGCCTTGAAGTACATAAATGGGTAACATACGTTTTACTTATCAAAAAATAAATAAATGGGTAACATGCGTTCAAATTTTTCGGCTTCTTTTTAGCTGTATTTTTTTTTTTACTTTTTTTATGGTTCAGAAATTACTGAATTCATTATTTTCTTGAAATTGGTTCAACTGAAAATTGTGAAATCCTATTCTTCAAGGCAACCTTAAGTGGACTGCTGAAGCAGCAGAAAGTTTCCAATTACCTGAGGAAAGGCTTTCTGAAGCTCTCTATCCTTGTTCTATCAGATTTTGACAAAGTCTTTGAAGTCCACTGTAATGATAAGGATCAGCATAGGAGCAGTGCTTAGCCAAGAAGAGAGACCGGTGGCATTCTTTAGCAAGAAGTTAAGTGGTGCAAGGTTGAATTACTCTATGAATGATGTGGAATTCTATGGTTTTGTGCAGACACTTCACCATTGAGAACATTATTCGATTCAAAAGGCGTTTGTTTTGTATTTTGACCATATGACCTTGAAGTACATAAATGGGTAACATACATTGAACTGTCGGCGTGGCAAATGGGCAGCATACTTGCAACAGTTTACTTTCACTTGGAAGCATAAGTCAAGTGTCCAGAATAAGGTGGCTGATGCTTTAAGTCGAAAATCTCATTTACTATCTATGCAAGCTGAGGTTGTGGGTTTTGACACGTTCAAGGATTTGTATGTTGTTGATCCATTCTTTGGGAGGATTCATGAAGAGGTAGTGGAAGGCAAGAGGACCGACTACTGCTCGCAACCTGGTTTTCTCCTTAAAGGAACAAAACTATGCATTCCTAATTGTTCCTTGAGAGAAAATTCCACTTCAGCTACATAATGGGGACACTTCGACAGAGACAAAACTTATTCCTAGGTTGATGGAAAATACCCTTGACCAATGTTAAGAAGGGATGTCCATAGGATTGTTGATCGTTGTCAAATTTGTCAGGTGTAAAAAGGTGGATCTACTAATGCTGGTTTTTATATGCCTCGAACACAAAGAAGTAAGGATTCTTGTCTTAATTATTGATAGATTTTCTAAAATGGCGCATTTCATACCATGCAGGAAAACTATGGATGCCTCTCAAATTGTTAACTTGTACTTCAATAAATTGTTGGTTTACACGGTGTGCCAAAGTCCATTACTTCTGATTGAGATAGGAAGTTTATTAGCCATTTTTTGGAGAACTCTTTGGAAGAAATTGGGGTCTGATATGAATTTCAGTTCAGCCTATCATCCTCAAACCTATGGGCAGACCGAAGTTGTCAACAAGAGTTTGGGAAATCTGATTCGAAGTCACATTGGAATAATTTAAAATAGTGGGATCAAGTTCTCTCTCATGTATAATTTGCTTTTAATAGGTCCACAAATCGAATAACTAAGACAAGTCCTTTTGAGATTGTTTATGGACAGAATCCAAACAATGTTTTAGATCTGGTTCCACTTCTAATAATGGGTCGTTTGAGTTCTAAAGCTGAAGAATTGATAGACCAAATCAAAGAAATTCACAATGAGGTGCGGTAGCAAATTGAGGATCACAATCAAAAGTATAAAGAACGTGTCAACAAGGGTAGAAGGCGTGTAATCATTGATATGGGAGATTATTATTGGGCTATTTTGACTAGAGATCGATATCCGACTAGCGAGTACAACAAGCTAAGTGCAAGAAAGATTGGACCGAGTGAAGTCCTTGAAAGAATTAACGACAATGCATACAGTTTGAAGCTTCCCAGCCACATCAAGACATCCGATGTTTTCAACGTTTGTCATTTTATTCCTTATCAAGGTGACTCTTCAAGCGAGAATGATGCTAGCTAAGTTGGGGTCAAGTTTTCTATCACCCGGAGAGACTGATGCAGAGCAAGTGGAAGAGCACCATCTTCAAACAGTTGAATATCCAAGAAAGACTAGACTGACTTTGCATTAATAGGAGCAGCAGATGATGTGAACAGTTCCTGTGATTGTTTATGGGTCTTAAGTCAGTTATATAACTCTTAAATATGTGCCTTAAGCTCTAGTTATGATATTTTTGTCATTCTGATTCTATTTTGCAAGTCATTTGCCTTTTAAGTGAGTCATGTGACCACTTCAACGAACGTTTTGTCATTTTAAGCGTCTTTATTCTGCTAGACAAAATGCTCTCACTTAGAATATATTTATATGAAGGGTTAAGATTGAATCTTTGCAAGGGCACCCCTTGTGGCTTATAAAAGGGTTGTTCCAAATTGTATTCAGGAGCTTTTTTGTATTCTCAATATATTCAGCCTGCTATAGCAACTTTGTATCTCTCCCTTTCTTCTGGGATTGAGTTGTGGGTGTTTAAGCTACTCTCTAGCTCTTTGTTTTCCCTTATAGATTCTCTTTTTCTTTCATAAGCTGATTGCATTGATAGCTTACCTCATTTGAGCTCCAACCACTCTTCTCCCTAACCAGCCCCCTTTCGGGAGGCATTGCTTATTCCAACGGGCAAGCCTCCTATAAAACCACTACACGGCTAGATTCCAAATGGATGCCCTTCTCGATTGGGCGTCCAATGGCAAGCCCAAGTAAGATATCAGGAAAGCTCCAATACCAATATCAATATAGTATCATAAATATCACACACCAAGTAACCTCATCCAAAACGTGTTTTCCCAGTTCATCTAAAATAAAAGTGATAAAGACTTAAAGATGATATTTGATGAAGACCTAAAGTAATTGGAAATTTACTTTTTTCTCCAGTACCTGGTCTTACAATAGTTTCAATACATGTCATTCGTCATGTTAACATAGTTATGTGTCACTAGTTTATTCTTTAATTAAACACACATTATTATATCTTCTGAGATAATATTATAGTCTTTCTTCAAATTTTATAAAAACAAGGGGTTACAATTCATGTTAATGGGTCCTTGCATTGTGTCAAAATAAGAGTATTCCATTATATGGGTCAATTCAAACACGAAATATTTATTAAATGGACCAAGCACTGCACACATAAACACAACTCTTTCATTACGGTCCTTAGCATATAACACGACACAATAACCTAAAATAATAAAATTAAATATTAATTTAGAAAAATGATGGAATGACAAAATTTTACAATTGAAATCAGCAATCACACAAAAACATTATGGAATGACTTAATTTTACAATTTAATCAACAAATCACACCAAAAAATAAATATGGAATAACTAAATTTTACAAATTAAATCAACAAATCACACAATTAATTTATGGTATCAGTATAATACTTTCTTAAAATTATATACATTACCTATTATACAGGTTGAAATGGGTTGCAAGTCGGATTTGAATTGACCTAATACCTAGGAAGCACGGACACGCCAAAATACATGTCCAATATTTTATATTTTTTCGAATATCCAGACACGCCGTGAACCAGCATCTGACCCACTGTGGACCCGCTTCCGACACACCATGGATGCGTGTCCGACACGTGTCCTACTCTTTGGGGATTTTTAAGAAAGTTATAGAAACAATGTTGAGTTGAAGTGAAAATATTATGAGTTGTTTAATTACATAATTACTCAAAAACTTGTTGTTTCATATAAAAATTTATATTCAAACAATTAGATATTTATTCTTATATTTTAATTCAAACGTTCGAACCCTTGCACGATCATCTTTGACTCTCTTGTTATCCCACCAACCAAGCTTCGCTACCAGTGAATGGTCTCTCTATCTCTATCTCTTCTTTCCTCTCTTATTCTTCACCCTCCTCTTTTCTGTCTTCTTCTTGTTCTTCACAAACCCTAAATACTTTTTTTTTCCTCTCACAATAAATTTCTCTGTCTCTTTTTCCTTTTTCCTCTATTCCCCATGAGTTTTTTTCTCTTCTATGGATTCTTTACCTTTATTTTTAACCAAGGCCTAATTCTTTTTCTAACAAAACCCTAATCCTCAATCTCCTTGTTTTTTTTTGTTCTCTTTCTTAACCCTCTTTCTATCATTCTCTCTTTTTTCCAGCAAAACACGTTTGTTTTTTTTTTTTTCATTATGAGATTGTAAAAAATATTATTACTCTTAATTGCTTAAAGTACAACATCATATATATAGAAAATATATTTCTTATATGTTTTGTTCCTGCTGTGTCCTAATTTTTTAGGATTTGCCATGTCACCATATCCGTGTCGTGTCGTATCCATATCTCGTATCCGTTTCCGTGCTTCTTAGCCTAATACGATTATGACATAAGTAAATCAGACAAATCAAGTTAAATGAGTCATTTATATAAAATTACTAATATATTTTTTTTTATAAGTAAAAATATATTAGAAAAACGTTCAAAAGGGGAACGTTCAGGTAATATATTAATAAAATTACTAATATATTTTATCTGTATATCAAGCATTTTCCTATGTTTTTATGATCTTATGAAACAATTATACTACTTTAGACGCGTCATCATCCCCTCGTGATGCGTGGAATGAATTTTAAAAAATGCAACCAATTCAGGGTGAAATCTGGGAGCCAAATTAGGTCTTGGCTTGAACCTAGGGCTGCAAATGAGCCGAGCCGAGCCGAGCTGAGCTTGGGTCTGCTCGGGCTCGACTCGTGACGAGCTCAGAAAATTGTGCTCGGGGCTCGGGCTCGTCTTAATTTTAAAAGCTCAGGCTCGGCTCGTTAAATTTTTTTTTTTTTAAATTATTTCTCAAAATTAATTAGTATTCCACAAAAAAAAAAAAAAAAATACAAAATATCATATTAGAGTTTCAGCCCCTTCTTAACCACAGCCAGTTACCAAGGAGCATGTTCCTAGATGGTGAAGTCATCTGTTTGGATTAGTTCTATTGACTTGAATTATTAAAAAAGTTTATTACAGTTAATTAATATAGGCGCTAATTAAAATTAAATAAGTAGACTAAGTTAGTGCTCAATTCTGATTTTCAATCACACTTAAATCGACGAGTCTTTGAAGATCATAGAGTCAATTCTGATTTCCATTCATACTTAATTCACATTTGAATATTTTATAACATAATATTGATAAATATTTGAATTTAAAGATTACAAAATATCTATCTAAGTTGTGTTCAATTCTGATTTCCATTCATACTTAGATCGATGAGTCTTTGAAGATAATAGAGCCAATTATGATTTCCATTCATACTTCATTCATATTTGAATATTTTATAACATAATATAGATAAATATTTGAATTTAAAGACTATAAAATATCTATCTAAGTTGTGCTCAATTTTGATTTTCATTCATACTTAAATTGACGAGTCTTTGAAAATCATAGAGTCAATTTTGATTTCCATTCATACTTAATAAAAACAAAATTGTGGTGTTTAGCTTTAGATCAACATGATAATGATTCTCCAATATTATTTTATTTGATATTATTCTTGTGGTGTTTAGCTTTTGATATGTAAATTATTAATTTAAAATAATTATCATTTCTACCGATAATGATTAAAAAAATTGTAGTATAGTTATTGATTCTGTTAAAATTGTCTTTGATAATCTATTTAGTATATGTATATTAGTAAATATTAATCAATGTTGTACTTTAAAGACACAAAGTGGATTAGTGGTAGCCTGGTAGGAGTGTTAGGAGTTTTTTCATAATGAAGTCTTGAGTTCAAGCTATACTAACTTGCTAAGTCATGTTTTTTAATGTGTCACTTACTATATATTATATTATTATTATATTATATTATTATTAATATATATATATATATATATAGCGAGCCGAGCCCGAGCCTTGTTCACGAGCCTCAACGAGCCTTGCCGAGCCCCTGTTCACAAGCCTGTATGAGCTAAGCCCAACGTTGTTCGGGCTCAGTTCGTTTACTAAACGAGCCTGAAAATTGGGCTCGGGCTCGGCTCATTTACTAGCAAGCCGAGCCCGAGCTGTTCATGAACAGCTCGGTTCATTTGCAGTCCTTCTTGAACCATGGTGTGGGCATAGGCCTCTAGCCAGAGTTTTTTTAAGACTCTACGATATCCCTTGACAGTCATGTCTCGGTTACGGACTGTTACCAGCTTGATAACGGTAGGGCAACTTAGGATGTGCAATTTGAGAGACATCTTCATGATTAGGAGTTGGAGGACATGGTTAAGTTCCAGACGTTGATGGATGGCAAGGGAGGCGGGTGGGGTGGATGAGTGGGTGTGGACTACATCTAGGCATGGCAAGTTTGAGGTGAGATCCTTCGACCAGAGGCTTTTCAATGTTCAAGAGTCAGGAATTCCTTTGAAGGCGATTAGGCATACCTGGGCTCCCCTCAAGGTTTTGGATGGATGGTTATTTTGGGGAGAATCTTGACATTCGACAATCTGGAGAAGAGGTGCCAAATTGTGGTGAATTGGTGTTATATGTAAAAAAAGGATGCGAAGTCAATTGATCATCTTCTGCTTCATTGTGTCGTGGCTAGAGATGTGTTGGAAATTTTCCTTTCCCTTTTTGGAGTAGGATAGGTCTTGCACAATTCCACATTGAGCATGCTTGAGGCTTGGAATGGGTGTATAGTTGGTTAGCTACCCCAAGATGCTTGGAGAGCGACTCCGCTTTGTACATGGTGGGAATTTTGGTTGCAAGGAAATAGGAGATCCTTTGATGGGAAGGAATCCCTATTTGGGTGTCAAAAATGTCCATACTTCGTTCTCTTTTTTGTTGGGTTCAAGGTTAAGATTGCAAATCCTTGGAGGACCACATTGTCTTTGTTGATAGCTTGAGGGTATAGGAGTCTTTTTTGATGGCTGGTACTTCTTGTTTTGTATTTGTTTCCTTGGGCGCGCTCCCCTCCTGAGAACTTTTAATTAAATATTAGTTATTAAAATATATATATATATATATCTCATCCCCCAAATAATATTAAGCCTAAAAATAAAGTACCATTTGATCCAAAAACTAATTCTAGCGCACCTTTTTTTCTTTCGACTGTAGTTTAGACGTCCTCATCCTGTCACCAAATTTCCCAAGGTAGCATATTTGATTCTCCAGAACCCATTTTGATATTCTTTTAGGACATTTGCTCATCCTACCCCGCGTAATGTTAGTTTCATATTTAAGATTCTATCTTATTGCTAGAGAGAGAAAAAGCTCTTCCAAATGGTCATTCAGGCAGTGCTGTACGCTAAATAATTGATAGTTGATGGAACGACAGAGAGAAATCTGAGATACCTGAACAGCTTGCTCAAAAGCACAAGCAACCCCAAGCAAATCTTGAACTTGTTTTATTGCATAGGGGATGGAACGGCAAGTGTCAATTAAGTGAAAGACAGGAAGACAGGAGTCCATGACGATCCTCCATGCATCACCACTGGTTTTAACTGCTGCTTTCTCAAGAACAATATCCAAAGCCAATTCCCCCTTATGACTCTTACAACAATCTTTTTGTATCCAAGTGGATGTGTCAGGACTAATCCAAATTATGTTTGCCGTGCAAACCCGGGGGTCACCTGTACGTACATTAAAGAGAGAGACGGTAAGGATCGACATCAAAGCATAATTCTCTTCTAAAATGTAGCATCTTAGACAATCATTTTCTTGCTTTTTCAATTTCATAATAAAAATTAAAGATACAAAATTGCAGTGTGAAAAAAATATAAGAAACAAGAAACACACTGCGTTCCCACAGAACAGTAAGACAGCAATTGTAGGGGGGGAAAAAAAAAGTACTATAACATGCCTCCTTGAGCCAAGTAGCCGGCCTCCTGGATAGTGTACCTCTAAAAACTGGAGGCCAGTATATAAAGCCCAATTGAGCTGTAAAATCCTACATATATGTTTTCTAAAATGACACAAAAGGTTCACTCACCATCAAATCCAATTTACACTATCTGTTGAGTTGGAGGTGCAGAAGAAAAAACAATGATAATCAACCATATCTGTTTGATGAGTTTATTGCACATTCTAAACCAAAACTTCACCCTTCTTTTATGTAGTAAACAGAGTAATTCTCTAAACAATAAACCAGTCACTTGGTTGGTGCAAACTGGTGTTCTAATAATTCAAGGCACCAGAGTTAAACAGTCACGAGGCCTTGCAATATCTAACTGTTTCTGTTCACTTAATCCACAAATGTTCAGTAAACTGGATTTCGAGAGAAACACTCTCAGAAGTAAGATTTTAATGATATACATGTAATTATCAATATTATAACTAGTCAATGAATCAGTATCACAATAACTAGCATAGTGACTAACACAATATCATCAAGAAAGCTGCACATCGTGTTGGCAATACTTACTCAAACAAGTATGATTTATTTGTAAGGTAGAAGTAGGCAAAAATTGATTCACGGATTCAGATTGAAATAAGAATAGTATGTTGGACCACAGATTTCGAACGGATTAAATTAGGTTCAGCTCGTTTCAGTCCAGGTCAATACAGCATACTTCAGAACATCTCATTCTCTCATGGGTCATGGTCAGATAGAAAACCAATGACCCAAAGAAGAATGTCTTTCTTTAATCATTTATGTAGACTGCCTTTCTAGGGTTTTCATCCTCTAAACCACAGACCATCAATTTTTACTCCTTCCTTTTTTTTTTCTTTTTTTTTTTGATAAATAAAATGTATTAGAAAGCATTCATGAGGGGAATGCATCCCAAGAATAAACAAAAACCAAAGATAAATACAAGAAAGCCAAAATAGAGTCCAACGGACCCAAAGAACCCAAAAAGTCCACTATCTCATCTAGAAATATACAATTTCTTCCCATTACCCAACAAAAAAGGAAACTAAACCACGGACCATCATCCTCTTCTATCCAATAAGTTTCACGAGGTAATGACAGAAGTTCATTTCGTACTTTCATGAATGTCACTTTTGTGGTCCATTGTTCAGGACCTGATTCTGATTGTTAGGCATATGCATTAGTAAAGTGCTACACAAAACTTGTTAATGGAGAATGAGCTATGATTTTCATGGACGAGTTACACTTGTTCCGCCTATACTTTTGGAGAAGGGGCAAAGATAAATGATATTAAGATTTAATATAATTAGGGTAAATTTTTATTTCCTTTTATTATTTTGGCAATGTTTTAATTTTAGGGATATTTTAGTACTTTATTATATAGGGTTTTGTTATGCTTTTGCCTATATAAAGGCTCCTTTGTAATAAGACAAGGGATTTTGAATTATTGAATACTATTGTGAGTTTGTGAACTCCCTCGTGTTCTTGCTTTTCTTGATCCCTCAATCTCTCTAACCCATCTCATTCAATCTTGTCTTCTCACCTCCTTCGTCTAGTCTCATCTCATCTTCTCATTCTCATCCCCTTCTTCTTTTTGGTTACTATTTCTCCTGCATCATTTAGTATCAGAGCAAAAGATCCGAGTTACAGAAGATTCATACCTACTCAACTATTCACGCACAACTAAACCAAACCCAAATAAATCATTGCTCAATATTCCCAAGCCAACCAAAATCAAGCCCTAAACCATCAAACAAAACCTAAGCCTTACCATTCTGCCATCCGACCAAACCCATTATTAAGGCACAAAACCCAAACCGAAACTCTCAACCAACAACAAAACTCTTCGGCCCTAAACCCCATCTATTGTTTCCACAACCCAAAAATTGTTCATGCACAACCAAACAGACCTACCTTCCACCCCAAAACCAAAACCACCAAATACAGCCTCCACCATCTACAACCAAACCAACCCACCATTGAAAACCCTACTCTAGTGAAGCCTAGCCACAAGACCCAACCACAAACCTCCAATTGACAACCAATAGGAACACCAACCCTAAGCGCAAGACTCTGAAAAACAAGCAGTAGCCCCTCATCTGAACCCCAGTGAAAACCATCACAGATCCCCTAGCCATCGAGTGCTTCTTAGCCTACGCCGTCGAACATCCATTGTCTTTGTTTTCGAACAAAACAGCACCTTGCACAGCCTTCGTCGCCACTGTCCTCAATCCTCATACACCATCGGACATCATCGCACCGCCAGTCTCCGTTGTCATCAACTTTGTGAGCATCGACTTGTCATCTTAAAACATTCTGTCGTGTCGATCCCCACAACACCGTTGTCATTTTGCTCTCGCAGTCCATCATCGCGTCGCACAAATCCTAGCGTCGTCACACTGTAGTAGAAGCCTGCAATTTCTTTTGCGTTTGAATTTGTGAAGGGTCAGCTTCTGGTTTATCTTAAAAGCAGATCCGACCCGTAACTGACCAGACTCAGCTCAGAAGACAAAATCAGTTTTGACCCATTCCAAGAAACAGTGTGATCTATTAAACCCGAACCAGCTGGCCCAAAATTAGTCCAGTCCTTAAATTACTTCAGATAAACCTGTTCATGCACGAGTTAAGGATCAGCCCAATTTCAGAGCCAGACCAGCACCAGTTCAGCACCATCCCAGTCTAGTCCAATACAGCAGTGAACCAAAAGAAGAAGAAGAAAAAAAGAAGGAAAAAAAAGAAAAAGAAATCTACTTCAGCTTGTAGAGTCACTTTGGAGCATTCTTTGACTTGGACACCCTCCCTGGACTCGGTAAATGTAACAACCCTTACCCTACCAGACACAATATTGTCCGCTTTTGGCTCCCCTGGACCAGAGACTTCCCAAGGGGTCACCCATCCTGGTATTACTCCAGGTTAAGCACACTTAACTCCGGAGTTCTGGTAGGCCCAAGGCCATCGCGGCTTTAAAACATGTTGTGTTATAGAAAGGTGTTGAATCTACATATAGCATTTCCCATTTCCCAGGCGATATGGGATCATGACACCATGTAGCCTGTTAGTGCTCGCCGACATCACACCCGCCCACAGAGGTTGTCATAGTAAAGGTACACTACTTTTTCGAAAATAGTGAGTAATATTTTTATCTGTTAGCTGGGACAATACAATTTGCAAAAGGTCCTTACTTGAGCTAGAACAATTTTTTGTGTTGATTGGCCTTCTGCTACACCATTCTCTTATTTTGTAATCACCATTTGTGCACCCAATACCTTCTCATCCAATCTGTTGGTTCATACACAATGCATTTCCATTTCTTAGGTTAGCATTGCAGTGATTTATAATTTGGTGGCTAGTGATCATTTAACACACTGTAGTATGCATATAGCTCATATAACCCCCTGGTTCTGAAAACCCCTTAATGTTTATTGTAGGGGCAAATAAGGACCTCCCGTCAATTGGCCATTAATGGGGTGATAAAAATACTAAAATGTCCTTCCTACAATTAAAAACAAAAATAAAAAATAAAAATTCAGTTAATGCAAAATTACTATTATATCCTTTATTTTTTGAGATTTATATACGAAAGGGAATGTCGTTTTGGGAATCAATAAAGGGTAATTTTGTTATTTATTAAATTTAATCAGACATGTGCCAGGCAAATGTTTTTTTAACAATGCATTTGAAACAGTAACAACTGAAAAGTCCTTCTTTACAACATTTTAAAATTTTTTTGGGAGTTATATACCCAAAGTAAAAGAGGGGTGTTATTTGCTCAAAATGTAAACCTTAGGGGTCTTTTAGATACTTAGCCCTAATTTGGTTCACTTAATTAATTTGAGTTCTATATCAGCATTGTCCTGGCAAATGAGAAAAACCAACTTTAGGGAATGTCAAGCCAATAATATTATGAGACCTCCGATTGTTCAACCACATCGAGTTTGAGAATGTAGGCATCCCCCACCTAAGTACTTAGATGTCTTGAATAAAACTAAATCAATCCCTATTTTCTCCAAGTGAAATGACGTCACTATAGGCGATTTCACCCCATTAGGGGCGATTTTTACAGCGATAGAGACTTTGTCTTTTTCTTTCTTCTTTTTTTGTTTTATTCCGCGATGAAATCTTACTTAGAAACTGCAAGGATTCCAAGAATTTCATTAGCTGGGGATGTGAAGTCGGCAGTTCCGCACCAAGGACCATCTTTGTATATCGACGGGAAGTCCGTCGGGGGGAGGAAATCAGTACTCCCATCTTGCTTGGTTGGTCGTTTTGATAAGGAAGTTAGGGGTTGTGATCGTGTGGAGGAAGATGCAGCGAAAGCATGGAATACGTCCTGTGGTGTGGGGGTTACTCCATTATCTGATTCGATGCTTCTTTTCAGGTTTCCTTCTCAGGCCGAAGCCCAACGCGTGTTAAAGGAAGGACGACGTCACTGGGGATCTGCAACTCTACGGATCGATGTGTGGTCTTTTAGGGTTGGATGTTGTGGCGTCCTTAGAGAAAAAGGACTCAAACAGATCCGGATGTTTGGGCTCCCCCTTCATCTATGGTGTCATGCCCTATTTGTTGAAGTAGGGGAGTTATGCGGCGGATTTGTGGGAGCTATTGCCGATGAAACCAGGGATGCCGAGAGTGTTCGTATTACAGTGAGGATAGGATCGACTTGTCCGCAATTTGTGTTTATTAATGATGATACTTTCTGCTACAAGGTGGCGATTTGGGAAGAAATTGCGCCGGTGTTGGTTCCCTCAACAGAGAGTATCGAAGGTGGCGAAAGGCCTACTCATATGCCGGAGAAAGAATGGGTACGAGGAAGATCAAGTCAACGACACGCGCCGGTTACGCGCGTCACAGCTGATAATAATTACTCTACACGTGGCGCTCATAGAGTTTCATTTCCAGATACCACACTATCCTTTATCTACAAGGGTCGGTGAGGAAAATGGGCTGGGCCACACAGATTGGCCTAAAGTTGATTTGGGCCGGAGGGGTTATGGGCAAACTAAAGCGTTAAGGCTCAAGCCTGATTTTGGGCCTAAGCCAGCCCATACTAAAAGACGGGTTATTAAAGGACCAAACTCAGTTTTTGTTTCAGTTCTTAATGACCCAGATCCAAGGAAAGCCCAGGTTAAAACTCAAGCCCAAAATCAAACTTTCTCCTCTTCTTCATTTCAGCGTCGGACTGAGAAAGATTAGTGGAGACGGCCGATTGGTTTAGCTAGTCGACAAGGTACTCGATGGACTCGTACTGAAAAACAAAAATGGGTAGTACGCTCTCCTTCTCCTTCTCCTTCTCCAGGTTTGACCCCTTTTTTTCATCCTAAGAGCTCATCTTCTACCCCTTGTTCGAGTAAGGTGCTGGGAAATGGTGAAGGTCGAGTGGAGGATCGTTTGGATCAAAAGAGAGGTTTTTCTAAAGCTATTGTACCACGGGATGCTGAATCATCGTCTTCAATGTCCAAGTCCGGAAGTATTGATTGTTCCAACGGGATGACAGTTTCTGTTGGTCGAGACCTTCATTTTAAACTGAAGATGATTTAGCCATGACTTTACTTAATGAACTCAAGCTCTATGCTGCTCTAAAAGGCTTAAATGGTCTACCCCCCATGACTGGGACCAATTCTACCCATGATTTAATGAAAAATTTTATGGATGACACTGGAACAGAATTGAATTTGCAATTAAACTTGTATCAGAACAATGCTGAAAGCAAAGGGGAGGACTTTGATGATCAGTCTCAACAGATTTGTCCTCTTGCCTGGGATGTTGATCAATCTGATGTGGACATTATGGAACCCTTAGCAACTGTGCACCCTGATTGCTTAGAGACAGTTAACGATATGGGTATGGACTGGGTGTTGGATAATATTGGCGAGGTCAGCGAAGCTTTGGGTGTCTCCTCGGAAGGAGATGATGATCGAACACAAATCATTCTTCATGATATTGTGGAAGGAAACAATAATGTAGAGACCTTTAAAAGCACAAAAGTTGTTAAAAATAAGAAACATGCACATCGGAAAGGTGATCAGGAGGTTAAGAACCTTATTTCCAATATTAATTACGAAGGAAAGGATGGGGTGAATAAAGAAAGGGGAAGGACTAGAAGTGGGAAGCAGGGAGGAGAGGCACTAATTATCTTTGGTTCTCAATGAAGATACGAATTATTACATGGAACGTCCGTGAATTAAATGATCCGGACAAAAGAAAGGTGGTTAAAGTTGCTTTGAAGAAGTGGAATGCCCATGTTATTTGCTTGCAAGAAACCAAGTTGGCTTCTATTTCTAATGCCGTAGTTAGAAGCCTTTGGGGAAGTAGGTTCGTGGATTGGGAAGCTTTGAACGCCTATGGTACATCAGGCGGTATTCTTATTATGTGGGATCGTAGATGGATGTCTAGAACGAATATCTGGAAAGGGCTATTTTCTTTGTCTTGCGTGTTTCAGATGGAAGATGATAACTTCAGTTGGGTATTTTCTGGAGTTTATGGACCCGTTATTGACTGTGTTAGACCTGCTTTTTGGCAAGAACTCAGTTACATTAAGGATTTGTGGTCGTTGCCTTGGTGCCTAGGCGGGGATTTCAATTCTGTTCGGTCTCCATTTGAAAGATCCACAGGGGGGAGGTGGTCTTCAGAGATGACCCAGTTGAAAGTCACCTTCTTATTGACTTGCCTTTGGAAGGGGCAACTTTCACTTGGTCTAGTGGCAGAGACCCAGTTACTTTATCGAGGCTTGATAGAATCCTGATTTCTGGAGATTGGGAGGAGAAGTTTCCAGATGTCACTCAGTCAGCTTTGGTAAGTGTCACGTCTGATCATGTGCCCTTAGTTCTTGATTGTGGAGACATGAGATCTAGACGGACTCCATTTCGTTTCGAAAATATGTGGTTGAGAGCTAAGGACTTCCAAGGGAAGGTCCAGTCCTGGTGGGAAGAAACAACGCTTACTGGCTCTAATAGCTGTGTGCTTGCTAAGAAGTTTCAGACTCTCAAATCTGAGCTTAAGAAATGGAATAAAGAAGTGTTTGGGAATCTTGAATGGAAGAAAAATAGAGACCTGGCTAATATCGCTGATCTTGATCGTCTTGATGAGACAAGGCAAGATACGGATTCTCTTCGCTCTAGAAGAGCGTTTTGTCAGCGACTTTTGCTGAGATTGCTACTATGGAGGAGATATCGTGGCGTCA
Source organism: Cornus florida (assembly GCF_030987335.1). NCBI lineage: Eukaryota > Viridiplantae > Streptophyta > Magnoliopsida > Cornales > Cornaceae > Cornus > Cornus florida. The sequence goes on along the minus strand of NW_026775572.1, from coordinate 63,689,350 downwards.
GAAATCTCAGGCTTTGTGGCTTAAAGAAGGTGACCGTAATACTAAATTCTTTCACAGACTTGCTAACGCTCATAGAAGATACAATAATATTGGGCGTATTCGTGTGAATGGTTCAGAGCTGTGGAAAGAAGATGAGGTGCGTGGGGGTATTGTTTCTTTTTATCAGCAACTCTATACTGAGACTTTGGAATGGAGACCAAAACTTGATGCTATTTCTACGCTGGATAGTGATATGCTTAAGGTTCCTTTCTCTGAAGAGGAAGTTCTTAAGGCGTTATCCAGTTGTAATGGTGATAAAGCTCTAGGGCCAGATGGATTCACTATATGGTTTCTTAAAGAGAGTTGGGAGGTGGTGCGTAATAAGGTAATGGGCACTTTTCGGGAATTTTATTCTCATGGCACATTTAAGAAATCATTAAATGCATCTTTTATAGCTCTTATTCCTAAGAAGAGCAACGCCTCTAACATTAAGGACTTTCGGCCAATCAGTTTAATGGGGTGTATGTATAAGCTTATTGCCAAGATCCTTGTTCTTAGAATGCGGACTGTTTTGGATGGAATCATCTCAGAGTCACAAAATGCTTTTGTTGGTGGTAGACAGATTTTAGATTCTGTTCTTATTGTAGGAGAATGTGTCGATTCCAGTTTGAAGAGTGAAGTTCCTGGTGTTTTATGCAAACTGGATATCGAGAAAGCTTATGATCACGTGAATTGGAAATATCTTCTTTATTTGCTTCGGAGAATGGGGTTCAGAGATCGATGGATAAAATGGATTGAATCTTGCATCTCATCAGTTATGTTCTCTGTGCTTGTGAACAGCTCTCCTGCTGGTTTTTTTCCAAGTTTGCATGGTTTGAGACAAGGAGATCCTTTGTCGTCTTTTCTTTTTCTTATTGTCATGGAGGGATTGAGTAAATTAATGAAAAAGGCAGAGAATCTAGGTTACATAAGGGGGTTCACTGTTGGTAGAGATGTTGCTAACCAGATCGACATATCCCATTTGTTGTTTGTAGATGATACTCTGGTTTTCTGTGATGCTGATGTTTCCCAACTCAGGTATTGAGGTGCATTCTTACATGCTTCCAAGCAGTGTCTGGTCTTAAGATTAATGTTGGAAAGAGTGTGCTTGTCCCAGTGGGGGAGGTCTCTAATATTTCCACTTTAGCTGCTGTTCTTGGATGTGGAGTGGGTGCCTTTCCACTCCCTTATCTGGGCTTACCTTTGCGAATCTCCTCTAGGATAGTGGGGACTTGGGATCCGGTGATTAACAGGTATGAAAAAAGATTGGCGGGGTGGAAAAAACAGTATCTTTCGAAAGGGGGGAAGTTCACTCTTATTAAGAGCACCCTCTCATCCCTTCCCACATATTTCTTATCTCTATTCCAGATCCCGTGTTCTATTGCTGAACGAATTGAAAAAATTCAGAGAGATTTTCTTTGGGGTGGAAAAGGAGAGGAGTTTAAATATCATCTTGTTAATTGGGAGCAGGTTTGCAAACCATTGAAGTTTGGCGGTTTAGGTATCCGGAAGTTAGTCCCTTTCAATAGAGCCTTATTGGGGAAGTGGTTATGGAGATTCGGTAAAGAACGTCATCGACAATGGAGAAGAGTTATCTCGTGTCGTTTTGGGGAAGAGAGTGAAGGTTGGTCCTCTCGTCCTGTTTCTATTACCGGGGGCATTGGCGTTTGGAAGTTCATTCGGAAAGGTTGAGATGTGTTTTCCACCCATATTCGATTCAAGGTTCGTAATGGTACGTATGTTAGATTTTGGGAAGACTTATGGTGTGGTGATCAGTTGTTGTCTCTTTCTTTTCCTCGTCTCTTTAGCATTGCCGAGAATAAGCATGCTTATGTGATTGACTGTTATCATCTTGATAACAGTAGTGTATTTAGCGCTCTAAAGCTCCTCTTAGAGTTGCCTTCTTTGTTTGGACTGCTACTTGGGGAAAAATTTTAACATTGGATAATCTGCGTAAGAGAGGTAATACCATTGTTAATTGGTGCTGTCTTTGTAAAAATGATGGTGAGTCCGTGGACCATCTTCTTATGCATTGTCCTGTTGCATCTGATTGCTGGAATCTCATATTCAGTATTTTTGGCGTTCAGTGGGTAATGCCTAAGCACTCTTTCCAATTAATTAATGCTTGGAGAAGATGCCCTATTTCTGATCATGCTCGTGATTTTTGGAGGGTCGCCCCACATTGTGTTTGGTGGTGTATTTGGAGAGAGAGAAATAACAGAAACTTTGAAGGGAAGGAATTGTCTTTTGCAAACCTTAAGTCTTTTATCCTACGCTCTCTTTTCTGTTATGTCAGAGGCAGCGCTTGCTCCTCGATCGATGACTTTTTTGTTCTATTGGACTCTATTAGTCCTTAGGTTTGGCTTTTGCTCTTTCGTTTTTGTGTATTAGGGACGCGTTCCCCTTTTGAACGTCTTTCTAATATATTTTTATTTATCAAAAAAAAAAACTGAATCAATCCCTAGCCATACGAGAAATTGGAAAGATAAAAACCGCAACAATGTCTTGATCTAAGAAGCACGGACACGGATACGACACGACAGAGACACGACGACACAGCAAATCCAAAAAATTAGGACACGGCAGGGACGCGGCGAATAGTATATATTTTATATATATATATATATATATATATATATATATATATGATGTAGTACTTTAAAAATTACTAAGTGTTACGATTTTTCATCAACCTCATAATGAAAAAAATACACAAATCATAACTCATCTACTGTAATAGTGTAATGAGTGGCCCTTAAATATCTATTTGTTTTATCTAAAATTGCATATTAACCTTACAAGTTTAAAATTATTATGTACGGACCACATAAGTGAGTATAAGTTATTAAATAACTTCACATATTTATACTTTAACCCAAATTTTTTTCAAAAATTATCTTTTAGACCCCTGAAAATAAGATAAGCGTGTCGAACACACACCCTTGGCGTGTCGGACGTGTGTCCGCGGAGTATCCGTGTTGTGTCCGAGCCGTGTCTGAAAATTAAAAAACATGAACAAAAAATTCCAGACACGTTTTTTGGTGTGTCCGACACGTGTCGGGGCGTGTTCGACGCGTGTCGATGTCCGACACATGTCGGACACGGATTCTTCACCCATTTTGACATGTCCATGCTTCCTAGGTCTTGACACACGCTCCATCAATTCTTTTAAAGAGAGATGACTGGCCATACACCAGCCTATTCCATACATGTCTCCAATGCGGAGATAAAAGTTTGTAAAATCATCAATTTTTTTATTTATATATATATATATATATATATATATATATATATATAAAATGTAATATTGTATTAAAAAGGAATTCAAAAGGGGAACGCATCCCTCAAAAGCTATACAAAGCCAAATAGGGCTTTTAAACTCTCAAAGAGTCCAAAAAATCAACTAACACCTCCATTGATTTACACTATCTCCCTAGAACCCAACAAAAAAGAGTATTAATGATGGAGAACTTAAGCGCACCAATAGGATTCTCCATTCCTTCACAAAAAATCAACTAACTCCTCCATTGATTTACACTATCTCCCTAGAAGCCAAGAAAAAAGATTACTAATGATGGAGAACTTAAGCGTACCAATACGAGTCTCCATTCCTTCAAAGGATCTCATATTTCTTTCAAGCCATAAAAACCACCAAACGCACAAAGTCGTGACCCTCCAGAAATTACAAACTTGGGCCCCCACTATACAACCTCTCCAAACCTCAACTAAGCCTCTAGAAGACCTCAGCATAACCCACTGAACCCCAAACAAACTCAAAAAAAAAAAAAAAAAAACCAGCAATCACAAGCTGCTGGGCAATGCAAAAGAAGGTGATCAATCATTTCCTCATCTCTCTTGCACATGCAGCAACAGTTAACCACCAAGTGTCTCCTCCACTTTAAATTATCCTAGGTTAACATCCTTCCCAGCACCGAAGTCCAAACAAAGAAACCCACCTTAAGGGGGGCTTTAGAACGCCATATAGCCTTCCATGGGAAGGAATACCTTAGAGCATCTGTAAGACGCCTATAAAAAGACCGAGCCTCAAAAAAACCCTAGGAAGATGGAGCCCACACCCAAGAATCAGGACCTCCCCCAATCACTTGGAGATATAGTAGCTCCAGATAAGCAACGGCATCCTCAATCCTGAAAATGCCTCAAAATAAATGCACATCCTAGTATGTTCTCCCACTATCAAGCTAATAGCAGTCGACCACCAAGGCATGACTATCCATGGCAATCCTAAAGAGCCTGGGGAAAGAAAGGGCCAAAGATCGCTTGCTTCACCAAATGCCCTTCCAAAAACAGATCCTCATACCATCCCTGACACGAAATCTTATGTGTTTAGAAAATTCATCCCAACATTTCCAAATGAATTTCCAAACCCTACTCCACCAAGAGAGAGTACCTTAAAAGAGCACCAACCTCTTCTGTCCTCCCGAAACCTTCTCGCAATCACCCTCCTCCAAAGTTCGTGCCTCTCACTCCCAAATCTCCAAAACTACTTCCCCAAAAGGAACTTGTTGAATGGCACCAGTCTTCTGATACCCAAACCTCCAGTCTGAATCGAACTGCAAACCTGATCCCAACGAACCAAATGAAACTCAACCACCTCACCTCCCCCATTCCACCCCAAAGGAAATTCCCCTGGAGCCTCTCTATCCTATCAGCCACAGAAAAAGGGATATGAAAAAAGGGGAGGAAATAAGTCAGAACGCTTAAAAGAGTACTCTTCATCTAAGTAACCCTCCCATCTTTTGAAATATATTGCTTTTTTTCCAACCAGCCAAACTCCTTTCAAACCTTTCCACCATAAGGTCCCAACCTCCCACTATCCTCGATAGAGCCCCAACAAGCAACCCCAAATAAAAAATGGGGAAGGAGCCAATGCCGCAACCAAGAATATCAGCTAAAGTGGAGATTTCAGGGACCTCCCCCACCCGAACCAAAACACTCTTTCCCACATTCACCTTCAATCCTGAGACGACTTGAAACCATATCAAAATTACACCACAAATATATCATTTGAGCCTCCTCAACAGCGCAGAAAACCAAAGTATCATCAACATGTGCTACTTGGTCACCCATGGACCTATGATGTAAGTGTAACTCACTATTGTAGAGAGAACACCTATAGCTTTAAGTATCATGGTAAAACTATCAAGTCAAAACTTGCAAAACCATTAGAAAGGGACTCTAAGGTACAATTACAATATAGGTCTTCTCCTCCTCAGATTTGTGATAACTGATAACAAAAACATCTTGAAAAAATAACAAAAACAAAAACAAAAAAACAAAAAGAAACGGCTAAGGAAGTTTCCCATGTCCGGTCTAAGGCATTTGAAATAAATCCACAAATGGGAGTCATTACAAGGTGAGATAAATCAAGATAGTGGTGCAGAGACTAACACTTTATGAGTAACCCACTTCCATCGTGTCCAATAAGGATGTCAAGTACATAAGTCATTTTTGGAAAACACTTTGGACATCTTTAGGCACCAATTTGAAATTTTCCTTTTCATTTTGTCCTCAAACTGAAAGAAAAAATGAAATAGTTGAAGGAAGTCCAGGAAAGTTGATTCAGTGTCTTGTGGGAGCACATGTAGATATTGGGAACTCATTGTTGCCTCTTATGGAGTATGTATATCATAGATTGGTCAATTAGTCAATTGATAGCTATCCTATTGAGTGTGCATATGATTTTCTGATCTTATACCTATGCCTCCATATTTCTATTTGTTTGAATTTGTTGATTCCTTTGTCCAGCTTGTCCATGAGCTTCATTCCGATATAAGACAACGAATTGTTTCGAGTAATAAAAATTATTAAATTACTGCACATGCTCATATTAGGAATCAAAAATTCATTGGAGGAGATTATGTTCTAATTCGTGTACCACCACAACCTTATAACTCCTTCGAGACTTTGCAAACGCAAGTGATTCAACATTTCCACATCACTCATAATTGCGGACCTTATGCATATTTATTTGACTTGCTATCTGATAATAGAATTAGTCCAATTTTTCATTTAGAAAGGGATAGCAATTACTATAAAAAATAAATAAATAAATAAATGAATAAAAGAAGAAGATACGTGAGGAGCGAGTCTCTAGATGAGTGGACGAAAGGAATAGATTTTCAAGGAAAAGTTTGGTGTCATCTATGACTAGAAGTAACTAGGCGTTCAATGGTAAGTGAATTGTTAACCTAATACTAATATCTTTCATGTGTAGTGGATTGCTTTTCCTTTTTTGGATTTTCCACATTAAGGTTTGTGCGTCTCTGCTCCACTATACTTTACTTTCTGTTTGTCGCTTGATTGTGAGTTTGATTGATGAAAATTGAAAGTTAACTACAATTTCAAACTCAATCTTCAGAACAAACTAGCTGGAATTTCAAAATCAAAAGCATATCAGGCCTACTCATGCCTCCCACAAGGAAAAGTCACCGCCCATACTCTGACACATCATATCCTCGGCTAACCATCCCAGGAACTATCAATGATCAATAAAGGATGTGCAAGAAGTTGCAAAGATGCATCTTTGGGGATGGAGGTCATCATACCAACTTTTTGACACCATTACAAAAAAGGAAAAGAAACTATTCCAGAAAAATCTCTTATAAGAGATTTCATATTTGTTATTCGTAAATTATATATCTTAGCAAATCAGCCTTCAACAAAGAAAGGTGTCAAAAAGGTAAAAGGAAGAAGAAAGAAAGGGAAAACAAGCTAATCAATATGTCCATGCAGGATAATGGCCTCTTCTTAATGAAAGCAATATCTACACAATTCAGATATGAACAGAAGATAAATTCTATGAGAAATCAGGAAAAAGAAAACATATTTAAGATACACACATGTTGAAGAATATTGAAATAAATAATAAAAATTAATAGCATACCTTTAATAATTGTTTCTAACAAAACAGGGCAAACTGTGTTAGCAAGAATATGAGAAATAGCCTCCAAATGTTGATCACCTGTGTCTTGCCAAAAGAACTTCATGCATGGCATGTCAACCCACTTGCTATCATGATGTTGCTGAAAAGAACAACACTCACTGCCAAGAAGAAATACAGTTTATAGAAATAAATAACTCTGTAATTCCATACATTAAGAGTATTATGCCAAGTCATGGTGAAATGGTGGTATACAAGGAGCAAAAATGAAAACAAAGGTCGGTCACTAGAATTTATAAAAAGTTCAAACAATTATTTTAAGGTGTGAATATATCCTAGTTAACAACAACAATTTACAAAAAGTTCAAACAATTATTTTATGGGAGAAATTTTAAATCTTTAGAGGATTTTGTTGTTTTTTATTATAGTTCTAGTGCATATACAGGTTTTTTTTGGCTTTTGTTAAGTTGTATTTGGTATGCGCTCCCCCCTTGAGTGCTCTTTAATGAATCTTACTTGTAGAATAACAAAATAAAAATGATATGCCATATGGTAAAGCTCGTCTCAAACTCTGATTACAAGTCTAATGATAAAACTAACCTGACAGATAGCAAAATTCTCTTGAATAGATGACCAACTTTTTTCTTCTTCCGAAATGAATTAACAGTTTCTTGGCACTTTTGAAGAACCTCCGACATACTGATGTTTGCATCCTTCAACTGCATCTGTTCAGCCCATAAGTCATAAAAAAAATTAAAAAATTATTGGGCGTGCAATATACCTTCAAACAAAGGAAACGCACCAGAAGTTCAAATGCTTTTCAAAGACATACCAACCTTATTGAGATGAATATGACCAACCAAGCCATGATCAATTTCAGAACTATCGTAAACAGTTTGCTGTTGTCCTCTATATCTGTAAGGATGAAACCACCAGAAGTTTTAATAGCAACTCAAAACACCATTATTTTCACACATGAAAACAAGTAAAACCTCTTATTAAATTCAAAACATCATGCACATCAGGAGAAGACCAAGTTTGACAACAATATAATGCTTACTATAGCAAAAGGTAAAATAATCATGCAAAATGATGATGCTAATAAACAATAGATGACTCGTGTACGGTAAATTTACAACAAAATTTGTAACCACTAAATATTACCATTAAATGGTAAGTATCCACACATGGAAAGCACATAAAAGCTCAAACACCCGGGAAAAAAATGAAAAGATGTACCAATATATTCAAGATAAATAGATTGTCAATAAAGTCACAAAACGAAAGGCTAAAGCATCGTATTACCAGAACAGCCAAATGGAAGCAAGGGCACTAGCAAAACATATAGTGACACATGGACACAAGTCTGAAACCTCTTAGACATGTCCACAATTAAAAATAACTCTTTTTAAACATATAACCGATAGTTCTCCATCTTATCTTTACATGTGTCCAGTGAGCCTTAAATGTTGAATGGAACTTCCTTTTAACATGGAAGGAATGTATAGTCGTAATAAAAATCAAATCAAAGGTTTCTATACGATTTATATAGAGGTATAACTATATTTAAAAAACAAATGACATATGAAGTTCTTATTAAAGATTGGGCAAGGAACTAGTAGAGGATTCGTCAAATACATACCCACACGTATCTACATAAGAAAACAAACAAGTGCTCATATATATAGGGCATGTACTTGTTATGTACCAAATATTTTAAGTTAAGGTCATATAATTATATATTTTCCATGTAACGACCCATAAATTTTCAGTGATTAGGACTCCCCACCTAGTCATAAAATAGGATCAAATAGACTTGATTAAGTTAAAAGACCGTGAAATATGTAATCATAACCAGGGGCAAAACTTTGACAAATGGGGATGTCAATTGATAACTTGGTGGCTTGTCAAGCCTGTCAACTTTGACATGACATAGCGGAATTAGTTCGATCAAGCTACCCCTCAATCTACCAAACTATGCCAGGTGGCTGTGGTAGAAGGACCCCATGCATCACAAGCTAGAAATACGGGGGCCTCCACCCCTTTTTGGCCAACGGAACTTATAATGTGTAACCAAGGAGAGAGGAAGAAGAAAGAGAGAAACAAGAGAGAGGAAGAAAGGGATAGAATCACTCTGCTGTAAAGATCGTGACAGTCCAAGCAAACATTGGGACACAATGCCAGCACAATCAAACTCAGAATACAGAAAGGACTCCCATCCTTAAGTGAAGCTAACTGAAACCAACCACCCCTCAATTTTAAATTATATCTTAAAAGTAATCCAGGTAATATGTGACACAATGCCAGCACAATCAAACTCAGGTAATATGTTCTATGCTATTATCTTGCCTATTATTGCTCCATATGTGATAAGACATCATAATTATAGTGAGATGCAGCCATCCTCCCTGAAAATATTGTTATGTTTTATAACACTGAAAGATATCAATGTAATGTACCACATTATTATCTTCTATGTGACGTACTGTGTATATTTTTGTGAGCTGGCAGTTGTTTGGAGAAACTTATTATACAATATTTATTGGTTTTAATAATATCTTTGTAAACTGTGATGCTGATGTGATCCCGATATACTGTGTATCATCACAGTAATTGAACATTAATAATGAATTGTAAGAACCCAAATGCGATTATCTCAAACTGTAATTTGAGAAGAGGCAATAGAGAAATGTAGCATATCTCGAGGTTCTGCAAATGCCAATTTGGTGAATAAATTAATTGTAACCTAGTGTTTCCAGTGCAGTTTCTTTATCTGCTTCTGCTGGCTCCTTTGTGATGGCAGTCAACTGGATATTGTTTGGTTCAATCCTCATATGAGCTATTGTTGTCTTTTGTTTACTAAAACGTTCTTTGGAGTCCTTGTTGATTTGCGATCATTGATTCTTGTTCTGGATTCCGGTTGAGGATTGTGTTGGATTTGAGGCCCGGTTCAGTTTTGTTGGCAGCCTTGGTCAGTTGATCCTGCAGCCCTTAGGAAGACACTACCTACATGTTGACTCCTGGAAACAAACTACAATGCGCATTGCGGCAAATAAAAGGATGACACTTTACATGGAAGAAATAGGGGAAGAGGCTTGTCTGGAATGCAACTGACCTAAGGTAAGCCTGTGTTACTGACCATTGTATGTGGTGATGTAGGGTTGAAGTTCCAGTTCGGAAGACCGGTAACCCCTGGGAACAAACTGATACATGCGTAGTGGAAATGTACTTTGCATGAGTGATTCAAGGGAAGGATCCTGATCTGTCAATATCAAAAACCGTAGCTGATTGTACTCCAAGGTCTTGTTGTAGTTTTTTTTTTTTGGGGGATAAATAAGGTACTTGTTGTAGTTCAACAGACATGAGACGGATGAGCTACAATAAAGGGCATCTGGGGTTTCTATGTCTTGTCCTCACAGTCTCATATATAATTATATGTGAATATTATTGCCGTATCCTCCCAGTTTCCAAGTCCTATTTTTTATGATTTTCTGTGTCAAGGGTCAGTGTTCTTTGTTGTGCCTTGTCCCATGATCATATCCATCCATCTTAGATGACAATAAAGTTAAGAAGAACAAGTCCATATGTGCTTGTAAAATATATATACATGTATATACATAAGAAAAGTAAGAGACAAGAAAAAAAGATAGACAAGTACGTACATGTGTAAGAAAAGTAAGAGACAATAAAAATGATACACAATAAAACATACTCAATTAAGAGCTCCACTGCAGTATCCTTAAGACTGACTTTTTTCAACTGATTTTTGACGAGATATGCAGCATTTTCTTGGCAGTACTTCCTTCCACAACCACATTCATTCAAATACAGTATCACCCGACGATCAAATACATCGTTCTTGAAATTGACACGGCAAAGTAGTATCTCCTGAACAGAGAAAATCACAGAAAGATTGATATCCACACAATGGCTACGTAAAGTATAATTGGACAAAACTGAAATCATCAATCAAAATGAAACAACATGTTCCCAATTTTAAAAGTATTTACCTTCATCATCTCCCAAGAGCAATTACTACTTGGAGAAGATTCAAGAACTGCCTTATATGCAGGATTTGACATGGCAGTTGCAGCTAACACTCCAACAGGTTCACCAGCAGGGAAGAAATTCCGGGGCCCAGTTCCAGCCTTAACCCCATATTCAAACTGAATAATGGAATTGCTACAAGCATTCCTCACTGTACCATCATAACAGATAACGACATCCCGAAGGATGGCCATTAAGTTTTTGAATAAAGTTCCTGGTTCGCTCAGACCTTTAGATGACCGTACAATTACTTCTCTACTAGAGATGGAATGGACCATCTCCTGATACGGATCTAATCCATGGAAAAGGCAGCTTCTTACTAGTCCAAATTTTTCAGACTGATAATGAACACCAAAAGGATATTTGCGGTCAAAAGCCAGAGTCATGTCCTCAAGCAAGGTTCCTGAATAAAATTTCCCCTTGCTTGAAAGCTGTAATCCCAATATTCCAATCTGTTGTACCACCTTGTTTACGGCTGAATCACTCCTGGAGTCAATTAGATTACCCATTGCAGACGACTTAAGAATGAAATTAGCAATGGGCAGTTTGAATAGCCGCAACTGATTCTCCAATTGCAATTCTATCCCCTCATTGGAAGTGGACCGTAAGTGATACAAAAGTGGTGAAATTCCTTGTATATTCTTTTGGATATCTTCTATAATGCCTCTGGGAATGGAAAAATCTTCCAAGCAAACACTGAAACCTTCTGAAAATATATTTTCCATTAACAAAGGTTGTAAGGAATTAAAGAACCTCAAAACCTCATCAGGCCCCTTCTCAGAGAAAATAGATGTAACAATGTCGTTGATAATGGACTGCATTACATCCCTATTAAAATCGACTTTCAATATCTCACTTTTTCTTATAAGGTGTCTCTCCCCGCAACAGTCAAAGCAAGCAGGTAGAGCAGTCTGTAACATCTGTAAAGCAGTCCAAAGAGGGCCAGAACCATACGCCTTCAACAATGCAGGCTTTGGTAGGGAATTCAAAACAAACATCGCTAACTGCTGTGCGGCTGCTCTATTTAAGAAGTAATTCATAAACATCATCTTCAGGGATAACAATGAATCGGTGGCCAGCTGCAAATTAAGGTTGCCACTGTGGGAGCTAAGCAACTGTTTCTCAACTGAGAATAGCTCCAACACTTCTGCCTTCGCTGCAAGCGACTGGGGATAAAATAAATGAACGCAGTCCCCATCAAAATCAGCACTAAGAGGCCCACAAATAAGAGGGTTGATCTTAACTGTATGGTCTTCGTGAACATACACTGACAATGCTTGCAGGGAATGCTTGTGGGTAGTTGGTGGCCTATTAACAAAAACCATATCACCATCCATAATTCGTCGATGTACCACTTGACCAGATCTTAAAAATGTATGCCCCTTTGAACCTTCCCTCAATGAGTATGTGGACGAACCATCCTTATAGGTTAAACACAAGTTTTCATCCACCAGCTTCTGTAGGTATTTCATGTTATGCTGATTAACTCTCTCCTCAAAGGTAATTCTTTGAGCTATTTCAAACGGTAATCCGATTTCATCCACCCTTTTATACGGATCACCAGTTATGACACTACGAGAAGAAAACCCTGAACCCTTTCTAATAAACAATGTTTTCATCTTTTCAAGCCATGCTTTAGTAGAAGAATCATTGGGTTCTTTGTTTATCCCAAATCGTCCATCTAAATCCCGAGATGCCTTGTAGATTTGCATGAAAAGACAAAAAACAATTAATTGAATGCACATATCTATAGGTGCAAAAATGCCAACAAGAAGTTTTTTTATTTTTTTTTTTTTGTTGGATAAGACAAGAGAGTCAAGTAGAAGTTCCCCCATATCATTGTGAAAGAACAGATCCAAGCAACATATGCACATTTTAAAAGAATAAAACTCATCCAACGATGTAGGAAACTAATAACAAATGAAATTAAACTGCCAAAATATAAAACCATCAAGCAAAAACCAAAATAAATTATAGACAATGTTTCTGAAATCGTCCAAAATACAATGCACTGGCAGCAAGCAAAACTCAGAGTTAGCTATTTATTTGGACCAACAGATATCCTACATAGGCCATATCAGATGCTAAATGAAACCAAGCAGACCAACAGGCCTGTGGCCTAGCGGTACAAGGCTCCTACTTCCCAAAGGGAGGTCAGGGGTTCTAACCTCAGTGGAGGCAGTGTGTGTGAGTCCCAACTAGGAAAAAAAAAATTGAAACCAAGCAGCATATCCAATCCCACTCCCTTGAAAAACAAAAAATAAATGAAAATGATAGCCAGAATAATTAGGTAATGCAATCTCTTTCAACTAGTCAAAACTTGTTTGTGATTCTAAACATCATCTGGAAAAAAATTAAATCAAAAAATCAAAGTCATATAAGTACCTTGGCAGTGCCCCTAACTTGAAGATACTGTGCAACTGCTGCTTGCAAGTCATTTGCTTCAACTTCATGAGATTCGAAATTTGGAGTCCCGGACCTTGAATTTTTGATGATCTCGACTTGCTTCAACACTTTCTTAAGCATCATTGTGGAAAGATCCTGGAAAGAAACGGGAAAACTTTGCTTACTCCCAATCTAACAACTAAAGACAATAGATTTAAGCCCCCGAGTCAGATTTGACAAGAATGCCTAACCGAAGACATGACGCTAATTCCATCTGAAACGTCTGGCACTGACAAACAGTTCGGGGGTACTGGCAAATATTGCACAATATATCCATGTTGGGGGAAGTACCCCTTCCCAGCAAGCTTTTTTCTAGTCTCCTCGGGAATTTTTTTAAGAATTGCCATCACCTGTATTGTAGAAAATAAAAAATAGAGAAAAATCAAGCATAAGATTTGAAACAAAAGAAAGATAAGGAAAAAAAACATCATGTATCCATAAGAAACTTGGGGTATCAGCAATAATTTTAAAATAAATCAAAAGTTACAAAGAGACAATAAAATGGAAACTCCAAGTCCAAAACCCCATTAAATTGAAACTAAAATGGTAAATTCACACCAGATTAAACAAAATAAATGACGATATCATACCAAAGCATTTTCTTGGATACAGATTCTAATGACAAGATTTATCTTTAAAATTGAAACATTTTACAGCTGAAATATTAACTCATTCAACATGATGTCTTCTAATTAAAATAGGCAGATAACTCCAAAGAGTGGTTAGAAGCATAAACCACTCCTTGGAAAAATAAGTCCATCCAAAAAGAAACCCAATGAATAATATGCCTATTAACAAACAGAGAAAACCAACAGAGACGAAAAGAAAATCAACCTTTAAAGTCTGATATGCTTCAATTTGGGGAAACTTAATGCTGGGCCACGATGCCCTTCAAACGGACCTCAAGGAGGGGGGGAAGGAAGAAAAGAAACTATCCAATCACATAAAGTTCTAAGAAGCATCCTCTACAAATTAGCTATTGTCTTCATGCCAAAGGATATTCTCATGCATATATTGGAATTTTTCAACAGAAACTATCAGAAGTGGCATGCTCAGGCTTTTTGGATATGCATTTGAGTATGTCGGTTTTGTTGCCTAGTTACAATGAGGCAACAGGCCATATATCTAAACAAGAAGCAGCCTAGGCCTAGTAAATAATGTAATTCACAATGTCATCATTACCTAATAAGGTAATATAAGAGCACAGAGGAAGCCAAACCTCATAAGGAAGCAATGGTCGACGATGGTCATCACCATAGCGAAAACCATATCTTTCCAAAAAATTCCAAAATCCATCCTGGAGTCTCGACCTAGTTGGTAGTTTCAGCTCCAAGTAAAAAGCACCATCATTCGCTTTAACCTCATTGATAGAAATTTGTGAAGCCTCCTACAAAATAATAAAATAATCAGCCATACAAATAGTTAAACTGCCTTGAATGCCTTCTTTCATCTTGTTATCAACCGGCGCCAGCTCTAAATTTTTAGAAGTGTTCATTTCTCAAGCAACTAAAAAACCAAATATATCAGAATTATAGTCTTTATAAAATAATTATTTCAAGATACGATTTAACTACATTCCCAAACCTAGTTGTGGCTACTAGTGTTGGGATTGTATGCCGTCAACAAGCCAATCTTGCATTAGACGTTTTCACTTAGGGAATGACATTATTATTCATTGCCATTTACTCACATTATGGGTAGTTATGCATTAATAAACCCATGAGGTTGATAAAGCCCTTTAAAATACTAAAGGATGATTTAGGTGCATAGAGTAAAACTCATGTAAAAGAGCTAGAAATCATCAAATTGTTGTATTCTGAAAAATAACAGTTAATGACATAATTGAGCATTCTACCATACTGATATCTATGAGATAAGTTGGCTTATTTAGTCATTTGATGGAACACTCGGGTTTGATGTGTTTACACATTTGAAATGCATTGAACCATATTGTTGATAAGAATAGATAATATAAAATAGTTAATGAATGATTTTTCTTGAAATTTTACACTTGAAATTTTACAAAAATCTCTTATTCCGGAGAATATAATGGACTCTTATCTCTAATCTGAATTGTATTAAATTTTCAATGAGTGAGATCTTTAATAAAAAAACTTAAAAAAAATTTTAGCAAAGAGTTCGCTAAAATGGTTTTTGTTATATATGAACTCAAACATAGTATTATTTGTCATCATCTTTGGAGAAAAGATTAATATGATTAAAGGTGATAAATCAAATAACCAAAGTGGCTAGAAGTTAGTCACAAAGCGTACATTAAATCCTTTTTGAATCCCTAAAGCTAATTTACATGGAAGGGCTTATTTGCAATTTTTTAGCAATGTTGGAGATTCATAGTAATTATCATATTCTTGGAGTGCAATTATCTTACTTGATAATTAATGGGGCTATCAAGGTTAACAGTTAACTAGAATGGGGCTATCAGGGTTAAGAGTTAACTGGAAGTTAGTCACAGAGCGTACATTAAATCCTTTTTGAATCCCTAAAGCTAATTTAAATGGAAGGGCTTATTTGCAATTTTTTAGCAATGTTGGAGATTCATAGTAATTATCCTATTCCTGGAGTTCAATTATCTTACTTGATAATTAATGGGGCTATCAGGGTTAAGAGTTAACTAGAAAGCAACATTGGACCCATTAGAAAAAAGATTAGAGCAGGCCTCAGGTATCCCACTCCTAGCAGGAAGCATTTACTAGTTCTTTTTGCGAAGAGAAGAAGCAGAAACCCTGGCTGCCATTAGTTCTCCTCTGCCACTCTTTCTCTCTCTATCCTGCTCTCTTTAAGCTTCCTTGCTGAAGACCTCAAGTTGGAGAGCCAATTCTCTATTTAAGAGGAATCTGAAGGGGCATAAAGGGGATAATTTTAAAGATATCTGAAGCAAAATTCATCATATATGTCAAGCAATGACAATTTTTGAATTATTTAATCTAATCATAGGGCGGTTGCTTGACTTGTTTCGTGTTGGTACCCATAAATGGGAGGTGTAGGATTCAAGTCACATTTAATCTAATCATCAGGTGGTTTGTACAAAGTACTGAAGGAAGATCAGAAATTTTCTTTTAAATTGCTTGCTTCCATGACTTGATATTTCGAACAACTAGAAAGTGGAAGCATGGTTGAAATAATGTTGCCTATAAAAAATGATCTTTCTTTTTTTACAAATATTTTTTGCATCACTTACCAAATATAAGTGATGCAAATA
Organism: Cornus florida; assembly: GCF_030987335.1. Taxonomy (NCBI): domain Eukaryota; kingdom Viridiplantae; phylum Streptophyta; class Magnoliopsida; order Cornales; family Cornaceae; genus Cornus; species Cornus florida. The sequence continues at coordinate 63,672,719 of NW_026775572.1, read as the reverse complement.
ATATTTTTTGCATAAGTTCTTCAAATATAAGAAAATAATATCCGTCCACAACAACTAAGAGAACATTCTCCAAATATAAACGAATATTCTCACCTAAGAGTGTGGGCGTGCAACACAAACTTGTCTAAAATGATTATAATGTTCAGATAAAATACACATATACATACATATAAATTCACATTTGGAACTTCGAAATGCAAAGATTATTATATCTTAAACTGAAAGTTCTTAGAATTAAACTAATATATCTTAAAATGACATTTCTTATAATTTATCTTTGACTCTTTTTCTTTTCTTTTCTTTTCTTTTCTTTTTTTTTTTTTTTTGGGTGGGGGGGAGAGGGAGTAAATTACAATAACCTCCTTTGAGATTTGGCATAATTACAAAACCTCCCCTCGTTTTTCAAAATTAATATTGACTTCCCCTGTTATAACCAACTTCATTAAATATCATTGACGGAGAATGTAAAATTAACTTTTTTATCTCTCCCTGAAATTATCTAGTCTCTCTCTACCAAACAAATTTAAGATTTGCACAAGCAATCTTCTTTTCCGGTGTTTCCAACAAATGAGATAATCTGGTCAATCTTCTTTTCCTATGAAGTAAGTGCTTCTGGTCACATTAGTATGGACATGGACAGTGATGGAGGAAGCAATTTTCACCCTTGATTTTGTCACTGGATATATAATACATCCCATGACAAATATATAAGTACTGGTGGTTAGAAGCAATACTACTTGGAGTATGCCAAGAGCAAAAACAAGATTAGCAATACATGATATCTTTTGATAGTCAAATGGTTAGATCCACCATTAATCATATATGGTTAGTCAAACTGGCCACGTTTCCTTTGGTACAAAAGTGAAAAGGTCGCAAACAAAGGAGACCATAGGTCCGATAGCGATCCGGTCCTAGCAAATCTGCTGACAATTTGGGATTACCCCGATTACTTAGATTGCCCAGAGACAACAGTTTTCTTCATCCTCCAGCTTTATAGAGATGAAGGCAACAATCTTCACCATCCGTATTTCCTATATAGCCACCTACTAAGAAGCACGGATATGGGAATGGGACACGGATACGACACGACACAAACACTCAAATCGTAATAAAGAGTTAAGATAAGGACATGGCGATGAATAAATATATCTTTTATCTTTTTATATCTATGGTCCTCTATTTAAGAATAATATTATTTGTCATCAACCTTACAATGAAAAAATCACTAATCATAATACATAATGAGTTATAAATATATTTAATTTATCGTTTAATGAACTAAATCTACTTCATAACAACAACAATAGTTGTTCTTTAAACAAATAAATAAAAGAAGACATGCTCGAGTCTGCTGGTTAGAAATTAGGGCTTTTTTAAGGTTGAAAATGGTTGTTTTCAACGCGCGGCTGTTACACGGTTTTTAATTTTATGCGAGAGTGAATTCACGCCACTCATCTCTCTATTTAATGATCTGACGTGTGGCAGATGAGTGGTCATTTTTACTGCCATGTTTTCTTTGTTTCTGTCACATAGGGCCCAGTGCAGTTACTTTTTTTTATTGGACCCAGTGCATTTACTTTTTGACTTTTCTTACTTTTAAATTTGCTTCGTATATTTTTTACTCTTAGGAAACTTGCATACTTTTCTTAGTAGTATTTAAAAAACAATATATATAGAGCCTTGTGCAGTTACTTTTTACTTTTACATTTACTATACTTTTCTTGTAAAAAACCATCTACCTTACCAACCAAATGACAAGGATATCTCTCTTTTTTTCTTTTTCTTTTTTTGTAGAGAGAGAGTAGGACATAATGTCTATACTTGAGAGACTTAGATAAATAGGTTATACTTTTATTATTGTATAATATATATATATATATATATACATATATATATATATATATATATATATATTTTTGATAAGTATTATCATTGTGTGTGTATATATATTTTTTTTTTGATAAGTATTATCATTGTATAATAATTAAGACATGTCCAAGTGTCCGTGTCCAAATTTTGGACACTTTTTAGCTGAGTCCCCGTATCCTATAATTTAAAAAATGATGGATCCGACCTCTAGACACATACCCGTGTCTGATACCCGTACCCGAGTCCGGGTAACATAGATACAAATATTGGGACTTTAGAATGAAGACGTGGGAAAGAAGCAAAAATGAATGAGATGGGCTGATAGGGGGGAAAAGGGGGGGAAAAAAGAGAAAAACAAAGATGGTCAGTGTAATTTACCCCTTTCCTTTATAACTAGCACTCATCTTCAAACTTACCAAATAAGAAGTTGGCTAAGTGCGCAAAACGTTATGCGGAATATAAGATCTTTCAACGGGGAGGAATCTTCCATTGGGGCTTTGAAATTTCTAATCATTAGTTCTCTTTTTGGTTGGGTGATGGGGAGAAATTGTCAATCTTTAGAGGAGTTTGTTGATTTTTTGGGTTCCTTTCTTTGGCTTCGGCCTTTGTATAGTTTCCGGGATGCGTTCCCCATTTGAACGCTTTTTATTATATTCTCACTTATCAATAAAAAAAGGACAACTAAAAGTGAAAATGAGAATACCAACCAGTATTTTTTATATCCATAACCTATTCATAACAACTACTGAAATTAACAATGACAATAACAACAATAAAGCTAATAATAATAACTGAGAATTGAGAACTGAAAGCAAAATAAGACATCACCTACTCAAAAACAACCTAGGGCGTTGAGTTTGAATTGAATCAAACATTTGGTTCTCCATGCACCCGGAAAGTTTAAATCCCATGCTTGGATATTGAGTTTGAGAAACGTTACCACTTGTTACCTCCACAAGGAACACGTACTGTGCCTTATCCTGCATATGAATTATGCAGGTCAAAGAGAAACAAGCAGTGCAGCACCTTTCCTTCCTTGCTCTCTCCGCCTTCCCTTCCCAAGCACACACACCCTCTCCTGGATACACACTATAACCATCCTTTCTACTACAGGTACTTCCTATCTAAAATATTGGTGAACTGTATTATGCCATGGGATATAGCACCTTTACCAATTCAAATACCTTGACTCTTAGTCACAAAGTGAAGTGATTTAATTTGTGCATATTTATTATCTGGTGATACCGAAGGAGAGAAACAGTGAAAGAATCTTATAATATGAATTATCCAGCAGTGGACCAACGCTTAATCCTATCACAAAGATCTTGGATAACAAAAGAAATCAAAATGCATTAATGCTGACACAGTTAGACATCAATTCAAGCATGTAGCCTTCCCCGACCAAGACAAGTTTAGTGACAATCGGAGCTGCCTTCCAAATGGTAAGCTCAAGATAAAAATTGATGGGTGATTTTCATTTGCTTTTCTTTCCTGGAAAGCATGAGGGCAAGCGAAGATGGACTTTTCTACTATCAAGCTATTAAATCTGCGTGGAGGTATTGAATTATTTAATATATAATTTATATAAGCTTAATTTGTGCTAGAGAACCACTACCAGTATAATCACAACCACACGTCTTAAAAGAGCTCGTCTTAAAAATCGAGTTTCTTTTTTCTGATAAAAATATAAAGATCTAATTCATCAAATAAATATGTCATTCTCTGGATCCCCAGAGGCCCAGACCAGCCAACTTAAAAGTGGCTTACTTGGCAGAACATTGAAATTCGAATCCTTCGTAAACTTTATGCCATCCTAATACCCCTCCCCTTTATTTTTCATTTTCTCTCTTGGCTTCTTTCGGATTATGTATCTCTTTTCTTCTTTCTCTTTATAGATCTCCACCATATATAATCCCTCGACTTAGGAATATATATGCACATCTTCAAGAGAGAGAGAGAGAGAGAGAGCAAAAAAACCCAACGGGACAAATTAACCAAAAATATGAATTAATAGTAAAAGGGATCAAATGAGTAGTACCAAATGAGCAGAAAGTACAACTCATTTGTAGACAATCAAAATGTCACATTTATAGCAATCATTTTGACAGTTAGAAACTCACCTCACAGCAAGAGGACAGCGCTCTTTCAAGCAGACCAATGTTCTTTACCTGAAACTCAAAGTGTAAACCCATTAAGACAAAGCATATGGAACACAAGCAAAGGAATTATAGCACGTCAGATACAAAGTCAAATAGAATTAATCTGAGGAATAAAGAAAGAACTGAACTCAAACAGCTATCAGAAGTATAAATACACTCACTATTTTATCAACTTTTTATTGTGAAAATAGATAAGGATAGTATAAATAATAACACAATCCGTTGTAATCTCAGAGGATTTTACATTTGTATTTTGATATAACACAACTAAGGGTCTACCCCCTTAATTTAGAAAGCAGGAAAGCCTGTGCCGATAATTCACAAGATTTATGCATGAAAATAAACTTCACAAAGAAATGACGAAATAATTACATGTATCACAAAATGGAACGGTAATTTATCAATTTAAGAAATGAAAAGGTTTTGAAGGACCGAAGAAACACTCAAATACATCTTAAGAATAGCACGAACCTTACACGAACCCCTTCGAATCTGAGGGAGACAGAAATGAGAAAATCACCATCCTTGCCTTTGTCCCATATAAATGGGGTCAGCAAAAATGAGAAAATAATAACTAAAAATCCCCATTACATCCCTTTGTTAAGGGACCAAGAGAGAGAGAAAGAGAACAAAAAGAGAAGATGCCAACACTCCAGAACCTCCTTTATATGTTTTGGATATTACGAAAACTGCATTATATATATAATATAACATAAAAATAAAATAAACAGTATTATTTTTTTTCATAAAAAGAAAGTAAGAGCTTGTGAGTAACTTTTTCTAAAAAGAATAGACTGACTTCCATGATATTTTTGTACTTAGATATTTTTGTGTTGGCAACGTCCGAGCATGCATAACTTGTACAACTACCATGCAAATTGAATTTGCCTACTCCGGAATGTTATTTCTATGGAATTCCTTCATTTATTAGGAATAGAAAATAAAATTCAGCACAAGTTTAGAAAAATCTATCCCATACTTCTGAGTGTTTTCAAAGGCTTACCTAATGTGTCAGGAAAATATCATGAGCCGATGACAGTGTTTCTAGTTCATAATTTTCATATGATATTCCCATGTCTAAGCATGACAATTCATCTCGCATTGTCAACACGTAGAAACCTTGGGGCAGATGGGCAACTGAATACAAGCAAGCCCTTTTTCAAAAAATTCACAAGGTATTTCAGCAAAAAGACAAGGCTGCTCAGTTCTTCATGCCCCTTGCCATCAGGAACACATAGGAGAGTAACAGATTCATTAATTAGTGTAAAAGTAAAATCCATTGAAAAAATTAAGAATCTTTGAAAATACAGTGAAATGAGACGTGTGTGCTGACCACTTTGACAAACTATGCATTCTACAAGAGCTTAGAACCAAGTGCAACTATCTTGACCCAATCAACATAAAAAATTCCAGGTTCAAGCTTCAGCACTATCAGAGTGGTGAAAACATGTAACAATTCCTTTTGTCTATCCACTCAAAAGGGTACTATTCAAATTACAAGAGTAAAAATACAAGGCACGCCTTCTGAACATCTTATCTTCTAGGCCAAACCAAGAAATGGCATGCCTGTAACTACCAACTCTTTGAGGCAACAACCAAATGCTACTCCGCAAACAAAATAAAAACTAATAGGATGTATACCTTCCTGTTTTTTATCTTCAAACACTTTAAGCATAACATGCTTAACATCCGTTTCAATTCCCCAATATGAGAAGGATGATATATTGGAATCGGTAACTCAATATATCCAAAGTGGCCTGAAAGGAAAAAACCAAGAACTTTAGCAGTAATTCCTCAAAAGCATAAAAAGGTTATAATCATCTGTTCCACATACCTTTTTTCATTAAGATAAGAACTCAATCCTTTTACAAAATGACAAGGCAAAAAAGATGAAATTCTTACACACCTTCACATTGCCCTGGCTCAGCAGTACCACAAGATTCACATTTACCAGATTCAAGGGGCAGACCAAGAAAAGGATTTGAAAGCTGACTAGCATGGCTAATTGGCAAGTCGCTGTTGGAAGATGTACACTATAACAGAAAAAAGAACAAGGAAAAAAAGGGAATCATATGAATTTGTCAGTCAACTAAATCAGAACTAGGCATAAGATTCAAAACCATACTTTTAAATTTTAGCAGGCAAAACTTTAAGAACCTCTTCTCAATCGGAAGTGTTTTACAGTTTTTATGATAGTTTAATCACGGATCACACACCAAGGGCTGTGGCCTAGTGGTATCTCCTCTCATTTCAAAGTGAAAGGTAGAGGTTTTGAGTCTCCCTAAGAGCATTGTGGGATTCATTCGACAGTACAAAATATATATATATATATATATATATATATATATATATATATATATATATATATATATTCATGGTGCACATAATAATTGAAGGCTGATATTTTCTTTCAGAAAGAAGTGCACAAAATTCTTATAGAATCTGAAAGAATTCTTTGAACTCAACTATTGTAATAATTCCCTTCCAGCAACAAGGAAACATAATAAAATCTTTTACCAAGAAAAAGGAAATTTAAGATATAAAAATTGTTGCTAAGCAGTACATCAACCAAATTCCACATCACCCTCTGGGAAAACCTAATTACACTTGCATAAAATGCAGAAATGACAATCTTGTACTTACAATTTCTATAGGTGTTGCCAAACCAAATCTGATTCCAGTCAATAACCCGTCTGAAAGAGTGCAAGAGGGGTTCTCTTCCATGGCTCTCACAGCATACCATAAATCAAAACTGAAGTAAAATGCCATTTGAGAATAAAAAACAGTTAAATATACATAAAAATTTGCTTAGACTTTATGAAAAGGGACTTCAAACTGGTTTACTTCAAAATGACATTCAAATTCAGTCAAAAGAACAACAAAAAATAAATAAATAACATAAAATAAAATAAAAATTTAACAAAAAGATCAGAAGGTATCCTTAAGTTTTGCAAGATTCTGGTTCATGGGAATGCATAAGCAACACCAAACCCTATGTTTTCTCATTTTCCATAGAGAATCACATGTTATTTCTTTTACAAGAAAAAGATAAAAATAAAAAATAAAAATAAAAATTCCCGAAAAACATTAGGCTCAGTTTCCCCCAAATAATAAAAACCCTCTTATTTAAACTCGTGATTTCACTTCTTTCCCAAATTTTCACGGCAACCAAACGGACCACATTTTGACCCAAGTATAAGAATGGTCAACATTGCAACCTCATGCACAAAACAACATGCAAATACATAAAACCACCAAAAATCAAACAACAACACATACCAAAACGCTAGTTTATACAGATGAACAAACTATTAAGAAAAGAAGTCAAGAGACCCACTTAGCAACCACCACCAAATTAGATATATATACACATACATATAGAGAGAGAAACGCTGTAGCCCAGTAAAACCCTAATTTAACAGAAAATAACCATATATATCGATTCAAAACAACAAATGCGAACAACCTCAACCTGAAGTTAAAATGGAGAGAGAAACCCAAAAAATACCCAAAACGAGAAACCCTTTTCCAATTGAATAAACCCTTCGAGGAAATGTGAGAGAATGGCTCGAGACCACTACCTTTGTAGAGAGAGAAACAGTGACCCCTCCGACTTCCGGCCTTCAAGTCCGTCCTCTGTAGAGAGAGAAAGTAGAGAGAGAGACAGCAGAGAGTAGAGAGAGAAAATGGGTTCTTTTAGCTGTGCATGGAATGAGTGTGAGTGGTCACTTAATTTGTTTTTGGGTGCGTACCACTGAGACTCAGAGAGGTGTTGTTTGGGTTTTAACTTTAGGAACCGTACGGTTCTGAGATGATCAGACGGTTCTGAGGCATTGCATCGGCATATGTGGAAGGATTGGACGGCTCTCAGGTGATTCATAGGTGTGAAAGGATCGAACGGTTGCGAGGCGATGGATCTGGAGGATCAGACGGTGTTGCTTGACCACGTGGATCAAGGAATAATTAAATTTGGGGAGGGTAAAATAGGAATAACATTTATTTTTCTGAAACAGAGAGACATTTGGTGAAAACAATTTAAGCAACCCGCCTCGACGGTCTAAATTTAACCATGGTTGACTATTATCTCAGCCGTTTATCTGTTGGATATTGGGCCCCATTTGACATCGGCAGTGCGGATGCTGTCAATTTGTACAATCGGATTGTTCCTTGCAAAAGAAACATTTAAATAAAGTTCAGACTACTAACCAAAACAAAAATGAGACGTCAAACCAGTTTAGTTCAGCCTGATCCATTATGTGAATCTCTACTAATTTAATTTCTAATACATTTTTATTTTATAAAAAAAAAAAAAAAAATTAGTTATAAGTGAAATTACATTAATTTTAATGGTCTAAAAATTAATACGAATTGAGACTAACTCACCGAATGAATAATGATACATAATTCGATAGTTAAATAAATTAAATTAAAATTATGTGAGTAAGGGATAATTATATAAAACAATCCTATACATTTACAATTGTATCAATGGACCATTAGTCCAATGATATAATCTTCAATAGATGAAGAATTCAAGCCAAATACAAAAAATGTATATGTTAAAATAATAAATTGGAAAGCAGATATTGGCGCTTCACAATTAAAAAAATAAAATTATAAAAGAATCCCCACATCACATCATGTCTACTTTTTATATTTTCAAAACCGTGTTTGACCTCCTTATGGGACTGGTCTAATTCTATTTAAAATTTGCTATAATTCCAATTTCTTTAGAGATATATCTCAACCCTCCTCCTTGTGGGACTCTTCAAAGTTTACTTATTAAAAATATGATTCAGCTTATACTTAATCTGCATCTTAACATCACTTACATTGATAAGACTTTGAATGATTTTCTCAAAATATTAAGTGGGAGCAATCCTTTTTGAATAGTTCATGTCTGCACAACTCCTTTTTTTACCTTTCTTGGAATTCTAATTGATTCATGTTTTCTCTCATTTTCTTTCTTTTAGATTAAAATTTGACAAAAAAAAAAAAAAAAAAAAAAAAAAAAAAAAAAAAAAACTAGGCTTACGTATTCATTTTGATGGTTGATGGTTTTGAGTGAGTAAAAAGGTGTTTGTTGTGATATATATAAATATGTTGATGGTTTTGAGTGAGTAAAAAGGTGTTTGTTGTGATATATATAAATATAGGGAGCTATGTTTTAACCTTAAACTTAACCCTATGGTTATATATTCTCTATGGCAGCTTTTGCTAACAAGGTACTTGGAATAGAGTGACAAGTGGAACATAAGTATTGTAATTTCTGTTGCGGGGTAGAAAATTTTGGTTGCCCCGTTCCACCGTGTGCAACGGGCTCATTGCAATGAATTATTTTGGGAATGTCTCCGATGTTACAAGAAATTATGTATAGTTATTGCCCAATATATTTTTGTTTTGTGTGGGTAATAAATTATTTCGTCCCAATTTTACACTGGGCTAAAAAAATTAAAAATTATTAAGCTGTTTCTAAAAATTCAATCCGTAAAACCAATATGATATCCACAATTGGATTAAGGCTCTCACTGGATTAGGAACGAAAATAAATGCAACAAACAACAATTTTATTAAATATTAGGAAAAAATAATACAATTCTCTATTGGCGATTCTATTATAATTTAGAATCTCCTTCTGATTAAATCTCCTTCGAAAATCGGTACAAGGGTTTCGGAAACTTGATTTTGAACTGATGGTTGAATTTTGTTTGAGTTCTTCAAAGTTGAAGAAGACTCAAATAGATCTTTGAACGAAGGCCGACAGGGCTTGATATCGAACGGTGAGTGAAGGCTTTTGATGAAGAACGTCGTATATGTGGCACGCTTGTTGTTGTTGTTCTTCTTCAGAACTTCGGAGTTTTTGTTGAGTCAGAGTTTAGATGTCATATTCGTCTCTCTGTGTATCTCCTCCAAATGTGTAAGGTGACCTTGTATTTATAGGCCAAATAGTAGGAAATCCCTAATAATTGTGCGATTTTTTCATAAATAAGGGATCTGTTTCATTTCATATGGAAATCAATTCAAATTTGAATTAAAGTGTCATTTTCTTTAAAGACCTGGACCTTTAGGATTTTGATACGTATCCATTGATGGAACCCGTATTTATGGAATTTACCGATCTGACGGTGATTAGACAATCACAAATTTTAAGTGTCTACAAATTGCCCCCACTTCAAATCTTGGCAGCATACGTGCTTAGGGTTCTCCTTCCCATCAAACTGTTGTAACTTGGGGGGTTAGCATCCGACTGGTATTATCATGTTATCGATTCGTTTTATGTAAGGTTTCAAATACATGAGAAAAATGTGAGTTGCCCCGCCATATTGTGGCCCGATCGTGTTACTGATCATGTCTTAAACCTGTTGGACAAACAAAGAAGTGATGAAGGGAGCAAGGTTGGATTGGTTTACCCCCTGTTCATATGTTGTTGCACGGTGAGCCTTGTTCGCCATGGTTGCTTATGGCATGAAACCAGAAGGGTGCATGGGTCCTTGACTTGACTCGACAGAATTTTGTTCTTCAAGCTTATTCATTAATGAAGCAATCTGTAGGTATTTTTCTTCCACAGTCTTAGTGAGCTTCTCAATAGCACGTGCTATAGTCGTAAGTTGTTCCTTTACTGACGTTGTGTCAGTCATCATGACTTGCATGTGGGTTGACCGTGAAGAAGTCTGAGAATCAGCATATCTCGGTGAAGCCGAACCTTCCGGAGATATAGGGGATGAGGCTGAATATGAGCGCGTGCTTGAGTTGGAATCCGGAATGGATTGAGATAGATGCGATGACGTACTTTTCGAATAAAAGCCTTCCATACTAGCGAGGTCCTCCTCAGGGCTTGTGGCATTGATTTTCGTGGCTCTCAATTATTCAAGGGTTATGAACGGTTGAGCCTTTGCATTTGCAGGATTGGTGGAGTTGACACGCACCGTGTTTTGCTTTTGTGCCAAATAAGTGGCCGTTATCGCTTTACTACAGGTTGTTGGTCCCGTGGAGGTGTTGCTATCACTTGATGGAGCGACAGTGTTCTTGGCGGCCTTCAAGGTGAGAACCTTGTTGGTTGTTGTAACCCCGACATTTTTACCAGCATTCTTCGAGCCATGAGCGATTTGAATCTTCTTGGAGGCCATTGATTTGAGAAAGAAAAAATGTTAATGAGTGACTAAGGAGATAAAGATGAGGGCATAGAGGTCCCACCGGGCGTGACATAAATTTGTACACACAAATTTTGTATCCGGAAATCCAGGAATGAAAATAAATGCAACAAACAATTATTTTATTAAATATCAGGAAAAATGAATATAATTTTTCTCTATTGGCGATTCTTTTACAATCTATAATCTCCTTCAGAAATTGGTACAAGAGCTTTAAAAGCTTGATCTTAAACCGGTGGTTGAACTTTGTTCTAGTTTTTCAAAGTTGAAGAAGGCTCAAATGAATATTTGAACGAGGATCGGTGGGGCTTGATCTCGAACTGTGGGTGAAGGCCTTTGACGAAGAATGGCGTAAGTATGGCACGTTTGTTGTTGTTGTTCTTCAAAAACTTCGGAATTTTTTTTGAGTCAGAGCTTCAATGTTTTGTTCGTCTCTTTATGTATCTCCTCCAAATGTGTAAGGTGGCTTTATATTTATAGGCCAAAAAAACGGGTCGTTTAATTTTAAAACTACCTAATAATTGTGCAATTTTTTCATAAATAAGGAACTTAATTATTTTTATATGGAAATCAATTCAAATTTGAATTAAACCACCATTTTCTTTAAAGGCTTGGACCTTTAGGATTTTGACACGTGTCCATTGATGGGACCCGTATTTATGAAATTAATTAATCAATAATATTTGACTTCTTGGCCGATCAAACGGTGATTAAACCATCACAAATTTTAAGTGTTTACAATATTCCCATGTCTCAGATGTTGCAAGGAATTATGTGAAATTGTTGCCCAATTTAGTTTGTTTTGTGTGGGTAATAAATTATTTCATCTTAATTTTACACTGGGCTAAAAAAAATTTAAAATTATTAAGTTGTTTTTAAAAATTCAATCCATAAAACCAATATGATATTCCACGGATTCGATTAAGGCTCTCATTGGATTCAATTTTTATCAATCCATTCAATCGGATTGGATTTGATTTTATGCCTAACCCCATGCTAATGAACCCATATGTGTGTGTGTGTATATATGTATATATATATATATATATGATCCTGTGCGGTTTACACCCCTATAATATCAATATAGTGCATACAACCCCCCGTTGTTTGTTTACCTCCCCTATACATTAAAAATGGTGTGGATTAGTGCCTTTTGGCCGTTAACCTTTATTGACCGGTATCGGAGCTATAAAAAGACTAAAATAACCCTCTATTTATGATTTAAAAATGATAATAAAATAACATAAAATAGGAAAAGACAAAGAAACCTTTTGTCAATACCAAGTTGTTTCAAGTTAGGGCATATTACTTGCACTTTCTCTCTCAAATAGATAGATTAATAGAATAATTTATTTCCCAAAATAGCGGAGGATGGAAGAAGGGCAGCAGTTGAAAGAGGAAGAAGGGCAGCAGTTGAACATGACGGTTAGGTAATTAAGATTTTATCGTTATCTACTTTTATAATTTATCGAAGATCAAAAAAATTTTATCTTTATCCATTTCTCCAATTTATCTAAGATTAAATCAAAACACTGAGATAGGGAAAAGAGAGATTAGGGTTATATATATATATGGTGAAGGATAGTAAAGAAATATAAGAAGGGTAATTTTGAAAATAAAGGGTTTAAAATGGTTATGTGTATGGCAGATGACCAACTGACGTTCAATTTTCACCGAAATTCTAACCGGATGTGCTTAGATGCACGTTTTCATATCTTGTATGAATTTATATAAACAAATTAAAGTACTGGAGTGTAATTCGCACATATTTAAAATTATGGAGTGTTTTTTTAGACTTTTCCATATATATATATATATATATATATATATATTTTGTGTAACTACTTATTGTGTTTAATTAAAACAAAAATGATGATAAATATAGAATTAAAAAATTTTGGAGAAAAAAATGTAAAAAATTTGAATCCCAATAAATTTGTGCTTTTTGAACAACAATTAGAATTAAATATTATTGGAACTAGTGGCGTGTTTTATACAGTTCACCACATTTGAATGTGTAAAGCTTGTGTGACGTGGCCATAGGTCTATTCAGTGCAAATTACTACTATGCACATCACAATTAACATTTATTTAATTTGGTCATAAGAAAAATAATTACATTTCAGAAAGAATTTTAGGCCTTTTTTAAAAATTTATTTGCATTGCCAAAATTAATTTATTATTGATCGCCGTCTTGTTCTACTAATACTTCAGGTCACCATAGTATATAGTAGGCTGCTGAAAAAAAACCTACGAAAATTTGAAAAAAAAAAAAGTTGTATTTTTAATAGTAGTGTCCCTATTTTTTCCCGGTAATTTATTGTCCCTATTTGAGTGAACTTGACAATGTTTTTAATAATAATCATTTGTAATTGTGAACCTCCTTTATTTATTTATTATTATTACATTTTTTGAAACAATAGTGACATATAGAGTCTATACACGGAGTTGGTCGATATTAATTATATACATTTATGATTCTTTATATTTTTATATATACATTACTTATGATTGTGGTAAGATTATTCAATAAATATACTCCCTCCATCCCTTATTAGTAATCTATTTTTCCCTTTTTACATGTCCCAAATTAGTTGTCCTCTTTAAAAAGTCAAAGCATCTTTTCATTATATTTCCATCATTATCCTTTATCTTTTTAAAAAAATTCAAACTTTAGTGTTATATATATTTATAGTTTGAAGGACAATTTAGTAATTTAAAAAGGAGACAATGCATTAATTGTATGTCCACTTAAAAAGTTATAAAATTAAAGATGGACAACTAATAAGAGATGAAGATAGTATATAAATGCCATGCAATTAGGCGGAGCTAGGAATTCATTTCAGAGGTGCCGTAACAAGTCCAAAAATAGTAGTTTAACAGTGTAATAGTTAAAATTAATATATTATTTAATATTTCAAAAAACAATTTTTGAAAAAAAAAAAAAAACTGAAACACCAAATACGACATTAAAAGGTTTTCTTGGGCGAAAATATTTATTTTGCATTTTAAATTTCATATGAAGCAGAAATGGTAACTCCTTTCCATTTATTATTTTTTTGCAGTGTGATTTATTTTGAAAAAAAATATATGTTTGGTAACTAATTTGTTACAAAAAAATATATATATATATATATTGAACTTAGTCTAAAAATAAAACCAGCTTCTAATTTTAGCCAAGGCTCCATTCATTTTAGGCTGGGTTTGTTTGGATATAAAATATATATTTTTTATTTTTTAATGTTTGATTGTCGTAAAATATTTACCAAGAAAAAAAAATTAAAACTTAATAAAAATAAAATACCCATCAATTTTTCAACAAGTTATTTTACAAGTCCTTGATAGACTCGACCTCAATCTTGACTTGGACCTTTGTCAAACATTAAAAAATAAAATAAAAAATATATATTTTATCTGAAGGTGTAAAATATTTTTCCCAACCTTAATGTATATTTCAAAAGACATTTTGCTATTTTCCCAATATTTGGTTGCACCAATGCACGTACAACAGTAAGAAAAAAAAAAAGAAAAAAAAAAGAAGGTTTTACATTAAATATATTATACCATAAAAATGTTTTACATAGAATAAATGGAGCAAAAGGACTAAAATTGTGGAAGAGTAAATGGTTATGGTTTGGATACGCACGCCATGCACGTGCAAGCACACAAATCTTTTTTTTGGTGAAAAAAAAAATCAAGGTTGAAATGAAGAAAATCTAATGAAATAAAAATCTGAGGATGAAAACTTTTTTATTCACAAGGCAATTGAAAAGAAATAAAATAAAATCAGTCCAAGCACATAAATTTTGCAAATAGATTACTTTGTTTATCTAAATTGTTCCTTACACTCTCCTACATTTTCAATCCAAAATTTAATTCAGTATAATTTAAAATCAAATTTACTGCATTTCCTTTCTTGTAATTTGATTTGTGTTATGTGAAATCAAGTTGTGTAATTGTTTCAAAATAACAAGGCCAATTAATTGATTTATGCCCATCCAAATTGGTATCAAATTTGACAATCTCATTAAATGTACATGAACTTTTTTTAAATTCATACCTAAATTAAAAATTATAAGAGAGGCCGTTAGTTGAAAGAATGGTAAAATATTGGAGTTGAATGCATATATTTGATTTCGATAGCAAAATCATTCTTATTTAATTAAAAAAAAAAAAATTATATATCAATTCTCAAAGGTCTGAATGAAATGAATGTGTAAAAAGTTGAACTTGTGCATGTTTTTGTTGCAAGAAAAAGGAAAAAATAGATTTGGTCACAAATAAAATTTCCACACTCTTTTTAATTTTAAGCACAAGGAAGTGTCATATTTTTTTTTTTTTTCCTTGCTACCGGCATAAAAAGTTATAAAATAAATTTAATTTACTTATAAAGAATAGTCATAAGTTCTCTTTATTTAACTATTGGATTATAATAATTTTTTGAAATATGCGAAAAGTGAAATGAATTATTTTTGAACAGTTTTCTTTTATTAGAACATAGAACTTTTATCAGAATTACAAATCAAGCAAGCCATGTTTTCAATTTTATTAAAATTGTACAACAAAAAACTCAAAATTCAGTTTGTTTTTTTTTTTTTTTTTTTTTCAGATTACTGCCTGTTATATTTTTCTGAAAACAATTTTTTTGTTATCTTGAAAACTGGTCTCAGAATTACAAACCAAGTAAGACATGTTTTCAATTTTATTAAAATTGTACAAAAAATTCAAAATTCAGTTATAAGAAGGGTTTTTTTTCTAGATAACTGTAAAATCTGAAAACAGTTTTGTTGTTATATTGAGAACTATTTTCAAAATTATAAACTAAGTACACTTTAGTGTATATTTCAAATTTATAAAAATCAATGATATGCTTGATTTGTAATTTTGAAAATAATTTTAAAAAATTAAGAGAATAAAAAATAATTTTTAAAGAATAATAAAAATTAATTCTTTAAAAATAATTTTTTTTATAACTAACTAAAAAAAAAAAATTTATTTTTATAATTACAAATCACACAAACTCAAATTTTTATAACAAAGAAGGCTTCGTAACTCTTCTCAGGAGAGTCAGAAACATTATTCTTACCCTTATATGAAAGTCCAGCTGACGTGAAAGCCAAAATGTTTGGATAGACTCCAAGTGGATGAGATAACTTCTTTGGATAACTCTCCTGTGGGAGAAGTCTTTTCTAGGTAGGCACAACGACCAACACTATTAAGGAGCCTATTTTTAGTGGAGAGGCCAAAGGAACCAATATAATAGGGGGACACAACTATTAAGGTCTCCTATAAAAGGAGCAGTCCGTCAACCCATAAAGTATTCCACAATTTTTTACTAATTGTATTTTCAATTGTCTATTAAAATATATATATATATATATTTTTTTGTAAAATATACATTATCATTTACAATATGTAATTTTTTTTTATTTCTAACAATTTGTTAAGATACATTATCATATCACCAATGTGTGAAAATGTTATATATTTTACATAACTTTTTTACACTATAAGGTTAACATATTTCCTTTCTCATTCCTCTTTGTCATTCATTTAAATAATCAACCATATATTAAGTAGGTTTGTAAAAGTTATGAGGGGTTTTCGCATGACACATGGTTGATTGTTATTGGGAGATATATTTTTACATAAAAAATATAAAACAATAGAGTTAAAATTAAATAATTTAAATTTTTTTGTGTAAATTTATCATGACAAATCAGATTTATACAAATTTTTTTTTTATTATTTTTTTGTGTAAATTAAAGATGTTATAAGGTGTCTTTTTCTTTCTTTTTTATTGTTCACTTTAACATTGTAGTGTACTCGGTCGACACTACACTAATCATTCCTGAGACGTTTGCTCCACCCGATCATGGATAGGGAGGGATCAATCATCCCACGGTTCCCACCAAACCAAATTTGTTTGTGGTAATAACTAAGTCATCAATTCTATCATTTTTCTGTAAAAATATCAGCCTTGGACATCAAAATCAGGTTTATTTTTATACTATAATACGCTCGCATTATAATTTACATGCACTTACCAATTTTGTAACCAACGAGTTCGCCAACTCACACATTCAATAATTTACGGTAAGATAGCTTTACATAGTCTTGTTTTTTTATTTTAATTTTTTTTATTTAGTAATAAGACTCAAAACTGGTAGGCACGTGCATGAGATCTTCCCGTACAGCTCCAACTGTAGATAAAGAGTCAATAAAATATTTTTAGAAAGTGCTATCATTATATAAAATTCAAAATTCAAAAAAGAAACTAAAAAAAGAAGCTTCGTTGCATCTTCTTCGATTTGAAGATCAACCTAGAAGATCCTGGAGATTCTGATTCATATCTGATTTGATCTTGTTTTCCTATATATGAGATATGGGTCATCATATAAAATCTCCAAAAGCATCCACAACCCCTCATTCCAAGTCTCCTATTGTCGTTTCACTGTTGGGTCGTGTTTGGTTGGTTGATTATTATTTTCAATGGGTTGTGTGGCCAAAGATGCACAGTTCCATGTTCTAGCAGTTGATGATAGCTTGATAGACCGAAAATTGATTGAGAGGCTCCTCAAAACATCTTCTTATCGAGGTAATTTGATCCTTTATACATATACATATACATATACATATACATATGCTTGCACAAAAACTTGTTTAGGGAAACTCTTTCAGGGGGAGTTTTTTTCTGTGTTCTTATATATATATATATATATTTTTTTTTTTCCTTCATAAAACTGAACCAAACATGGCCTTATTTTTTTCCTTGAGAAATTTTAGCTTTTGGATTAAATTTTATTGGATTTTGATTGTTATTTCTTCTGGGTATTTTTTATTATCACAGTTACTGCTTTGGATTCTGGAAATAAGGCTTTGGAGTTTTTGGGTTTGCAATATGATGATGAACAGAGAGATCCAACCTCTGTTATCCCAAACAATCATACTCAAGTACGGATTTTAATTTCTTTCCTGGGTTCTCTGGTAATCAAATATATATATATATATATATATAATTGATCTATGCGCTTTATTTGTTATCGCAGGAAGTGGAAATAAGTTTGATTATTACAGATTATTGTATGCCTGGAATGACTGGCTATGATCTCCTAAGAAAGATCAAGGTGTGTTAATAGATCTGAATTAAATCTCTTACTATTAATGATATGAATTTAAAAGTTTTATGTTTATGGAGCATAAATCCATATTAATTCCCAAATTCAAGCAACCTTCATTAATTTCAAATTATTTAATCAACTTATTTATTTGTCAGACAAGCTCAAATTTTACTAATTTTGGCAAAGTGTTATGTTGAATTGGTTTCCAAATCACTCAACTTAGATTAATTTTTATGTTATTTTACAGGAGTCTACATCTATGAGAGATGTACCAGTTGTGATCATGTCTTCTGAGAATGTCCCTTCAAGGATTAACAGGTAAGGAAATTTATATAGGATTATAACTTAGTTTTCTTTATGGTGTTTTATAGTTTCTAAAAGCAGTTTCCTATTTTTTAAGGGGTTGTTTGGTACATTTTTTGTTTTTAGTGTTTTTGTTTTTGTCGAGTATTGTATCATTGAACAGTGAAAATAATAGCGCTTGGTAAAAAAATATTTTTTTTTGTACAGTACCGTGAATAGTTATCAAAAATTGAAAGGGTATGGTACTCTCAAATGGCTACTCTGAAAAAAATGACATTTATAAAATAGTTGCAACACTTTTTTACCAAATACATGTTTTTTATATTTTTGTTTTTAAATTTTTTTACAATAAATAGACATTATCAAATATGCTTTCAAATTTTATTCAAAACACCATACAACAAAGCGCGTACTAAATTTGGTTGAATGTGCAAAATTTCTTTACCATTTGATGCTGATCTGAGATTACTTTTGTGGGTATTGGTCAGATGCTTGGAAGGAGGGGCAGAAGAGTTCTTTTTGAAGCCAGTTCAATTATCAGATGTGAATAAGCTTAGACCTCATCTCATGAGGGAAAAGACTAAGGAACAACTACCAAACAATGACATGGAAGATCTCATTTCAAATGATAGAACAAGACACAATGACTTGGAAATGGCTTAACAACATACACACACACACACATATATATGAATGTATATATATAATTTTCATTAGTGCAAAAGAAGTTTCAATAGCATTTTTAAGAGATTGTTAGACTCATTGAGAGATTATTTGTTTGTAAATTTACAAAATATAGAATTCATATCAATTTTGTTGGCTGATAAATTGCATATCAATTTCCTTTGGCTAGATTACTTTTATTTAGATAGTGGAATTTTCTCGCCTTAACGGTCAATGACTTCAATTCTCATAGGAGGAATTCGGGAGTGGAAATTTATTTTATTTTTATTTATTTATCAAGTTTGTGATGATATCATTAAAAGCATGAAAAATAAATGGATCTAAGCTTGATTTACAAATGGCAATGGAGCCATTAATTATTTGTAAAACATAATTATTTTCAAACGCAAAATGTCCATCTGCCTAGGTTAATGTAGAGAATTTAGAGTCATTGTTGTTATTTTTTTTTGTCCCCCATAAGTTAAAAATTTACACGTTATTTACGTGTCTAATGATGATTGACACGTGAGGGTCAGATCAATAATTTTGAAATCATATAATAACTTCTCCTTTCTTATCTAATTATGAAGTGACCCAAACGACCATCCCCCTACATGCAAAAACATAAAGAAGAAGGGGTCAAAGTATAAATATTCTCTTTGTTGCACTTACTCGTGTATTTGTGGAGGCTGGAGAGTCATCGTGTGATTGGTCACATCAATTTCATTGTGAAAGACACTTATAATAAATTTACCATTCAGTGCCATTGTGCCCTCACTAGGTGTAAATTTTTATAGAGTTTATACAACATTGTGATAGTAAATATTAAAAGAAAAAATTGAATATATGTGATTGGTCATCAGTTTTGTGAAATTAAAGTGGATATAAAAGAAGTAAAGTGCTGGGACGCGTTCATCAATTTTGTAAAATATTACAATTCTTATCATTGTGAAAAAATATATATATTTAGCTTCATTTTCACAATAAAGGTACTTAAACTATTCTAAAGAATAAGGACTGTGTAGAGACAGTTGGGCATTTATCAATGTAATTAAAAAAATAAATCATATATCAATTCTCAAAGATTTGGATGAAATGAAGGTGTAAAAGTTAAACTTGTGCATGTTTTTGTTACAAGAAAAAGGAAAAAATTGATTTGGTCACAAATAAAATTTCCAACTTTTTTTAATTTTAAGCACAATGAAGTGTCAAAAAAAAAATATTTTTTTTTCTTGGTACAAGCGTAAAAAGTTATAAAAGAAATTTAATTTACCTATTGAGAATAATAACGAGTTCTTTTTATTTAATTATTAAATTACAATAATTTTTTGAAATATGGGAAAAATGAGATGAATTATTTAATGCATCTTTCAAATTTCTAAGATTAGGCAAATTTCTAAGATTAGGGAGACTTTATGATTCTTCTCACGAGAGTCATTTTAGGAGCATTACGCTTACCGTTATATGAAAATCCAACTGGCGTGAAAGCACAAAGAGTTTGAATGGACCACAAGTGGATGAGTTAACTTCTTTGGATAACTCTCCTGTGCGGAGAAGTCTATGGGAATCAATTTTCTAGGTAGGCTAATGTTATAAGGGGTCATGCGTCATACATCGGATTCGGATAGAAAAATGATTGGGTATAAATGGATGGGTATGTAGTACCCAACAGTTTGAACTTTTGGTAAATGGGTAAGTACTCATCCGTTTCAGTTGACAGCGCAGAAGGCGTTCAGGTGAGCCACCTCGAGTAGGCAGGGTGGCTCAACCTCAACGAGAGCGTTGTGAGTTCGGTCTCACCTCGAATAGGCAGGATGCCTCGACCGCAACAAGAGCATTGCGAGTTCGGGTGAGTCCCAAATCAGATCTGAGAAAATGATTAGGTATAAATAGGTAAGTGTAGCATTGCCCAGCGCTCGTCCCTTTAAACTATCAAAGCTATTAAAGGAGCCTATTCTTAGTCGAGAAGCCACATATTCCAGGTGGACACAACTATTAAGGCCCCAATAAAAGGAGGAGTCCGTTAACTCGTAAAGTCTCACATCGTTCTCGTTCTCCTGAAGTGTCTTTTCATTTTGCCTTGCGTCTACTTTATAGTGCACTATACTAATAATTCCGGAATTAGTAGTCTTATAAGACCTCCATCTTCAAGACGTCAAACCTTATTGTGGTCAATTCTATGATTTTTCTTTCAAAATATGAGTTCGGACTTGGAGATCAAAATCGGGGACAAATTCAGAAAACTGTACTATTTTGGAGGGAGAGGGCAACATTACAATGTTTTAGTAATTTGAGTGGAGAGAATAGTTAGATTTTATAAGTACATATATTAAAATGAAAAACATAAGAGGAATATATACTATAAAATAAAAAAAATCAGTGGGGACAATTGGTTGCTTGCCCCAGAGTTACCAACAGAACCGAGCCTAATCAAAACATAAATATATATTCGAATTTTAATTGAAAATGTTATAATAGGTAAAGCTGGTGAACTGTGTCATTTTCTTTAAATTTCTTTAAATCATGGAATACGTGTAGTATATCGTTTTACATGCACTGGCCAATTTTGTAATGAACCAGTTCGCCAACTCACATTCAATAATTTACGGTAAGATGGCTTTACATAGTCTTATTTTTTTATTTAAATTTTTTTTTTAGTAATAAGCCTCAAAACTGGTAGGCACGTGCATGAGATCTTCCCCGTACAGCTCCAACTTAAGATAAACAGCCAATAAAATATTTTTAGAAAGTCCTGTAATTATATAAAATTCAAAACAAAAAATACTAAAAAAAAAGAAGCTTCATTGCTTCTTCTCCAATTTGAAGATCAACCTAGAAGATCCTGGAGATTCTGATTCATATCTGGACTGATCTTATTTTCCATACAATCAACCGTATCTCATACACACACACATATATATATATTTGCAATTCTGCCCCTAATGGGTCCTCATATAAACTCTCCAAAAGCATCCACAACCCCTCATTCCAAGTCTCCTATTGTTTGTTCTCTGTTGGGTCGTGTTTGGTTGGTTCATTATTATTTTCAATGGGTTGTGTTGCCAGAGATGCACAGTTCCATGTTCTAGCAGTTGATGATAGCTTGATAGACAGAAAATTGATTGAGAGGCTCCTCAAAACCTCTTCTTATCAAGGTATTTTGATGCTTTATATATGTTTGATTCAGTATTTTTTTTTTAGAACAGTTCTCTATTTTTGAAGAGCAGAAAATTGTACAGAAACTTGTTTGGGGAAACTCTTCTAGAGAAAGTCTTTTCTGAGTTATTGAGAGATCCAAACAGACCCTTATTAATTTTATTTGATTTTTTACTGTTATTTCTTCTGGGTATATATATATATATATATATTTATCACAGTTACTGCTTTGGATTCTGGAAGTAAGGCTTTGGAGTTTTTGGGTTTGCAATATGATGATGAACAGAGAGATCCAACCTCTGTTATCCCAAACAATCATAGTCAAGTATAAATTTTAATTTCTTTCTTGGGTTCTTTAGTAATTATATATATATATATACTCTTAGAATTTTTATTGATGTATATGCTCTGTTTGTTATTGCAGGAAGTGGAAATAAGTTTGATAATTACAGATTATTGTATGCCTGGGATGACTGGCTATGATCTCCTAAGAAAGATCAAGGTGTGTTAATTGATCTATATTTTCAAATTATTTAATCTAACTTATTTATTATCTGACTTGATCAAATTTTACTGATTTTGACAAAATATATATCTGACAAGATTTCATGTGAATAGTTTGTAAAATAAATTAATTCATTATTAAACTGGTCACAAGTGATGAGTTGAATTTTATTTTAATAAAAAAGTATAATAAAACTTATTTTCTTGATTTTATTGCCCATTCATGGATATGAATTTCTCTTTGAAAGGCTATGTTTAATTAGTATCCAAACCTAAGTCACATAGAGCAGGGGCTGAAGTGACAGTGCCAAAGCGGTATATCCCAAAAAATCTTAGAGCGGGAGCGCCGCATTATAAATATATAAAATATTAATTTATAATAATAAATATATGTTTTAAATAAATTTCATGCAAATAAAAAGACAGGATAGTGAATCAAATATGTATAATCAATATAACCTACTTTATAAAAATGCATAAATTAACAAACATGACAATCAAATAAGTTGCTTTATAAAAATAAAAACATAACAGTGAATAGGGCATAACAGAAAAAGAAATATTCAAAAGTATTGTCTTTTATACATTTAACCTGCTTTAAGCTCTCAAGATGACAATCATTGTCTTTGAAATAACAATGTTCAAAAGCAAAAGATTATCTAAACTTTAAAATAGATATGAAATATCCAAACTTTCAAACCCAAAAGTTAATGAAAGTAAGTTACGTAAGTATTATCTAATGAAGGTAAGTTACTTAAGTATTATTAAATATTAAGTATATTGTTATATAACTTATATTATTTAATTTTTATCTATAAAGGACAGAGTTTACTTAATTAAATTAAATTAATTACTTTTTGACATAATTAATCTTATTTGGTCTATTTAAATTAGGGGTAAAATCAAAATTTCTCAAGATTCACACTAAATTCATAAATTTATTGTCAAAAGTAGTCGAATTCTTGAACAAAATACGCGATTTTACTTTACATAATTCATAGAATTAAATTTAAAAAACCGGCGAATTCTTAAATTGAATTCGCGAATTCAAAATTATGAATTCGCGAATTCAAAAATATGAGAGCGTGAAATTTTTACGAATTCGTTCTCAAAACGCCAATTCGGGCACGGAGCGATGGAGCTCCAGTGATTTGAGCGAATTATGTGACTTAGATTCAAACAACTGAACTTGTATATATATATTTAAATATATTCATGTTATTTTACAGGAGTCCGCATCTATGAGAGATGTACCAGTTGTGATCATGTCTTCAGAGAATGTCCCTTCAAGGATTAACAGGTAACGAAATTTATATAGGATTGGAAGTAAGGCTTTGTTTGGTTTAAAGATATAGGTGGAAAAGAAAAATGAACAATTTATGCCACTTCGAAGTTTCTAAGAACTTAAAATCAAAATATTGTGCACATTATTTGTTAGGTCCTGTTTGGTTCACATTTTGTTTTAATCCGAAACAAAACAAGAATCGGAACATGTTTGGTTTTGAAAAATATGATGGTCAGTTTAAAAATGTTAATTAAGAGTTTTTTAATAATTTTTTTACTGTTTGTCTATAGTGTTGAAACACGGAAAAAGGTCAAATTGCTATTTCAATTTTTGGCCACTCTATTCACAAGACGTTTCGGCACTGTGCAAAAGAAAACACATTTTATCAAATACATTTTTTCACAAAACTAAAAACACCCAAAACAAAACTCGTACTAAACAGGATATAGAAACTGTATTTTATAGTTTTTAAAAATAGTTTTCTATTTTTTAAGTTAAAATAATGTGAATTGTTTTAAGAAAACTAAACCAAACATGACCTTCACTTTTCCTAATATGGTTGAATGTGCAAAATTTCTTAACAATACTTTTGTGGGTATTGGTCAGATGCTTGGAAGGAGGAGCAGAAGAGTTCTTTTTGAAACCAGTTCAATTATCAGATGTGAATAAGCTTAGACCCCATCTCATGAGGGAAAAGGCTAAGGAACAACAACCCAACAATGACACAAGGAATGACATGGAAGATCTCATTTCAAATGATAGAACAAGACACAATGACTTGGAAATGGCTTAACAATGTATGTATAATTTTCATCAGTGCAAAAGAAGTTGCAACAGCATTTTTAAGAGATTGGTAAGACTCATAGAGAGAGATTATGTGTTTGTAAATTTACAAAATATAGAATTCATATCGTGTATGTAAATTTACAAAATATAGAATTCATATCGTGTATGTAAATTTACAAAATATAGAATTCATATCAATTTTGTCGGCTGATTAAATTGCATATCAATCTCCTTGGGGTTAATTGCAAAAAAACTCCATTGTTATATACAAAATGTGCAAGAAATTCTCTTATTAAATAATAAGTGCATATAAATTCTTATATTTTCAAAATTTGGAGCAAATTGCCCCTTATTTGTTAATTTTGACCAATTTTTATAAAAAAATCCCAAAATGCGCTCATTACAAATGTCAGCAAAAAAAATTATAATTAAATATGCCATAGGCCTCAATTTACTCTCTGTGTGTAATATATATATATATATATATATATATCACCTTCATCCCTCTTCCTAATTCCCCACCCACTGCCGCCACCTCCCCCACCACTACAACCACCACCATGAACATAATCCCATGAACACTACCCAACCCTCCACCACCCACCTCCACCTCCACGCCACTGCCCATTGTTACTCCTTTGAGACTTTTTTGTGGTGGGTTTGCCCACGACCTCTGCTATCCTCTGTTACACCTTCTTGATTCCATATATTATACAAATATAAAGGGAAAGATCCGGGAAAGCATCCACAAAAATAACTGTATCCAATTAAAATTTATAATTAGCATATCTCATTTTCCTTCCAAACAAACACTTTCCTAGCACAAATTCATCCACCAATGGTTCTTTCCTTCATATTCATTTATTCTGTTTTACTCATCTTCACCTTCTTCTTCTTCGCTCACATATTTCAACCAGACACTTCAAGAAACATCCTACCGAGCTCATTGTTAGGATTTATATGCACTAGCACAGTAAATTCCTATTTGGATTATAGTGACATATGTTCTCGACATTTCTGAAATATTTATGTTTGATATAATTGGTGAATTCAATGTATTATGTTTTGATTCACTATAAAATTGATAATGTCCATTTGATTACAAGAGATATTTATATATATGTATGTGATAGCAATCAATGCATAATATATAAATAGTAATTATAAATGGTTCATAGTCGATAATTATGGATGGACTCATAATTAATTAAGACTTGAACTGGATCCGCGTTAGGTTGAGATATATTGCGAGAGCCGTCGTATGCAATTGCTCCCTATCATTATCATGACATTTGACTCTTAAGTATGAGAAAAGTATAAACTCTTTTATTCATTAATAATTACATTGATTTGTTCGGCGGATACTTCGGAATCCTTAGACTGACACTTTGGGTAGTTATATAATTAATAGTTAGAGGGTTATATTTTCAATATTTGCATCGTTGCTTCTTGTATTTATTTTGTATTGATTATGGTTGATCACAAAGTAAATTCGAAGGCCTTCGTGTATTTTTAGACAAAATGATTTATTATATATTTATTTATTTAAATTATTATTTTTGTCAAACAAATGTTTTATTGTGATCGAGCCAGAAATAATTAAAGGTACCAAAATAAATATATTAATTAAGTAGTCGGATTGATGGATATATTTATCCGATAACTAATTATGCATAGAGGGGTCAAAGTGCAACATTGACTTAGAAGTTATTTATTATTTAATTGAAGTTCAATTAATTTTTTTTAATGGAGTAGAAATTAATTTATGAATTAATTGAATTGGGTCCATGGACCGAGCCAATTATTAATTCATTGTAACCAATAAAATAATAAATCCAAATGATTCTCACCCATAGCCTAACTTGATATTGGAATCCTATTAGATTTGAGACATGTGAATTAGATATTGAGAATGATTTATTGTTTCCTTTTCTTTATCTTTATGTAGCCTATATATATACATGGTCTATGTATATTTTAGGCATGATTTTTTGGAAAAAAAAAAGAATATATTTTCTCTCTCTAGAAAATTAGGGTTAGTGTTCTCATCTAATAGAGGCTCCCACAAGCTTATTTTTTCAAGGTCGTTTATGGAGGCTTATGAGTGATTCCTAAAGGTAAAACAATTACTAAGAAGATGGAGATTCAAGGAGAAGGTATCTTGCTAAGGGATCTACAATAAGTGAGAACATTCACTTTAGAGGAAAGATTTAAAAGTTTACTCAGACCTTTGATGTAAGTATTCAATCTGTTAATTGAATGATACATCATATTTTATTTTTGCATAAAACATGTCTCTATGTGATGAATCAAGATTTATGAATCAAAATCCATTGAAAAGTTTTTAAAACTAGCACGTTTCCCAACAGTGATATCAGAGCATGATTTGATTCATTGCTAGAGATCATGTTTTTATCAAAATTCATCATTCATGGATCCAATTTTGATATGCATATATTTATTTATTGATGTATGTTGATGTATGAATTAATATATTGATATATATTGATACATGATGTGTATGTATAATTGTGAATGGATGATGATGTGTGGTTGGGCCATGGATGAAGCTTATAGATTAATTGATTGTAATTTTATCTTTAGATGAATGTAATTAAGGCTTTGGTTCAGCCGTTTGAAAGTTCAATGATGTAATTTAATTTTTTCCATTGTATTTCAAATTATAAATTTATTTAAAGTCATGTAATCTTCATCAAAGGATGTTATGAAGCTTTAAGAAGGTCCAAAATGGTTAAATTAGGTTTCAGGAATTTTTCCAGAATTTTACTGGAATTTTTTGGGCTTAAATTTAATTTCTGGAATTTTTTAAATTAATTTCTGAAATTTTCTGTGGTTTTCTGGCGACAGGAGGACTGCCGGCGGCAAAGCAGCGCTGGAAGGGTGGCCGTCCAATCCCGTGTGGCGTAGGACAGCAGGACTCTGTGCAATCTCAACAAAAGCCCTTGGATTGCATTAGATCAGAGGGAAGGATCAAGTGAGGCACAAACGCGGTGCAATCATGCACCATCAACCAGTTGGCGCGTGTTCGTCACGCCAGTCACTTTCAGCGAACCAGGCGCGTGGCAGCGCGTGCCACGCACGTGGGTGCGCGTGAAGACACCTGCTGAACGCGTGTGGGCGCGTGGGGGAAAGTGAAGGGTGCGTTTGAACGTGTTTTGACTTCTACAGGTGCGTAGGACGTTTCAGTGGACCCTCGCGCAATAATTAGAACATTTAAATGTTAAAAGCTAAATCCATTTGCCATTTTTATTTGTTTTATTTGTGATTCATGGATGTATGTGATACATGGACTAGATAATTATTTTTTAATTATTAATCATGCGTTGGATCCATGATATTTTTTTAAATGACTTGATTTATATTAATAAAATTATGAAAATGAATTGGATTTGATTACTAATTAATTAGAGGGCACTAAAGGGGAAACGAAAAATTATTTTTTGTAAATTATTTTTTAAAGTGTGCTTTAAATTTAATATTAATGAATCATTTAAAAGTCCAGATATTTTCTAAATTTAATTGGATTAAAATCAAGGCGTTTTGCATGCATTATATCATGTAAATGAATAAATTAAAAACCTTAATTATGAACGATTAAAAATTGAGCGGGAGCGGGGATTTTTATACATTACCCCATGGCCTTCGTTATTAAAACCATTGTAATTAGATCTTAAAAAATAAGGCCCCACGCATGATTTGAAGAGTCTTAATATTACAAGAATGGTTGTCTTATGAAAATAAAAATATTAAATGTTCATTATAATTAGATCTTTAACAATAAGGCCCTACGCATGATTTAAAGATTTAAGGTTATAATGATAAGATATTTAATATTTTATTTTTCATTGGAGCATTAATAACGTTGTACACTCAATCTAAAATCAATAGTGTTAGCTCCCTAACGGAGTGGTTTACACTAGGTGATTTTAGAAAGGCTAAACAAAATCGGGAATCATTTCATATGATAGACACTACATTGTCTTAAGAAATATGGAAATGGTGGGATTTGCCCGCCAATAGCAATAATAAACTTCGCCAACCGAATAAGTTATTGGCGTATTGGTTATCCGACTTTTCATGCAGTGGTTAAGGAACCCACATATTATTATTTTAATGGAAGTGCTCACTGAATAACAAATGAATCCCAACAACAGTAATAATGAACTCCTCCATCAGGATAAGTTATTGACGTATTGATTGTATGATTTATTTTGCTACGAAGTTGAGGAACCCACATTAATTAAAAGGGATTGTTTTCTAATAACGATAATGATCTCTTATTCTATTTGAGATTCATTATATGATGTGGTTGGCAAACTCATTTTAATTTTAAATATGCATGATAGTATTAATAATTCACCTTGCATATTGTATGAATGCATTTATATTTAGATTATTTATGTCTAATCTATTTTATCTGCTTGCTTACATATTCAATGATACTGGACCTTATTAATATTGACTGGAAAAGGAATTTAGATATTTTATTCACAACGTAGTGGTACAAAATATATTTACTACTCCTAAACCTAATCCTTTTACTTTATGACACCCAAGAGAACATTAATGTTTTTAATAAGTGAAATAAGGCAAATGATAGGACTTGGTGCAATATTCTAGAGTTTACGTCGAATACGTTCCAAAGCTAACATTTACATTATTTAATTTTCTTCAAGCATTATGTTAAATATCAATGAGATTTAGTGAGATTAGATAGAGGAGATGTCTAAATACTATGTCAAACTTGAATACCATTAAGATAGCCTAAGGAACTCCAGTATGAGATCGTATTTTAAAAATGATTGTTTATTTTTAAAAAATTGAACTGGAGGTCAATAGGGCTGACTTGAATGATAAGTTTCAAATTGACATGATTATTGCCTTGTTACCAAACTGGTTCGGCTCTTTCAGAGTAAACTAAATAAGGAATCAGTTTGAGTTCACACTCGTTGATATTCTTATATAATTGGTAATAGATGAAGGAATAATCAAGAGCATGGGCGTTTCTATCAATCTAACCTAGTCTATACCATCTTCTTCTAGGCCCAAGTAGACGGGCAAAGGAAAGAAGAAGGATGATAATAGGACTAGGCTAGCACAAAACATGGGTATCCAAAAGATTAAAGGGAATAAGACAGTGTATGTTGAAGGTGAAATAAACTGTTTCTTTTGCCGCTAACTAACACACTAAAGGAGAGAACTGTCTAAGCAATGATGTGGCATAGGAAAATGTATATTTAATCATTGAGCCATGTTATGTGGTTGTATCTATTAATTCCTGATGGATAGATTCTGGAGCCACTAAACATGTTTGCAATTCGTTGCAAAGATTTCAGGAATCCAGAAGCCTCGATGACATGTATATATATTTGTCTTTTGACCTGATGCCAAGGTTGTAGCTAAGTCAGTGGGAGTATTACATTTGAAATTAGAGAGTATGAGGATATTAGTATTAGAGAATTATCTTTATGCACAGATGTTAGACGCAATCTAATTCTTGTTTCACTTTTGGTTTATAAAAACTATATTGTTATTTTGTAAAACTAGTTTTATAAAATTGAATAGATGTGTGATTGCTTCTGGTGCTTTGAAAGATGGTTGATCTACTATAATCACAAACTCTTAATATTTGCATGATGTAGAAACTAATGTTGTATTTTCTGGATTGAATGTTAAGAGAAGATTTGTTGTTCCTGACTCATTGTATTTTTAGTGTCTATTTTTGGGTTATAATCAGTCAAAATAAGATTCAAAAATTGGTCAAAAAATGTTTATAACCTAGTGAGGCAGAGGAGCCTAAACCCACTTGTGAATCTTGTTTTAAAAGATAGATAACCCTAAGGGCTTTAAATCAGCCAAATGAAATAGATATAAAGAACAATTGGAGTCGGTACACATTGACACGTGTGGTCTTGTGAACATCCAAGCAAGATTACTCATGTTGTGGATAAATTTACCTGTTGCGACACATGTCTTAAACTTTTGGTATATTCCGAGAGTGTTAAGACTGATGTGGAGCACAGATTAAATAAACTTATCAAAACACTTCGATTTGATTGTGGATGTGAGTAATTCTTGGGATAGTGCAAAGACTATATGGTCAATGAGGGTGTTGTGTACCAATTTTTTCCGCAATTTACGCTCAATGAATTGAGGTGTCAAATAGGAATAACAACATTCTGCTTAACATGGTTAGATCTATGATTTGATATGTTTCATTATCTCTTGCATTCAAGAGTTTAGCATTAATGATATCAATGCGCATTATGAACTGCATTCCATCTTAGTCTGTCTCAAGGATACCGTTTGAGCTGTGTTTTTGACTAAATCTTAGTTTGAATCACATGCACATATAGGGCAGTCTTGCATATGTGCGCTTGATATGGATAAGTAAGTTAGAAGCAGATCATAGGCATGCTTGATTTGATGGCTACTCTAAATGCACTAGGATGGATTATTTTATAATCTTAATGATAAAAGTTGATTGTTTACACTCACTGTTTATCTATAGGAGGATCATATTATGAATCATATACCTAGTAGCATAATGTTAGAGAATATGGCATGAGTACCAGATGTACCACAAGTGAACACACTTATTACAGAGATTGAGAATAATATATGAATTCCTGATTGATGCGTCAGCATCATCTAATACACAGATTCCTGGATCGGTACATTATTGTAGTGGGGGGATTATCATCCAATCTGACAGAATCATGTTTTTAGGTGAGACCTTTATGGACATCCCTGTAAAATATAAGTTGGACCCAGTAAGCTACACGGAAGTATGAACCGATATGGATATAGATCATTTTGGCAAGTTGCTATGAAATCAGAGTTGGAATCTATGTATTCTAATAAAATCTGGGATCTTGTAGAACTTTATAGTAGGATGATACCTATGGAAGGCAAGTTAATCTACAAAATGATACCAGAAGATTTCTTAGTGAATAAATCATTAGTGTACAAAGGAATGTCATTATTTTTCTAATTCTATATATATTGATGACATCCTACTCATTTAGTATGATATGGAAAGTTTTGTCATTAGTAAAGAGGTAGTTGTTCAATTATTTTGAAATAAATGATTTTAAAGATGTAAGGTATATTCCTAAGATCAAGCTTTTGCAAGATCATGTTAAAAGGAAAATAGGCTTATCTTAATAATCCTACATTGATTAAGTTTTGACCAGGTTTGGTATGCACAACTCAAAGAATGAGTTCTTGCTTTATTGATATGGATTACTCTCTCTAGTAAGTAGTTTTCCAAGACTAGCACAGGAGATTGAGCAAATGAGACTGGAACTATATGCTTTGGCATATGGGAGTCTCATATATGCCATGGTCTATACCATACAGGACATCTGCTACATTGTAAGGATAGTCAGAAGATATCAGTCCAATCCTGGACTTGATAACTGGTCTGTTGTGAAAAATATCATAAAGTACTTTAAGAGAACCAATGATCTTATACTCATTTATGGATGTGATGATGTGGTTCCAGTCAAGTATGATAGTTCTGTTTTTCAATCAGAAGTAGATACTATGAGGTTCATGACTTAGTGTATGTTCACTCAATGGAGGGGAAATCAGTTAGTAGATTGTTAAGTAGATTTCAACTGCTGACTTAAACCTGAAGGTGGAGTACATTGCAGCCTTAAAGGCAGCAAAGGAAGCCTTTTGGTTTGATCTCACTGATTTAGAGGTTGTGGAGCATACTAGCCTGCCTATTGAGCTATATTGCGACAATAGTGCAGAAGTAGTCCAAACCAATGACCCAAGGTTCCATAGAGGAACAAGGTACACTGAGAGAAAAGTATCATGTCCTACATGATATTGTCCGGCAAGAAAATTGCTCATGGCTAGAACATTGCATTGGAACACAACTTTGTTGATCCATTAATAAAGGTGTTATCGATCAACAGTTTTGATCATCACCTGGATAACATTGGAGTTAGATGAAATTTGAATTGGCTATGAGGGCAAGTGAGAGCTATTGGGATTTATATGCCCTGGCATAGCAAATTCCTATTTGGATTATAATGACATATGTTCCTAACATTTCTGAAATATTTATGCTTGATACAATTGGTGAATTCAATGTATTATGTTTTGATTCACTATGGAATTGACAGTGTCCATTTATATACAAGAGATATTTATATATATGTATGTGATAGCAATCAATGCATGATATATAAATAGTAATCACAAATGGTTCATAGTCGGTAATTATGGATGGACTCATAATGAATTAAGACTTGAACTGGATCCGCGTTAGGTTGAGATATATTACGAGAGCCGTCGTATGCAATTGCTCCCTATGACTGTCATGACATTTGACTCTTAAGCATGAGAAAAGTATAGATTCTTTTATTAATTAATAATTACTTTGATTCTTTTATTAGTTAATAATTACTTTTATTATGTAATTAATAGTTAGAAGGTTATATTTTCAATATTTGCATCATTGCTACTTGTATTTATTTTGTATTGATTATGGTTGATCACAAAGTAAATTCGAAGGCCTTCGTGTGTTTTTAGACAAAATGATTTATTATATATATATTTATTTAAATTTTTATTTTTGTCAAACAAATGTTTTATTGTGATCGAGCCAGAAATAATCAAAGGTACCAAAATAAATATATTAATTAAGTCGTCGGATTGATGGCTATATTTATCCGATAACTAATTATGCATAGAGGGGTCAAAGTGCAACATTAACTTAGAGGTTATTTATTATTTAATTGGAGTTCAATTAATTTCTTTTAGTGGAGTAGAAATTAATTTATGAATTAATTGAATTGGATCCATGGATCGGGCCAATTATTAATTCATTGTAGCAAATAAAATAATAAGACCAAATGATTCTCACCCATAGCCCAACTTGATATTGGAATCCTATTAGATTTGAGACATGTGAATTAGAGATTGAGAATGATTTATTATTTCCTTTTCTTTATCTTTATGTTGCCTATATATATACATGGTCTATGTATATTTTAGGGATGATTTTTTGGAAAAAGGAAAAGGAATATATTTTCTCTCTCTAGAAAATTAGGGTTAGTGTTCTCATCTAATGGAGGCTCCCACAAGCTTATTTTTCCAAGGTCGTTCATGGAGGCTTATAAGTGATTCCTAAAGGCAAAACAATTACCAATAAGATGGAGATCCAAGGAGAAGGCATCTTGTTAAGGTATCTACAATAAGTGAGAATATTCACTTTAGAGGAAAGATTTAAAGGTTTACTCAGACCTTTGATGTAAGTTTTCAATCTGTTAATTGAATGATACATCATATTTTATTTTTGCATAAAACTTGTCTCTATGTGATGAATCATGATCTATAAATCAAAATTCATCGAAAAGTTTTTAAAACTAGTACGTTTCCCAACACTCATTGCCTCTCTGAAGCTCAAATTACTGACATTAGTTCAAATTTTTGATATGAGTTCAGTTGAATTTAGTTTAATTGCTTGTTACTATGCACAATTGCATGCTTTAAATTTTGTACTTTGCATCATTGATATATATTGACGGCAACTCTCATGTCCATTTCGCTATCATCACTACACCACCACCCACATCGCTACCTCCACTGTCGCCACAGTCACACCACCACCACCACCACTACCTCTCTCTAACACCCAAATACCCATCAAAATTAATCAATCAATCAACATAATTGCGAACCAAGAAGTTGCGATTGTGAGAAGAAATTGAGATATGGAGGTTAACTGTGGACATCTTTCGTGGTGGTGTCTCTTGCATGACTCTTTCTCTTGTTGCTCTTTCTTTACCCTAATGAACAAGGATCATTTGTCTCATATCGAAATCAGATGGGAAAGTGATTAGTTATAAATGGGTAGATATGCAATACTACCTAATAGCTTGGGCTTTTGGGTAAATGGGTAAAC
Organism: Cornus florida; assembly: GCF_030987335.1. Lineage (NCBI taxonomy): Eukaryota > Viridiplantae > Streptophyta > Magnoliopsida > Cornales > Cornaceae > Cornus > Cornus florida. Next base: position 63,637,779 of record NW_026775572.1, on the reverse strand, counting down.
GCCCACCCGTTACAGTTGGTATTTGAACCAGACCCAATTCTTGATCCGGTGTCACGCCAAGCGCCTGGCCTGAAAAGTGTCTGGGTAAACACCCCGGATAGGAAGGTGGCCCGAGCCGTAATGAGACAACTGGATCTAGACTTAGAGGTGGAGTGAATATGTTTTGTAGAACTAATTACCGGTTTTAACTAATTTTCAAATTAAATTTGAACAAAAAGTATAACTCAAAATCATAACAAGTAAATAGTGAAAATATAATCAAATTGCAACAAAAATAAGCCCAGAAAACATAAAATGGAAAACCCTAAATATAAAAAAACACAAGACTCAATCCAAGACAAACCAAATCCACTATAAGAGAATATGATTTACAACCTAAATTACGAGATTTTATCCAATAATTTCCTAAATACTTCTTGACACAGAACGAGAAAAAACTTTATTGTGTTGTTGCATTGTGCAACAGGTGCATCCAACTATTCATTATCAGTGTGTGTAATACATGCGTGGGCATATATATTACATCAATGGTCCAGATGCGCTCATTGCATGGTACAATGGACGTAATGAAGTTTTTCTCGACACATAAGACTCTAAACTTTTTCTCGAAAGTCTCCGAACAATTTCTCAACGCGTTAACAACATTCATTCCTCATAAATCTACTTATCTAGTGATTCAGTCTCAACTACTAATCCTTTATGCATCAATCAGATAGTGGATTGAAAAGTTGTGTTGAGCTCATAGTACTTATATTGGCAACCAAGTAATAGAGAGGAATTAGAATAGGTTGGGTTAATTAATCAACATCACTACAATGGGTTTCAATAGAAACCTTGATGGATCAAAATCTTCTGTAAGTTTAGGGTGAACTGTATTAAACCCCCCTTTTTTATTTGTGTTTTGCATCCTCAATTATTCGAAGGGGTGATTTAACTAACGGAAATTAGCTGAAAGGGAGCTGTTTAGATATTGAGTTTTCTTATATAGTATTGAGACAAAAATGCCCCTATACCTATTTTAATATACCCCACATGTATATCACTCCATTATCACCTTAGCCACATATCCTCTTCCATTGCAGCAACACATACTCTTCTTTTTGCTCAACTTATTTTATTTATCCATCATATATATATATATATATATATATATATATATATATATATATAGCATACATACCATTATAATATTATATATAATATGTACCATAATATAATGGTATATATAATATGTACCATTAAATATTATTTATACTATATTTGAATTTCCATTCAGCCTTCAGACCTATATAAATCCGGGCTTTTCCTTGAAATTTATCTGCTAATATATATATATATTGTGCATTCATTTCTTTGGGTTTTTTATTTATTTTATTTATTTTCATTTAATACAAATTTGTTCAAGGGTTTCATCATCTACTACTATGAGAAATAATGCCTAATTTTTTTAAATTTATTATTATTTATGCCTACATGTTTTTCTTCTTTTTTTATTTATTTTATAATTTATATTTCAAAATAGTTTTTTTCTATAAAAAAATCTATTCCTAAATTAGGAATTATTTCTAGAAATAATGCCTAATTTTTTGGAATTGTTTAACGAAAAAAATAATTTAAAAAAAAAATTAAATAAAAGTCTGCTTCCAAGACATTAATTTCTATGGATGTTGTCATTTAGGTTATTTAAATAAAAAAAAATCAAGACGCACCCACAAAGTAGATTTTCAAATAGGCTTAATGCGTATTTAAGTCAAAGTAGTTTGTTAAGTTACCCCCTTGGATAGTTGAAGGGATTTTTTTGGTAAAAAAAATTGAAAAGTAAACACAAATAAAAAAGAGGTGTTTAATGTAGTTCACCCATAAGTTTATACTTATAAAAAAAAAAAAAATCCAATAAGGAAGTTTCCAAAGAAAGTTTAAAAACAATTTGGGGAATCAAATTAAATTGTAATCATAAAAATATTGAAATCTAGATATGCATGTATGAATCTTTAATTTGCTGAATTCATTAATGTGCCAATTTTATACCCTTGTAAAGAAGATTATCAGAATAATCTTGAATGTAGTATGAATTCCATGATCCATCTTTAACTTTAGGAGGTAACTTACAGTAACCAACCTTCAAATATTCTTAATTGAAGCTAGAAATTGAGACAATTGTAATAGACTCGATTTTAATCGACAAAATTTGCCAACCAAAATTTCAAAACAATTTCAATTCTGTGCATCCAAAGACATACTATGGGCTCTTTATTGACTTGGATCACAAGTAAATTCCAACAATATGTGAAAGCAAATATTTTTAATGATAATTTGCAAACTCATTCCGACTACTTAATTGCAGTGACTATAATTTTATACACACTATTAGTAGCTAAAAAGCACAAGTGCTGAAGCAAAAAAATGATCAGATTCCCACACTAAAACAAAAAAAATGGATATAATGACAGCCACAGATGGATTTGATTGTATGGTTGAGAGATTTTTTATTTTTTATTTTTTATTTTTTTATGGTGATGGAGTCCATTGGATGATGTCTCTGGAGTTGGGGATAGGGAGAGGAAGGCTTGTAATGCCACAGTGAGGTGAAATAAGGTTTTTGATGTGTCGAGGCCAAACCTATTGGTAATTTAAGATCGTACATACTTCGGCATGCCTGATGATATTCCAGCTTATTCTTAGCATTATATGGCCGTATTTAATAAGCTGGAAATACAATGTTATCACTATAACTAGAGATATTTTATAACTATTTGTATCTTGTTTAATAACTTAATAATAATCGTGTTCAAATTTTTTATTTTTGGTTAAAAATTAAATTAAAATTCATTATTTTGTTGAATTGTGGAATCTACTTAATTTTTTTCTTCCAAAAATTAAAACAATTGATAAAAGAAATTTGATTTTCTAACAATGCTTATTTCTTTACATTTCATCTCCATAATTTTCTTCTAACATCATTTTTTTTTTTTTGTCCAAGTTATATTTTTTTTCATTTTCTCAAGATATATATACTGTGACTATTTATTTTTAATAAGAGATGACATGAGAGAAGAAGGGAGATGGGCATTTTATGGAGAGTGAAAAAAGAGGAAATCAAAAGTTACTTTTATTTAATGACTTTTTTTTTTTTTTTTTTTTCTCTGTTTTTGTCTTCTTTCAAACAATACCATCTTTGTGCTCCTTACCATCTTCTTCTCACTTGCAGACACCTATTGTCACGCTGTCGAAATACTCAGAAAAGGCTTCAAGGATACTTTCCTCTTCATTATCCATTGTTCTTGAGACTTGAAGTCCATCAACAATGAAGAACAATTCATCCCATAGGCCTCTTGGGCCAAAATTGGAGGAGACGGAGGCGACGACGACGGAGCAAATAAGAGCAGAATACAAGAAAATCTATGAAGCAGTTAGGCAAGAAAATTTGTGAAGGGTATTGCATTGCTGGATGGCGTAAGCCTTCACTATCAGAGCTCAGCGTTGTCTCATCGACTTAATTCTACAATTTACCTGTATATCGTGTCAAAGACGGACGATAACAACCTCATCAAGAAAATTTGCTTTGACAAGGTCGTTGAGTCGATGAAGCAAGCCATTTTTTTTTATCTCCCACCTCTTTTCTCTTCCTTCTTTTATATGGCAGACTACTTTTTGCATGCAATAATTTTGATGAAACAATATCTATTTGTACGGAAGCACTAAAGGTTGAAAATCCCATTGATCCTGCACTACATACGTTTCCTGGTGAGGGGTTCTAAAACGTATGTAGAAGAGAGGATCGATTCTACTAAAAAAAAGTTTATTAAACTAGTAGAAAGCTCAAAGGCGACTAAGCTTGAAGGAGGCTTGAAGAGTACAGATGGTATGGTTGAGGGCTATGAGGAGGATGGGATGGGATTAATTTCAAATTCTAATAGTAGAGATAGCAATCAGGGGCATGACAACATTAAACAGGAAGAAGAAGGGCAGTTAAAGAACTATGTGTCAACAGAGGTAATGTGGTTCTGTTTCAAATTTGATTTCCTTTGTCACAAATTAAAGTATTTGAACATACTTTGAGAGGTTATTCGAAGCACTGCAAAACTAACTTGTTTTAGTTATAATGGTATTATTTAATTTTTTGGGTCATTGTTTTTTTTTCTTTTCCTTCTTCTTTTTACATTTTAATTTTATTATTGTTCTGATATTGCTATTCATCGACTTATTTTCTGCTCTAATTTTATTTATTTATTTATTTTGTATTTAATTGAACACTAAAACATCCATGCAATCTACTATTTATCTCTCTCCAAATATACCAAAGTCCAGCAGCAAACAGACTCTAAAGTGTTTTAGATTTGTGATAAAGTTTATCCATCCACAGGTAAAGATCCCATACAGAATTCACGTCCCGAAATTTATACATATGCCAGCCTAATAACTCACCCAACCAAGTCCAAAAACCATGGGAGAAAGGACTCTGTATTATCAAGACTATGCTGGCATAAATAGCATGTAGATTGTAACAGCCAAACACACCTTCTTGCTTTGCAAGTTACTCATTGAAGGCAATCTGTCCAGAAAAACATCACAGGATTCCAACCAATCCAGATAAGACCTCCAAAATGAGCATCATAATTATTAATCCAACACTAATCATTCACAGTAAAATTATTAGCTTTAACTCTAGTTTCTAATAAACAGACAAACTGTGAGCCATTTATGGCAATCCAGTTCCTTACCTCTTTTTGTCTCCTAGGCTTATTTAAGCCTCTCACATTCCATGCTCCTATTATTAGAAAGAGGAGGAGGGTTGAGACAACTGCCCCACCTTGCTTCTAGTAAATTTAGTTGATGTCTCGATCCCTGCCTGCTTTGGTTTCTGATTAACCCTTTGCACATGATCAGTAAATTCAGTCTTCTCTACCCTAGCTTCCTCTGTGAGAAAGCTAGCACCTAAGCCTTTTCCTCTGGTTTTAGGTTCTTTTTCGATATGCCAATGTTTCATGGGAAATCTTAAATTATTTCCTTTAGTTCATTTATGAGTTCCCTAAAGAGTTTTGTGGCTAAATCTGATTTTATTTTATTTTTTACTCTCTAAGTTTTTTTGTTTTTGTTTTTGTTCTTTTTTTGGAAAAAAAAAATTGTGATTGAAAGTTTCAATGTTTCATAATATAACTGCTAGAATTTGTCTTAGTTGGGCTGCCAAGTCTAAACATTGTTGGTTTTAGTTTTTTTCTTTTTACCAAAGTGATAGTTGAAGATTTAAACACTTCTTGTGGAGTGGGAAATTAGAGGTTAAAATGGAGTCAAGTGACTTTGCTAATTTCAGAGGGAGGTTTTAATCTTAGAAAAATACAAGGTGAATCTGGAAACAAATTCTTAGGGTTAGACAATTGCTCTTACAAAACCTTGAGTTTAGAGTAGGGGATGGGATGAAGTTCAAGATGATTACAAACCCTTGGCGTTACAATCAATCCTTAATCCACAGATTTGGAGCTACATTGCTTAGGCAAGTGGATAGGCAAGCTATATTAGCAGAACTTATTAGAAATGGCAAATGGGATAGACCTGATTTTATCCCTGGGACAGTGTTTAATGTTATCCAGAGGATCAATATTGTAGCAGGTTCAGACATTATAGGATGGAAACAAGCTTGGAACTCATGCAGATATACAACTCCAACAGTGAACTGATGAGAGGTCATACAAGGTATGTGATGCTGAACAGAGGATCAAGTACACAAAAAAGGAGGTTATTAAACTCATAGAAAACTCAAAGAAGGCTAAGCTTAAAGGAGGTTTAAAGGGCTATGAGGAGGATGAGATGGGATAAGTGTAATACTCCCAGATTTCCGGATGTGAGTTGGCTAGGCCCACACCCGACTACCCGAGGATATCAAACAAATTAGCAATAATCGAACACAGAATATAATTAAGATAAACATGAGTAAATAAAATTCACTGGAAAGAAACTAAATGAAAATCCTTTATTGAAAACTTCAGAATAAATCTTATAAATAAGAACTAGTCTGTTACATCCAACTTCTCAATTTATAATACAACTCGGGAATCCATCTGGTGGACCCCTAATCAAAAGCCAATACTAGAAAGCGAACAACTAAAAAGAAGTCCACTGCTAAACCATGAAGAACCTCCTACATCGTCGGTAGAATGAGTAGTCGTCTCTGCACAGCACGAACAAGATCTAAGACCTGGAATCGTCCGTTACCTGAAAAATAATAGTGGGTCAGGCCCACGAACAAGTTCTATCCTAACTACAATCCAAGCAGATACTCGATACGCATATACATCCTAAGCAGTTCAACAATAGTTAATAGTCCTTACATAAGTATATTCACACTACAGGACTCTCACTAGACTATGGAGGGGGTCTCAACCTGAATAGAAGGTAACATGCAATACGCACCTGAGTGGGCATGACTACTTAAGCCTAACAGGGTATACCTCAACCAATATAGCTAGCTACGCATCCTATTGCATATACGCACCCTAACCGTTGACTGTGAGACTCAAACTCAGATCGCAGTACCATAATTTATATATATATAAATTCTCATCCAAACCAATGTAGTGCCGCTCAACTGTTCGTCGCTCAAGACACCATATTTAATCAGGATTTTAAATGTTTTAGTTAAAACCCTATCCTTCCTAATACAGAAATATAAACAACCATCCAGTATGTCGTTCAACTGTTTTAGTTGACATGACACGAAACCATGTAGGATTTAACTGTATTAGTTAATCCATTCCGTATGTATGAATGGGTTGGAATTAGCGTTCTGATCTAATCCGTCCCTCCGTATCCCACCGTCCCATACCGGTGTATACCATGCAAATGATCCGTAATGATGCAACATTTTGAGCAGTTCATCAAAGAAAGTCCACATAATCCATATAGTTGATAATACAGAATTTAAACAGTTTATCCACTAACAATCCAGAATCCATCCATCTACCAACGAGACAAAGTTTACTAAATCATCAAGTTCAAATCCAGCATTCATCCCGTTAATTGACAGAAAATATATATATATATATATATATATATATATATATATATATATATATATATAATGCTTCAATTAATTCTAGTCTGACATCCAATTAAATTGACAACACAGGTAATAAATGCAATTATCAGCTATATAACCTATCCTGCAGTAATCCAACATTCACAGTTGACCATACAAATAATAAATGTAATTATCCACTCTATAGTATATCCAACAAGTCCATGGTCACTCAATAAATTGTAAATATGAACTGCTTCACATTATGCATGACAAAAGCTTGTTAATTAACAAACTTATTTAGCCCTACCTCAACCAGTACCATAGTTTTTAATACATATCAAATATATATAAACCTTAAATGAATCCAAATAAACATAATAGATTTGTTTTACAAACTTGCATACTTATCCTATACTACTCCACCATTGTCTAAGTGTGAACAATACACTCAATGTAAATGCACACCTTCCATCCCTTACAGGTATGTAATTCATTCTGTAGTCCTACATGCCTATAATCCATCACAGAAATCTGAACAGAGCCTAACTCCATTCCCAAATAAACTGCTACAACTAAGGTTGTGTGGTTTAGATCCTAAGTCCCAAAACAGTTTACTAGTTTGCTTAGAATTTCTTTATTGTTCCAAACAACATTACTGGTTGGTTGAATACGAATTAATGAGCCCTCTAAAGACCTAAATTAATCCCACTCATTAACCCAAATCCTATTTACAGCTCCTAAACACCTCCGCCATAACAAAACCAGCCCCAGAACTCTCAAAAACTCACAAAACTGGAAACACACGAGGAGAGCAGGCTCCCACAAGGTGGAGCCGCCTCCACCAATGCTTGAGCCGGCTCCAGACCATGGTAGAGCCGGCTCCACACCATGTAGAGCCGGCTCCATGGTCTTTTGGAGCCGGCTCCATGGTCTTTTGGAGCCGCCTCCAGTTCTCCCTCTCCTCTATTCGTTTGCTTCTTTTCCGTTTGCCTGCACTACTTCCGTCCTTTTGTGTTACAGCTTTTAACACCCTTGTTTGTGTTCAAAACCACCCAGAGGAAACCCATCTAACCCTTTCTACCATTAATTAACAGTAATTTAAAAGAACAATTGCACAGTTAAATCCAAAACAAACAGTTCGTAACAAGTTCCAGCACATACTGTTATAAGGAGTTCTAAACATGCAGAGTCAGTTTTAAATTTCATTTAACGATTTCCTGGAACTACTTAGGCATGCAAAGAACACAAGTAAAAGGGAAAGAGATGAGGTTAGAACTTGCCTTTAGCTTTTCCCCATCTCAATTCTCCAGCGACACCTTTGTTTATCTCTCTGTTTCCTCCCAACTGCTCCAAAACTTCTCACCACCTTACTGTGTCGTAATGATATTCTAAAACCCTAGGCAAACCCCTTAGATGAGTATATATAGGCAAACTAACCCTAGGCTCACATAAAACCCTAATATAACTCACTCGGCCCATAAACAAAAACCTACAATTAAATTCTATTTAATAAAACAATAATAAATCAATTAAATCAAATTATCCAATTAAGTCAATTAATGCAAATAATGTTAAATAATTCAACTAAGACAATTAAACCAAAATAATAAACGCAAATAAATAATTAACAAATAAATCAATTCAAATAAACAATTTGCCACATAAGCATTTATTCATAAAATTAATAAATAAAATAAAAATGCACATAAAATAACATTTAAATTTCAATTTTATCCCTTTTTAAAGTAGGGGTATTACAATAAGTTTTAGATTCTAGAAACATTTAGAATTTGTGACAGCACATACAAATCAAGCACGACATCGTGCACATCATGCACGGCTTATGCACGACCCCATTGAATAAGTACATATACCTCTTAATCAAATATTAACGATATTTTATTTTTTGTGAATAGTTATTTTGATCTCATCGACTTAAATCTTCTATTTGCCAGTATATTGCATCAAATTAGATAATAGCAACCTTTTAGAAAAAGTATATTTTAAAATTTCATAATTTTCTTGTAACATCATTTTTTTTTTTTTTTTGTCCAAGTTATATATATATATATATTTTCATTTTCTCAATATATATATACTTTGATTATTTATTTTGATAACAGATGACATGAGAGAAGAGAGGAGAGGGGCATATTATGGAGAGTGAAAAAAGAGGAAATCAAAAGTAAGTTATTTTTTTTATTTTATTTTTTTTCAAATAGTACGATCTTCATGATATATGAGGAGGATGAGATAAGTTTCAGATTCTAGAAGCATTTAGAATCTGCGTCGGCACGTGCACATCAAACACGGCCTCGTGCACATCATGCACGGCACGTGCATGACCCCATTGAATAGGTAAATATACCTCTTAATCACACATTAACGATATTTTGTTTTTGGTGGATATTTATTTTGATCTCATTAACTTAAATCTTCTGTTTGCCTGTATATTGCATCAAAGTTGGATAATAGCAGCCTCTTAGAAAAAATATATTTTGAAACTTCATAATTTTCTTCTAACATCAATTTTTTTTTTTTTTTTTTTTTTTTTTTTTTTTTTTTTGTCTAAGTTATATTTTTTTATTTTTCATTTTCTAAAGATATATATACTATGACTATTTATTTTTGATAAGAGATGACATGAGATAAGAGGGGAGAGGGGCATTTTAGGGAGAGTGAAAAAAGAAAAAATCAAAAGTAACTTTTATTTGTTTATTTTTGTCTCTTTTCAAACAATACGATCTTCGTGCTCCTTACCATCTTCTTCTCACTTGCAGACACCCATTGCCACGCAGCCGAAATACTCATAAAAAGCTTCAAGAACACTTTCCTCTTCTTTATCCATTGTTCTTGAAACTTGAAGTCCATCAACAATGAAGAATAATTCATCCCACAGGCCTCTTGGGCAAAAATGAAGGAGACGGAGGTGACGGTGATGGAGACGGAAACGGGGATGGAGCAGATAAGAGCAGAATACAAGAAAATCTATGAAACAGTCAGGGCAGGGAAATTTATGAAGGGTATTGCATTGCTGGACGATGCAAGCCTTCGCTATCAGAGCTCAGTATTATCTCATCGACTTAATTCTACGGTTTACCTGTATATCGCGTCAAAGAAGGACGATAACAGCCTCATCAAGAAAATTTGCTTTGACAAGGCCGTTGAGTCGGCGAAGCAAACCGTTTTTTTTTCCCCCACCTCTTTTCACTTCCTTCTTTTATATGGCAGACTACTTTTTGCATCCAATAATTTTGATGAAACAATATCTATTTGTACGGAAGTATTAAAGATTGAAAATCCAATTGATCCGACACTACATATGTTTCCTGGTGAGGGGTTCTACAATGTATGTAGCACTGAAGAAATGATCGATTCCACTATAAAAGAGTTTCTTAAACTGGTAGAAAGCTCAAAGGCGGCTAAGCTTAAAGGAGGCTTGAAAAATACAGATGGTATGGTTGAGGGCTATGAGGAGGATGCGATAGGATTAATTACAAATTCTTGTAGCAGATATAGCAATCAGGGGCGTGACAACACTGAACAGGAGGAAGAGGGTTCGATGAAATTTATAGGGCAGTTGAAGAACTACATGTTAATAGAGGTAATGCGGTTCTGTTTCAAATTTGATTTCCTTTATCACAAATTAAAGTATTTGAATACACTTTGAGAGGTTATTTGAAACACTGCAAAGCGTATAACAGTATAGGAATTAACTTGTTTTAGTTACAATAGGATTATTTAATTTTTTGGGTCATAGTTTTGAAGCGCTACGAGGAAGATGAGATATGATTAGTTTCAAATTTTAGAAACATTTAAATCTACGTTGGCACGTGTACATTAGGCACGGCCTTGTGCACATCATGCACGGCTCGTGCACGACACCATTGAATAGATACATATATCTCTTAATCATACATTAACAATATTTTATTTTTGGTAAATAGTTATTTTGATATCATCGACTTAAATCTTCTGTTTGACTGTATATTGTATCAAAGTTGGATAATAACAGTATCTTAGAAAAAATATGTTATGCAGATGTCGTTGAGTCGGTGAAACAAGAGGATTTTTTTATCCCCAACCTCCTTTCTCTTCCATTTTCTTTATGCAAGACTATTATTTGCATTTATAGATTTTGATGAAACAATATATATTTGTACCCAAGCATTAAGGATTGCAAAGACCATTGATTCTGTAATAGATATATGTGCTGGTGAGAGGTCATACAAGGTATGTGATGCTGAACAGATGATTGAGTACACAAATAAGGAGTTTATTATACTCGTAGAAAATTCAAAAAAGGCTAATCTTAAAGGAGGTTTGAAGGGCTATGAGAAGGATGAAATGCGATTAGTTTCATATACACTTAGAATCTGCCACATCACATGCACATCAAGCACGGCCTCGTGCACATTATGTGATCGGTCGATCAACTAACATCAACCTTCGCAATAGCACGAATCATTGTAAAATAGGGCTATTGGTCGGGTAAGTCGAACCACTGGGACTGCGCTAGTCTATGGCAACCTAAGTGTCTAGAATTGTTCTTAGAATGATAAGGGGTTTATAGAGGGTTTTGGTTGTTTGTCACTTAAACTTAGAACTTAGAATGCATAAAATAGTAGTGCTAGTAAATGAGAGTTAGAGATAATAAAAGGGGAAACTAGAGAAGTGAATCCACCTACGCCCTAAATACATGCTAAATCAAGACTAAATTGGGGATAAACACTATATAAGCAATGATCAAGAATTATGTAGCAACACATAGTTGCTTCATAACCAATAAAAAGTTCATGAGATTAAAACAAGAATGGTCTATCAAAAGACAACACATTTGGACTACCTAGACTAGGGTGTAGTATCAAATACATTAACTTAAGCAAAAGACCATCAAGTATTCAATCAAATGATGAAGCACATGAAAGTAAGAATCAAGCATAGTCCATCAAAGGAGGTACCTAAGCAATGGAATATCAAGTTTCAAAATTAACATGCATTGAAAACCATTCATAGTTAATATCTTCATTGTCACTATGAAAATAAAAGCAATAAGACTAATGTAAGAATCATCAAGACAAGCTAAATAACTCACATCAATCATTTAAACATGAATATTCATTACAAGAAGTAATAAGCTCTTAAACTATGAAAAGACCAAAGTTTATACATTATAATCCCCAAAATAGAACCTAATCTAGAACATGAACAAAAGGGGAGGCTTCATCACCTCCCTAGATGAGGTTTAGTTACCCATGAGTGAGCTAGGAGAAGGAAGAAGCTTGCCCTTTTCCTCCATTTTCGAGCTCCCTTCCTTTTGCTCCAAGAACCCTCTTCTTCTTGCTCTCTTCTCTCTCCTCTATCTTGCTAAAGATCCAAGATTCCTAATGTGTGGCCCTTGGGTAGCTTTTTATGCTCCAATAACACCCTCTCTCTCCTCCAAGGAACACCTCCAACCACTTCATAAAGAAGGAAGATGGCATTGAGGAAACCAATGTGCAAGTGGCTGAAATTGAGCCATTTTCGAGTGCAATCTGCCTGATTTTCGAGCACTCGCAAAGTGATCTCGAGCACTCTAACTTAGTGCAATGTGCAACATGCTCCTCTTGCTCAGCGCTGACCTATTTTGGGAAAACTGCTATAACTTTGTGCCCCGAACTCCGAATGATGATCTGTTTGAAGATTTGGAGAGCTGATTCAGTGCTTTAAAAACTTCATGTTTGATGAAGACACAATTCTCAAGTCTGGTTGGTCGAAAATGGGGAGAAAGGCAGTACATCAGTGCTGCCAGGCAGTTCTGCGCACCTCTGTTATGAAGATCATAACTCTCTGCTCCGAACTCCGAATGATGAACCACTTGAAGATTTGGAAAGCTGATTCAGAGATCTAAATCTTTCATGTTATGATGGAAGTCTAGTTCTTGAGTTTGCTAGGTCGAAAATGGCGACAAAAGTCAGGATCACTGCTGCCAGAAATTCAGAAATGGCATCCTTTTTGTTCAAAATTCCACAAGGCCTCATTTTTGCTTCCTTTTTACACTTCAACCTGAAAATGCATAAAAACATGCAAATGGAGTTAATCTACATAAAATAATTAATAACTGGACTTTGTTAATGTAATTTAGGGCGCTTGAATATACAATATTCGGCGCTTATCATTATGCACGGCTTGTGCACGACCCCATTAAATAAATACATATACCTCTTAATACATTAACGATATACCAGTATATCGTGTCGAAGACGGACAATAATAGCCTCTTATCAAGACAATTTGCTTTGACAAGGATGTTGAGTGGGCGAATCAAGCCATTTTTTTTTTATCCCCCACCTCTTTTCTCTTCCTTCTTTTATATTGCAGACTACTTTTTGCATTTAATAATTTTGATAACAATATTTATTTGTACGAAAGTATTAAAGGTTGAAAATCCATTTGATCCTGCACTACATTCGTTTCCTGGTGAGGGGTTCTACAACGTATGTAGCGCTGGAGAGAGAATCGATTCCACTAAAAAAGAGTTTATTAAACTGATAGAAAGCTCAAAGGCGGCTAAGCTTGAAGGAGGCTTGAAGAGTACAGATGGTATGGTTGAGGGCTATGAGGAGGATGATATGGGATTAATTTCAAATTCTAGTAGTAGAGATAGCAATTAGGGGCGTGACAACACTGAATAGGAGGAAGAGGGGTAGATGAAATTTACAGGGCAATTGAAGAACTGCGTGTCAACAAAGGTAATGTAATTCTGTTTCAAATTTGATTTCCTTTGTCATGAATTAAAGTATTTGAACACACTTTGAGAGGTTATTTGAAGCATTGCAAAGCATATAACAGCATATGGATTAACTTGTTTTAGTTTTAATGGGATAATTTAATTTTTTGGGTCATTGTTTTGAAGGGCTTTGAGGAGGATGAGATAGGATTAGTTTCAGATTTTAGAAACATTTATAATATGCGTCGGCACGTGTACATCAAATACGGCTTATTGCACATCATGCGCGGCTCGTGCACGACCCCATTGAATAGATACATATATTTCTTAATCATACATTAACGATATTTTGTTTTTGCTGAATAGTTATTTTGATATCATCGACTTAAATCTTCTGTTTGACTGTATATTGCATCAAAGTCGGATAATAACAATTTCTTAAAAAAAATGTTTTGAAAATGCTGTTGAGTCAAACAAACGAATTTTTTTTATCCCCAACCTTTTTTCTCTTCCATTTTCTGTATGCAAGACTGTAATACCCCAAATTTTAAAAGGATATTTTTGGTATTTTTATTTTTGATTTCATGGTCTTTTTATTGGATCAATTGTTTTATTATTGTGTTGATTAACTTGCATGTATTTTAATTAATTGTTAATTATTTAATTGTTTTAATTATTTAATTGGCTGTTAATTAATTGGTTGTTAAATGTTGTTTTTTTTTTTTATTTCTTTTTTTAAGTCATTGTTATTATTTTTCTTGTGGGTATAAATTTACGTAAGTTCATATAGCCGGTATTGTTTAAACCTAGGTTGTTCAATGGGTCAAGTTGTATAAGGATTAGGGTTTAGAATTTAAAAGTCTATATATATGCATATTCTACGTTGGTTTAGGGTTAGAAACACAATCCTAGTTCTTATAGTCACTGTGAAACAAAGAAAACATATAGAGAGTAATAGTTGTGGATTTGGGAGAAGCAGAGAGGAGAACTTGAGAGAGTTACAGAAATGAAGGAAGTTGGGGTTATGGGTTTCAACTGAGACTAAACTTAGAGTGACGAAGGTGGAACAACAGTAGGAGACCTCGTTGGAAAATTCAGGATACGACAGTTTAGAGTTTCAAATCTGAAACTCAAAGGCAAGTCACTATTCTTCTCCTTCCCTTTAATTCGTATTCTGTGCATTCCTAGTAGACTCCAGGGATTTACCAAGCATTAAAACAGATTAGATTGAAGGTAATATTAAGCTTGAAATCATGTTTGTATCAGTGGTTTAAACGTTGCATAAATCTGTGTTGATAGGAGGTTGCTCTGTAAATTGTCCATGTTATTGTTACGTATAAGCTTTGTTTAATAGGGATTAATAATGGATTGGATGTCTGGTAATTAATCTAAAACTGAGTTTGAACCTTAGAACAAGTTCTTAGATCAGTTTTTGTTTTCACTAAATTAATTTGTAAAAATCTGTTGTAAGTTGCTTGAATTTTCTAACGGAGGTTCTGTGACCGTGGCTTAAGAACTTGTGTTCTTCACATGTTGGGATTGGTTTTCAGTGATTTAAATTTGTCTAGAACTAAGATTGAACCTAGAATGAAGATTAAAAACATTGCAGAGGCTTTGCGTTTCGCCGGAGACAGAGAAGTTGATCCGTTTTCACTCAAACGGAGCACAGGCGAGTAGAGCCGGCTCACCACAAGGGTGGAGCCGCCTCTACAAGGGGTAGAGTCGGCTCCACTAAGGGGGGAGGTGGCTCCACTTTTAGTGGAGGCGGCTCCTCTTTTGTTTTTTGACTTTTCCACGTTCTGCCTTCAGTTTGGACTGTAGGGAGGTTTCTAGGTTGGTTCTAAGGACTGTGGATGGTTTATAAAATTATTCTAGAGATGTAAAAGATTGGGAAGCATGTAAGTAATAATTTTTAAAGCATGAAATAACCTACAGTTAATTAATACATTGCATGTGGAAGGTTGTAGTATATTTTGTTATTGCTTACAGTTTCCATAAAGCAACTTGGTTCCTTAGCATGATTGTAAATTGTTATTTGTGCTTCAACTGGCTATAGGCATCTATTATATATTCTGGGAATTAATGTAGGTACGCTTAAATGGAAATTAATTGAAGTATAATTATACAGTAATTTTCATCAGTTATTGTACTGTTTTGGAGGAGTTATATGCGTAGTTCTTCTTTATAAACTTGGAGGACTAGAATAGGATTTCTATATCTTATATTGAATGTATAATTGAATCATACACATATTAGATTGGTTGTATGTTGGTTCTGGAGTATAGTTAATAAGTGGTTATTATGCTATTTTGTTAACTGTGTTGGATGGAGGACTGTGTGCGCCGGTATGGGACGGTGACATACTAGGTATGAACTAAATCGAACTTTGTGTTCTACCTAATCTGGATTTAGTGGTGGATTAACCAAAACAAGAGGTTAAGTCCATCTCATAGTTGTGTCATATCATTAAAACGATTGAATGACCTATGGTGGTTTTAGGATGGATTGGTTATACATATATTAAACCACAATACAGATGGTTGATATTTTGTATTAGGAGTATAAGGATTTTATATACATATTTTATGATACCATGGTATGAGTTTGAATCTCAGGACCATGGTTAGGGCGCGTATATCGCATAGGATGTATAACTGAACATAGGTGTTGTTCCCTGGTAGGTCTAGGTACACATGACCACATTATTGTGCGATTTGCATGGTATCTCTACTCAGGCTGAGACAGACCTACTAGACTAGTGAGCGTCCTATAGTGTGTACTATATATATACATATGGACTAATCTAGATATTGTTGAGTCTTCATAGGATGTATCCGCGTATCGGATTACTGTTTGGATCGTAGTAGAATAGGACTTGCATGTGGGTCTGACCCACTCTTTTATTTTTCAGGTGTTCGTCAATTCCAGGGTTAGAGCTTGGACGTGCAGAGCAGATACAGACACTCATTCCTCCGATTACGTAGGAATCTTTGTTATGTTTACCTTTAGTTTCTATTTCAGATGTTTTAGTTTCTTTTGGGATTTTTAATAAGGGGTCCACTAGATGGATTCCCGAGTTGTTACTTATGGAGTTTAGAGTTTGGATTTATCGGATTGCAATAATTATATTTATCGGATTTCAATAATTTTATTTTGAGGATTTCAGTTAGTTTTCTTCCAGCTTATTGTTATTATTTATTTCATCTTGTATTTTGTGTTCGGGTATATATTAATTGTTTGATATTTCTCTCGGATTTGGGCCTGGGCCTGATCAACCCATGTCTCAGATCCGAGGGGTATCACAAAGACTACTTTTTGCATTTACAGATTTTGATAAAACTATACATACTTGTACCTAAGCATTAAGGATTGAAAAGACCATTGATCATGTAATAGATACATGGGTTGGTGAGAGGTCATACAAGGTATGTGATGCTGAACAGATGATCGAGTACACAAAAAAAGAGTTTATTAACTCGTAGAAAATTCAAAAAAAGGTAAGCTTAAAGGAGGTTTGAAGGGCTATGAGGAGGATGAGATGGGATTAGTTTCATATTCTAGAAACATTTAGAATCTATCCCGTCACTTGCACATCAAGCAAGGCCTCATGCACATCATGCACGGCTTGTGCACGACCCTAATGAATAAATACATATACCTCTTAATGATACATTAACAATATACCAGTATATCGCGTCAAAGACGGACGATAATAGCCTCTCATCAAGAAAATTTACTTTGATAAGGCCGTGGAGTCAGCGAAGTAAGCCATTTTTTTTTATTCCCACCTCTTTTATTTTCCTTCTTTCATATAGCAGATTACTTTTTGCATCCAATAATTTTGATGAAATAATATCTATTTGTACTGAAGCATTAAAGGTTGAAAATCTAATTGATCCTGCACTACATACGTTTCCTGATGAGGGGTTCTATAATATATGTAGCGCTGAAGAAATGATCGATTCCACTAAAAAAGAGTTTATTAAACTGGTAGAAAGTTCAAAGATGGCTAAGCTTGAAGGAGACTTGAAGAGTACAGATGGTTTGGTTAAGGGCTATGAGGAGGATGAGATGGGATTAATTTCAAATTCTAGTAGCAGAGATAGCAATCAGGGGCGTGACAACACTAAAAGGAGGAAGAGGGTTCGATAAAATTTACAGGGCAGTTGAAGAACTGTGTGTCAACATAGGTAGTGTGGTTCTGTTTCAAATTTGATTTCCTTTGTCACGAGTTAAAGTATTTGAACTTACTTTGAGAGGTTATTTGAAGCACTGCAAAGCATATAACAGTAGAGGGATTAACTTGTTTTAGTTACAATGGGATTATTTAATTTTTTGGGTCATTGTTTTGAAGGGCTACGAGTAGGATGAGATATGATTAGTTTCAGATTTTAGAAATATTTATAATTTGCGCCGGCACGCGTGCATCAAGCACGGCCTAGTGCACATCATGCACGGCCCCATTGAATAGATACATATATCTTTTAATCATACATTAACGATATTTTATTTTTGCTAGATAGTTTTTTTGATAGCATCGACTTAAATATTCTGTTTAACTGTATATTGCATCAAAGTCGGATAATAATAGTCTTTTAGAAAAAATATGTTTTGAAAATGCTGTTGGGTCGGCGAAACAAGCGGATTTGCTTATCCCCAACCTCCTTTCTCTTCCATTTTCTTTATGCAAGACTACTCTTTGCATTCACAGATTTTGATTAAATAATACATATTTGTACCCAAGCATTATGGATTGAAAAATCCATTGATCATGCAACAGATACATGTGCTGGTGAGAGGTCATACAAGGTATGTGATGCTGAACAGATGATCAAGTATACAAAAAAGGAGTTTATTAAACTCGTAAAAAATTCAAAAAAGGCTAAGCTTAAAGGAGGTTTGAAGGGTTATAAAGAGGATGAGATGGGATTAGTTTCGTATTCTAGAAACATTTAGAATCTGCCCCGTCACGTACATATCAAGCACGGCATTGTGCACGTCATGCACGTCTTGTGCACAACCCTATTGAATAAATATATATACCTCTTAATTATACATTAACGATTTACCTGTATATCGCGTCAAAGACGAACGATAACAGTTTCATCAAGAAAATTTGCTTTGACAAGGACGGTGAGTCGGTGAAGCAAGCCTTTTTTTTATCCCCCACCCATTTTCTCTTCCTTCTTTGCATCTAATAATTTTGATAAAATAATATATCTTTGTACGGAAGCATTAAAGGTTGAAAATCCAATTGATCATGCACTACAAACGTTTCCTGGTAAAAGGTTCTACAATATATGTAGCATATCAAGCACGGCTTGTGCATGACCCCATTGAATAAATACATATACTTCTTAATCATACATTAATGCTATTTTATTTTTGGTAGATGGTTATTTTGATCTTATCGACTTAAATCTTCTGTTTACGTGTATATTGCATCAAAGTTAGATAATAACAGTCTCTTAGAAAAATATGTTTTGAAAACGTCGTTGACTCGGTGAAGCAAGCGATTTTATTAACCCCAACCTTTTTCTCATCCTTCTTCTCTATACCAGACTACTCTTTCCATCCAGAGATTTTGATGAAATAATTTATATTTGTACTGAAGCATTAAAGATTGAAAACCCTATTGATCATGCAATAGAAATATTTGCTAGTGAGAGGTCATACAAGGTATGTGATCTTAAATAGAGGATCGAATACATAAAAAAGGAGTTTATTAAACTCGTAGAAAACTTAAAGAAATCTATCTTAAAGGAGGTTTGAAGTGCTATGAGAAGGATGAGATATGATTAGTCTCAGAATCTGTACCGGCACGTGCACATCAAGCACGGCTCATACACGACCGCATTGAATAGATACATATACCTTTTAATTATACATTAACAATATTTTATTTTTGGTGGATAGTTATTTTGATATCATCGACTTAAATCTTCTGTTTGCCTGTATATTGGATCAAAGTTGTTTAATAGCAGCCTTTTAAAATAAAATATGTTTTGAAAACGCTGTTGAGTCGGCGAAGTAAGTGGTATTGTTATCCCCAACTTCCTTTCTCTTCCCTCTTCTATATGTTAGACTACTTTTTGCATCTAGAGATTTTGATAAAACAATACATATTTGTACCGAAACATTAAAGATTGAAAAATCCATTGATCTTGCAATAGACACATTTGCTAGTGAAATGTCATAAAAGGTATGTGATGCTGAAAAGAGGATCGAATATACAAAAAAAGAATTTATTAAACCCGTAGAAAACTCAAAGAAGGTTGAGCTTAAAGGAGGTTTGAAGGGCTATGAGGAGGATGAGATGTGATT
The DNA here is from genome assembly GCF_030987335.1 of Cornus florida. Classification (NCBI taxonomy): domain Eukaryota; kingdom Viridiplantae; phylum Streptophyta; class Magnoliopsida; order Cornales; family Cornaceae; genus Cornus; species Cornus florida. The sequence goes on along the minus strand of NW_026775572.1, from coordinate 63,617,731 downwards.
AGTTTCAGATTTTAGAAGCATTTTGAATCTGCGCCGGTATGTGCACATTAAGCACGGCCTCGCGTACGTTATGCACGACTTATGCATGATCCCATTGAATAGATACATATCTCTTAATCATACATTAACGATATTTTGTTTTTGGTGGATAATTATTTTGATTATATTGACTTAAATCTACTATTTATCTGTATATTGCAGTAAAGTTGGATAGTAACAACCTCTTAAAAAAAATATGTTTTGATAACATTGTTGAGTGGGCAAAGCAAGTGGTTTTGTTATCCCCAACTTCCTTTCACTTCCCTTTTCTCTATGCCAGATTACTATTTGTATCTAAAGATTTTGATGAAACAATACTTATTTGAACCCAAGCATTAAAGATTGAAAAACCTATTGATCATGCAACAGACATATTTTCTAGTGAGAGGTTATACAAGGTATGTGATGCTAAACAGAGAATTGAATACACAAAAAAAGAGTTTATTAAACTCGTAGAAAACTCAAAGAAGGCTAAGCTTAAAGGAGGTTTGAAAGGCAATGGGGAGGATGAGAATGAATTAGTTTCATATTCTAAAAGCATTTAGAATCTGCGCCGGTACGTGTACATCAAACACGGCCTCGTGCACATCATACACGACTCGTGCACAGCCCCATTGAATAGATACATATACCTCTTAATCATACGTTAACGATATTTTGTTTTTATGGATAGTTATTTTGATATCATTGACTTAAATCTTCAGTTTGTCGGTATATTATATCGAAGTTGGATAATAACAGTCTCTTAGAAAAAATATGTTTTAAAAACTCTGTTGAGTTGATGAAGCAAATGGATTTGTTACTCCCTACCTCATTTCTTTTCCCTTTTCTCTATGCAAGACTACTATTTGCATCTAGAGATTTTGATAAAGCAATACATATTTGTACCCAAGTATTAATGATTTAAGAGCCCATTGATCCTACAATAGATATATGTGCTGGTGAGAGGTCATACAAGGTATGTTACGCTGAATAGAAGATCGAGTACACAAAAATGAAGTTTATTAAACTCGTAGAAAACTAAAAGAAGGTTAAGTTTAAAGGAGGTTTGTAGGGATATGAGGAGGACGATTTGGTATTAGTTTTAGATTCTAATAGCATTTAGAATCTGCACCGGCACGTGCACATCAAGCATGGCCTCGTGCACATCATGCACGGCTCGTGCACAACCCTATTGAAGAGATACATATACCTCTTAATCAAACATTAACGATATTTTGTTTTTGGTGGTTAGTTATTTTGATCTCAATGATTTAAATCTTCTAATTACCTGTATATTGCATAAAAATTGGATAATAGCAGCCTCTTAGAAAAAATATGTTTCAGAACGTTGTTGACTCGACCAAACATACGGTTTTGTTTTCCCTAACCTTCTTTCTCTTCTCTATGTCAGACTACTCTTTGTATCTAGAGATTTTGATGAAACAATACATATTTATATCCAAGCATTAAAGATTAAAACCTATTGATCTTGCAATAGACACATTTGCTAGTGAGTGGTCATACAAGGTATGTAACGCTGTACAGAAGATCAAATACACAAAAAATGAGTTTATTAAACTTGTAGAAAACTCAAAGAAAGCTGAGTTTAAAGGAGCTTTGAAGGGTTATGAGGACGATGAGATGGGATTAGTTTCAGATTCTAGAAACATTTAGAATCTGCGCTGGCAAGTGCACATCAAGTACGCCCTTGTGCACATCATGCATGGCTCGTGCATGACCCCATTAAATAGGTACATATACTTCTTAATCACACATTAACGATATTTTGTTTTTAGTGGATAGTTATTTTTATCTCGTTGACTTAAATCTTCTGTTTGCCTGTATGTTGTATCAAAATTGGATAATAGCAGCCTCTTATAAAATATATGTTTTGAAAACGCCGTTGAGTTGGCGAAGCAAGCAGATTTGTTATCCCTAATCTCCTTTCTCTTCCCTCTTCTCTATACCAGACTACTCTTTGCATCTAGAGATTTTGATGAAATAATACATATTTGTACCCAAGTATTAAAGATTGAAAAACCCATTGGTTCTGCAATAAACATATTTGCTAGTTAGAGGTCATACAACTTATGTGACGCTGAACAAATGATCGAATACATAAAAAATGAGTTTATTAAACTCGTAGAAAACTCAAAGAAGGCTAAGCTTAATGGAAGTTTGAAGGTTTATTAAGAGGATGAGATATGATTAGTTTTAGATTCTAGAAACAGATATAGCAGTGGACAGGAGGAGGAGGGTCTAATGAAAATATATTTATGTGAAGACATTTATGTCATTGAAGTACAAATAAAAGATAGTCAATATATACCATTGAATGCCAATTAATTTTTTTAGTCACAGAAAATATAATATAGAAGATAGAATAGATATTCAATATTCAATGCACCGTACACATGGTTATAGCACATGCAACGTTACTGCACGGGCGCATTGAATAAATATATATATATATGTCTCTATCACATATTAACAATATTTCGTTTTTGGTGGACAGCTATTTCTCATTAGAAATGTATCGTTTTTGATTAAATTATTTTATTATTTTCAACATGCCCTATTATCTTTTCATTGACTGTATATTTTTATCACATAATAAAAATATGTTGTTTTTGGTGATAGTTATTTTACATTAGAAATGAATTGTTTGCAATAAAATTATTTAATTATTTTGGATATGTACTATTATATTTTCATTGACTGTATATTTTTCTTGGTTGCATATACTTTTTCACGTATGTACTATACTTGTTACGATCTTATAAAATTTTAATAACACGTATACAATCTCCAAAAAGTAGAAACTTAAATACACGTAACATATATATAACAAATTGCCTCTTACCTATGGTAAAAAAAATTTTATTTGTCTGATTATTATTATTATTATTATATATAGTTTCTATTAAAAATTGATATTTTTTTTTTATTCTAAATATGTTTAAAAATTTTGATATTTAGAATCTTTTAAGTTTGTGGAGTATTGTATACAGAATTAAAAGATTGTGAAATATTAGAAAGCTTGCAAAGATGTATAGAGTATAAATAATGTAATAGAAATAGAAAGCTGTAAATATATAGGTAGAGTGTTCACTATTTTTAAGTCATAGAAGATAGGATAGATATTCAATACCGGATGAACCATATACTGAGCTAAATAGAATCTGCACCGGCACATGCATAAACGTAAAAGATATTAATACATCATTGCATTAATTCAATATATCAATGCATTAGTTGTATCTCTACATTTTGTATATCTTTGTCTCTTTCTCAGTCTTTCTATCTTTGATAATCAATAAAAACCAAGAAAGATGAGAAGACGCCGGAGCTAGAAAAGAAATCAGGAGAGGAGAAGACACCAGAACCGGAGTGATCGGTCCTCAAAACCGATAAAGGTGCAGGTGTTAAATGGGTGGCCAAAATTGGTGGAAAGCTGGAGTTGGATGATGCAAAAATCGACAAGATTTTGATGAACACAGAAATCACCCGAAATAAGGTTACGAACATGCACAACGTATTGAAGGGAATGGGGGTGGACTTTCCTCCCAATGGAAATAATGAGTCTGGGTCTGAGAAAAAAAGAAGATTCCGAAGAGAAGACTAATGGGAATGGAGGAAATGGAGATATCTCTCCCACAGACCTGGTGTAAGGTTTGCATAATTAATTGTATGGGTTTATATATACACACACGTAGGCTTTGTTTGGTTAGGTGGAAAAAGCTAGAAAAGAAAGGAAAGAGAAATTTTTTAATTTTTTTTAGAGTTTGAATCGATATAAACAGAAAACCTATGGAAAATTTAGTTTCCCTTATTGAGTATTTTTCCTCAAAAATTTTCCCTTTTTATTTTCACCTGAAAGAAACGCTTATTTATTTGTCGTTCCTGTTTTACCCAGTAACTTAATCGTGCAAAGTTTCTCCAAAACAACTTCTATTTTGAGGTAAACTTCTATTCGGAGGTAAGTTCGCAAGACAAATTATACAATTATATATACAGAATATGAATGATAATTTGGGTAATTGCTCAAAATAGATCCTGCTTCTAAATAGATTTTTATTTTTATTTTATTTTTATTTTTTTATTGTCTGTTCTATGTTGCAATTCTAGCCACTCATAATCCGATATATATATATATATATATATATATATATATGGTGAAATATTTAATTTTTCTCCCAAACAGTAGTATTGCCTCATCATCTCTAATTTTTTTTTTTTTATATATTTTTTAAATTTGTTTATCTTAAACTAATAATTTGTTTTACCTAAGGAAATATTATGAACCCTTATTCTAAATATAAATAATAAAAATGACCATAAACAATTATATATTTGAGTTTAATAATCCTTCATTTTACTTCATAAGGGTAGTTTTGGTATGCATAATCATTTTATTTTCACTTTCATGCTATCTAAACTAACAAAACTAATATTTTTTTACAATTTTCTTGGATAAATTTTCATGCTAACCAAATGCATGTTAAAAATTTTCTTTTCTTTTCATTAACTTCACTTTTCTTTCACTTTATATTTCTTTTCTTTTTTAGCTTATTTCTATCTAACCAAACGGAGTTGTAGTGTATATATATATATTAATATTTGGTACCTCATAAATTTTATATTTCAACTCACTGTTAATTTCCAAAGTTTCCTCATAAACGGAGTTGTAGTGTATATATATATTGATTTTACTCTATGTTAATTTGTTTGCTTTAATTTTTGGTACATGATGAATTAGTAGATTTCAATTCTGGTATTATATATATATGAACATTTCTCATAGTTTTAATTAATTTGTTGTTTCTTTTATTTTTGTTTTAAGCATATATAAATTACAGAGAATCCATATGCAGTGGTTTCTATTTAGTTGAAAGGTGGGGGTCATCTACCAAAAAACATATTCTCGTATATAAATTTAAAAATAAAAAGAGAAGGTGGTCCGAGGCACTGTGAGCCCTTTGACATTAGAGCATGAAACTTTAGCTCCTAATTGGTGGTACACAATTTTTTTTTTTTCTCAATTTTTTCCAGCTCTTTTACTATTATATCATAATATAATACTCAAGTCTAGTTTCTCAAAAGTAACTCACAATAGTATTTTTTTAGTTAAAAACTCACAATAGTTGACACCCCTTTAATTTTCATATATTTTGTTAAGTCCCTTAAATTTACATGTTATATGTGCATTGTGTCTAAATCTGATGGTTAGGTGTTAGATCAATGGGCTTTGTGGTACAAACACAAAGGTTATGTTTGGTTTGGAATTTTGGAAGGTGTGAACAAGTTTTCCTTGTACACAAATTGCTCAAAATTGAAAATAGCATGATGAAAAGAAGAAAAAAAAAAAAAGGGTTTATATAATATAAAAAGAATCAGTTTCTCTTGAAAGTAATGCTTCCACTGTATAAACAAAACTGATTTGGTCCATCTGTAATTATGTACACTTTTATGTGTGCTTGTACTTTGCAAAAGCAATGACATTGAGATTTGCTCTGCCAAAATGTCTAGGAATGGTAATAACCAAGTTTTATTTATTTGTTTAAGGGCTAAAATATGAAAACCCCCGTTGTTCACAAAAATATTTACTAACCCCCTCAACTACATAAACTATCATATTACACCCTCCTGTTAGTTGACCATCTAAAACTAACGGGACCAAATCATGTGATTGTCACATGCATGACTTGTTAGTTTTAATTGACCAAAATGCCCTTATAATGATGTAATTACCAAATTATCCTTCCCTACAGTATCTATCTTCTTCTCCACTGACGCGCATCCATGGATTCCGGCGAAGGAGACGGCACGATGTAGTGATAAGGCGAACAGTGCTGGGTCTTGGGTTCTTGACAAGGTGAACAATGTTGGGACAAGCATACACTCATATTTCTCTCCATAGGACCTTTACAGAGATGCAATTGTGTAGAGAGAGAGCCGATTGCTACGAATATGGTGGTTAGAGTTTGGAACAAAAATAAAAATTAAAGATTTTTCCTTACCCAAAAAATTAGGGATTTTTAGGTATGTTGTTAAATTGGGTTAGATTTAATTCAATACAATTATTGTACATGCCATCATCCACTTTGTGATCTCATGCATATCATTGATGGTCCCCCACGATGACACACTTCAACGGGCTTTTTAACTGCCAAAGGAGTCCAATCATGAGTGGTGGCGAGTAATTCGTCGACGGCGTCAGGGAAATGAGTAGAGGCATTGACAATGTGTGTTAGGGTTTTGTCTTGAAATTGGTTGTAGAATTAGAAAGATGGAAAAGTGGTAGTGAGAAGAGACACGTGACACCCATAACCACCACCTCAGACCGTCACCGCGGTTGTCGCTGTAAATCTTTGACCACCACATCTACACAACAAAACAGCCAAATCGACCTAAGTTCGTCAACTACAGAAGTCCACGTAGGGGCGCTCATCCATGATTTTTGGTTTGTTGCTATCAATTCCCTATCTAAATGAAGCACTTTTCAATCGGTTGGGAAGAACTTGATTCGGCGTAGCTGCCACCATTCGCCACTACATCCACATAGCCCTAATTTTCTATATAAGGTAGAAAATTAGGGCTTTCTTTATGCTATAATTATATATATATAAAATTAGGGCTTTATATAATTATATAAATATAATTACTATTAATTAATTATAGTAATTATATATAATTAATAGTAATTATATATAATTATAATTATAATTATATATATAATTACTATAATTATTTTTAAATAAATAGTAATATACTATTAAGGGTATTCTTGTCATTTTATAAAGAACATAGTAATTATATATAATTAATATTAATTATAATTATATATATAATTACTATAATTATTTTTAAATAAATAGTATATTAAGGGTATTCTTGTCATTTTATAAAGAACATATTTAACTTTTAAATAAATATTAATATACTATCAAGGGCATCCTTGTCATTTCGCAAGAACTTAGCGGTTCTGTGACGGAATGGGGGCAATGTGATAGTTTATGTTATGTCGGGAGATTTTTTAATACTTGAGAGAGTTAGTAGATAGTTTTGATAAACAATCAGAGTTTTCAGATTTTAGCCCTTTGTTTGATTATTACTATTCTTATTAATTTTTAATAGACCATGGGTTGGAAATTTGGCTATGTGTTTCCATTTTCCAATAGGGTTTTGTGCTAAGCCAACAGCTAGTGATTTGATTAGGTGGGCTTGAGCTTTGAGAATTGGGAGCCCGTTTGGGCTTCTTGTTCCACATGGGCCTATAAGCTTCTGGTGTTCAATTATAGCGTGTGTTCACACCCACAGTATTTGTGAAGATTGAAAGAGTAGTACGAGGCTTAATTGTGTGAGAAATATGACTTGCTCGGTTTGTGTTTTGCGATTGAGTCAGGAAAAAAATAAAAAGTTTCACAACGAGATTGTGATATTATTTCTTCTATACAAGTTATGTGTGAACTCAAATTTATTCATTTATCCAAGTAAATTCTAAATGTTCAATTAAGGAACTGGTATTTAGTAAATTCTAAATGTTCAACAGTATTGTCAAAGGAAGTGACATCTTTGTCCGTTTGGAACCAGAGTTTTGAAGGAAAAAAAAAAAAAAAAAAAAGCAACAGCGCTTACAAATGCTTGGCATTACAAATACAATATATTTTTAAGTGCATATCACAGTAATTAAAATTTGATTTGTAAGAAAAAAATTAATACGAGTAAACAAAAATCTCTTGATTGTAAATGAAGATATAGTGCAATTTTTTTTTTATTAAATTGAGTTATTCAGATTGGATTTTTTATTCGAGTCAAAAGTTCTTCAAAGGAGATGACAAAAGAAAAAAATAATTAGCTTTGAAAATTTAGTATTAGTAATTACAATGGAAATAGCTTCCATCCCTTGGTGAAATCAAATTGCAAATAGCTTCCTCTAAACAGTAAACATTCGATCTCTAGTGTGATAAAAATTTAAAAGTAAACATTCAGTGTGTAATAATTAACAACACACATGGCTCCCCCTACACTTTCAATATGATTAATAATCCATAAAACTCACGAATTTTAGCATATATAAATTTGTGCAAGAATTCTAGTCAACTAGCTGTTCAATGTGCAATAATTAATAAAGAGTAGGTTTAGTAATTTACTGCAAAAATTTAAGAGTAAGTCTTGCAGTGAATTGTCTAACCGAATAATTTTTAATTGGCTATTTATACCAAATAAAATTTAGTGGAGGGTTCCACTTCCTTATTTATTGCATAATTGATCAATTTAAAAAGTAGGTCTAGTAATTCATGCAACTATTGGGTGTAAGAATCATTTTCCATTAACAAAACATCCATATTGTGCTTATAATTTAGCCAGAAAAGAAAAGAAAAGAAAAAAAACGTGATTAGAATGGCAAGAATAAATTATAGACATACATTTAGTGAGAAATAACCTGAGATCATAATGCTAGTTCTATGAGTTAGCCAACTAACTCAAGGGAAAAAAAAAAGAAAAAAAGAAAAAAAGAAAAAGAAAAAGATTCTTTCTCATAATTTAAACAAAGTCTCTGCAAAAGACTTTGTTTAATGCTAGTTCTATGAATGGGTATGTGATAGCTCTTTATAATTAGGTTTCATTTATATATTTCTTTAAAGGTTTCACTAGGGTTTAGTGTCATGTCGGCTGGTGGTTTTTGTGTCAAAAACCTTTAGAGTTGTAATTTTCTGTTTTTGTTTGAAACCTCCTGAATTTGTAGAAGATCGATTCATAATTACTCACTAAGGACATAGAAACGATTTTTTATGTTTTCATTGAAAATTAGGTTACAGAAAGCTAGTTAACTCAAGTCAATTCAACAAAACCTAAAACCTAAAACCATATAGTCAAATCATAATAATTATTACCTCCGTCCCAAATTATATGTCCTGTTTGGGGAACCGTGACTCACAACGGTTCTCCAAATAGGACATTTTTTTTTGGGGATAGAGGGAGTATATTTTTCTTTACTAACTAAATCCAGGCTAGTTTTAGTTTTTGCCTTCTCCTCAATTTACCCTTATGGTAAAGCATGTCACTCTTCAGAGTTGCTGCACTTAACATTTTTTTTTTTTTTTGACGGACACATTTTAGTCATCTCATCATTTTGTTTGTTTCTAAAATTTATCCTTTGTTGGATTTGTTTCTAATTGTAACTTTACTTAAATTGTTTAACGGCGCTGAATATTGAGTCTGGAAAGTTATATGTTCTAAAAAAATTCAAATTTGTTATGAAGCTGCAGAGGGTGTTCTCATACAAAACAATGGGTTGAACATCGTTAATTGATTTTAAGCACCAGTACTTCACATCATAAAAAGTTGAGCACTAGCAGTCCCTTTTTTCGGTACTCGGTAGGCCAGAGAGTTAAAAGAGTTTAGAGTACAGGTACTCATATCTAGCATCATATATCACTCTTGACAACAGACACAAAAGATAAGTTTTCTAATATCTGAAAAACTCCCTACAGTATTATAACACTTGGAAGTCTTTCCAAACAATTAAGAATCTAAATTACTCTGAATAAGAATAAGGTTTTACATGCATGTATAAACACTTCCATTAGGTCTTGTAAATAAAAAGAGATCAAAGATTTGAAAAAAATGATTGAGGCTCGGAGAGGATGCATAATGGGGGGCCCAAGCCCGAGATGCTTGGAGGGTGGCAACACAGGGCGGGCACCCCTGTTTTTAAGGTGGGGTTTGTGGAGGGAGAGAGATAGGAGATCCTTTGATATAGAGGGCACTCCCATTGGGGTGTTTAATTTCTCTATTATTAGGTCTTAATTTTTTGGGATTCTTGGGAGGGACTATAAATCTATAGGGGAGTTTGTGGATATGTTGGGAGTTTAGGGACTCTATTTGGCCGTTCTGTAGTTGTTTTTGGGATGCCCTCCCCGGTTACATACCCTGTGTGGGTTAACCAGGTAAAAACATAAAAAAATTTCCTTAATTTGTGCTTAAATTTTTACTTCCAAATTTGTTATATTTTGTGTGGTTGTGATTGCTAATTGTAAAAAGCAAAAATTGCGCATGCAAAAAAGGCAACATATATATTCAAAAACCCCTCCTATGTTGGTTTCACATGAAAATCCTAGTGGGTATTAATTCCACTCTCAACTCTCTTTGCATCACAGTACTATTACCAATATAAGAAAACAACTTCCATGCAAATTTTATACAGCTAATTAATGATATCTAAAATTATCAAGTTCTACACCATGAACTAGAAAATGCAAACATTAGCAACACAAAATTGTTCAATGAGATGAACTTTTCAATTAGAACTTGGTGTACCTTTGGTCACTCCAATGACTATAGGGCCCTAATTGATAAGATTACATCTAGAATTGCACACTGGACAAGCAATAATCTTTCTTTTGCAGGTAGGCTGCAGCTCATTAGGGCAGTCCTATTTTCAACTCGGATGTATTGGAGCTCTAAATTCATACTGCCAACGAGTATCATACATGAACTTGAAAGCATTTTTGGTGCATTTTTGTGGTCTGCTCCATTCTTAAAGAAGACAGGAGCAAAATTAAGTTACTTCGGATACATGTTGTCTTCCCAAGAGAGCATGGGGTTTAGGCCTCCCAACTTACGCACATGGAATGAAAGTGCCGTTATGAAGCATTTTTCGCATATTATTAGTTCAAAAGATATGCTTTGGGTTACATGGATACATACCTATCTTCTCAAAGGCAAAAGTATTTGGGATGTCAAGGTTCCTGGTCAATGCTCTTGGAGTTGGACGAGGTTGCTAGGCCTTAGGGATGCAATCTTTCCCCTTGTCAAGCTAGAGGTCAGGGCATTTATCACTTAACTTTGTTTAAGACTTGCTGTTCATCTTGATTACATCACTTAATTTTCATTTTCTTGAACGTGTTTAATAATACAATTTAAATATTTTAAAAAATTACAATATATGACAAGAAAAGGATACCATGTGCTACCATGATTTTCAATAAGGGAGTTGATGCTCTGAACATAATTATTATTAATATTATTGTTATTTTTGGTAAATAGCTTCTTTTTGCTTATGACTTAGTTTGGTTATATGGAAAAAAATAACAGTAAAGAAATATATATATATATATTTTTTTCCTTAGCAAGAAAAGGAAAATTTATGGGAAATTAATTAATTTTCCATAACCACTCAACTTTCTTACAAAATTTTCCCCAAAAAATATTTGCTTTCTTGATAAAACTATTTGACTCTAAAGAAGAAGCACGTGTGAAGTGGAAGAGCCATAAAAAATTCAAGAAGAAAGAAGATAGATGGTGCGTTTGTATAAAGAGAATGATATATGATTGGGTGAAGACATCAATCAAGCATTTGAAGACTTTTCACAAGCCATATACATCAATGAAAATGGCCAAAGTGATTGTTGCAGTTGAAGGAGGTGAAATTGAAGATCAACCAATGAACTTTTGTTCAAGTCCCCAAGATCAATAAGAAGTTTATTTGAAAGTTACAAAATCAAGTTTAAAGGGGGTGTTGGAAATTAAACTTGATTATGTGCTTTTTAGTGTTTTTGTGAATGTTACAAGTTCTTTAATATGACGTGTTAATTGTGTGTTAGTGGGAGTTTGTATTTGTGTTAGTGGAAGACATGAGAGTTAAGTTTACTAAATATTATGTTAGTAGGATTAGTGGGAGTAATTAGGCATTGAAATTTAATTGGTTACATATGTCTTAGAGCCTATATAAACTCATGTACTATACCTATTTTATGTGGAGAGAAAAGTTGAATAAGAATAAGTTGGGATTGATTGAAATAATATATTTCTTCCTCCATCTCTTTACCAAATTATAGTGAGTTGTATTTGTTTGTCTAGCCTACTTATTTTCAACAAAGTGATATCAGAGAAAAAACGAACATATTGCTCATAACATGATGTTAGATTGTTCATGGGAAAGAGGCGCAAAAGTAATCTTACCATGACTGATTGATTTAGACAGCCAGGAGCTCATTTGATCTTGAAAGACATTCATCCAGCTGACACTAATATGAATCATTATATTTAGTTTCTCAATCATCTCATTTCAAAACAATGCACCTGCTAGATTGAGCTGTACTACTTTCCTCTCAACGACCAATGATTTTTGTTTGATTTTTTCCTTTTAGTTTCGGTTTTTTTTTTTTTTTTGAGATGTTTCCATCTCAAGTGTAATGCCCAACAAATTAAATATTTGTGTAAGACAGAGAGCTGATTATGTGATGTCTTACACGGGGAGAAGTTGTTGGCACTTATAAGAGAATGTCTTCTACTTATGAAGATGCATTTAAAAAATCATGAACAAAGAGAATGTGCGAAGCGGATAGTATCTACATGGAACGGATCTTGACAGTTGGTATTAGAGCCAATCTTCAGCCAGAAATCAATTAGTGTACTCAATCTCGTGAGGGTTAGGCCAGCAAGGATGTTGGGTCCTAAGTCTTAAGAGGGAGTGATTGTGATGTTCCACGTAACTCTACTTTGGCCCAAAAAAAATAAAAAAGAAAATGCTATATAGTTGTGACTGCTAAGTAGTATACCACCCTTTGCGGTAAACTTGCTTTAGATTTTCATTTGCTTTGCAGGGCAACCACTTGACTCAATTTGCAGTTAAATTGCTATTGTGCAGACCATGTAAAATAAACTTTTACTCAAGAGGAGGATAAAAGAGTTTTTTTAAGGATAAAAGAAAAAATTTCTATGTTCAATACAAGATGAGACGGTTTATCGAGATTAATGAAAAGTCAAATGTATTTTAATTAATTGAGGGCTCATGAGTATACAAGATGAGCTAAGCTTAAAGAACTCCCAATAAAGGGCCTAATCCATCTAAGCCCAATTTAAATTTCCACATAGGTTTGGTGGAAGGTCTCGCAGCCCATTGGCATATTAGGCCCATTTAGCAAAGAGACCCATCAGACAATGGATGGCCGAGATTTCATACATCCGATTCCAGTTCATCTTCACCGTCCAAAACTAGGGCAACGATCCTCTCGCCTTTTAATCACTCCTTACTCCTAACCTCTCGAGCTATCTGCGCGGAAGCTAGGTTTTTGTTCATTCGTGAAGAACGAGTCGACCTTCACTTCGCGGTAAGGTGTGTCTCTAAATCAATGGATAGTCTTCGTTTGCGTGCCATTCAATTGGGTAACCTTCAAGTTTTCGCGTTCGGCTTATAATATGATCGACTGAAGTTTTCGCTGAAACGTTTCATTTTTTAAATTTGCACTAATTTCATCTGTTCTAACCTCCACTTTTCAAGTCATTTTATGTTGGATTTCCTTTTCCTCTGCTTTTTCAATAATGTGGAGACATCGATTTATTTCCATACATTTCACATATGAATGTGCTATTATTTGTGTGTGCATAACTGTGTATCTATACATGTTTTATTTATATACTCTGAACTTGTCCTCTCTCTCTCTGCAACTGCAAACTACAAGATCTACGAGTATCAGAACTCAGAAGTTCAAAACCCATATATTTCAGTTTATCCATCTGTCTGCAAGAATCAAAAGTTCAAAGCCTATTACCTATATATCGGCATATCATTTTAGATCCATATCTTTCGGTTTCCATCTCTCTGCAACTGCTAACTTGTATGTATGTTTTTTGTTTTAAATTTTTTTCTAAATCAACTAATCAAGGCCTGTAAAGACTGTAATCCTTGTTTTGCAAACTAAATCCAATTTGGTGAAATTTTTTATGATCTTTTTTATATAATTTTTTTTTTTTTACAATATAAAATAGCAAAATTTGCATTGCATTTTGAGGTAATCATTGCATTTCATTTTGAGGTAATTACCGTAATCTACATTTTATTTCAGTAAAGCAAATATATATTTTTTATTTCTGTAACTTCTATTTCTGATTTTTTTTTTTTTTTTTTGTCAATTATGTCTACAAGAAAATTTAAATCTGGGCATGAAAAAAAGAAAAAAAAAAAAAAAAATCTGCATTGGACTGAATTGGATTAGAAATCTGCAGAGATTGATTCCGAAACAATTTTTATCAACATGCCAAGCTTTTTGAAGACGGAAATATTTTCTTTTCAGAACTAAAAAAAATCATAACAAGAATTTTGACAAGCAAATGTATTTCATATAGGATAAAGCTCCAAAGTTACTTTTGGAAAATTAAAATACTTACAAAAAGCATGCTTTTGAGTGAATTCCATAAAGTTGGAAGGGGCTTGCCATGAACTACCTCACACTCTGCTTCCACTAGTACATTCTCAAATAGGATTAGTAAATTCTTCAAAAGAAGAAATAGGGTCTTGAGTGGTGAATTGTTAAGAAATAAATTGGTAATTTTTTTTATTAATTACCCAAATAGAATTTTCTATGCCTTAATAAGTCAATTTTCTAAAGAAACATTGTTAATTAACTAAAATTGAATTAAACAACAGTTGATTTTGGTTGATATATTTTGATTTAGTCCACAACATTGAGAAATCCTGGATGTTTTGTTTCACAAAGAAATACAATTTGTGTAATCCACGAAGGATATATTCAATCTTTTTGACATTTTTATTTTCAAATTGGTTTTTGATTTTCTTTTGTTATTAGAATGCAGAATATCAGGATATTGATTTGTTAATTTTGAAGATTATTCCTAAACTGATGCATTGTACTTTGTTATTGGATTAATTTAACATAAGAGCTTAGTATAATATGTGCTAATCACACCTATCCGCAATCACCCCTCTTTCTACGGATAGGTGCCCAACATTTTGGCTGAAAGCCTAATTGGATTGTGTTGATACATGATACAGATAGTACTTAGATGGTGGTGTTTTAATTGTTATGAGTGAGATTGTGAAACCTGTTCCTCACAACTTGAGTGTTTTCTTATTTTTAGGGTTAGCATCGGGCCTTAACATTTAGCAAGAACCAAGGTTCAACAAACATGCCTTCTCAGTCATCAGGTAACAAACTCTTACTTTTTCTAAAATTTTAATTGGCATTTTTAGCTATTGGTTACGTTTATTTATTCATGTTTTACATACTGATTTTTTGTTTTTGTTTTTGTTTTTGTTTCTACATACATATATATATAATATTGTTATGATGTGATGCTCGAACAATTTATTAATGGAAATTAAAGACTTGGAAGTTTAGTTTTTAATTTCAGAATATATGTTTTACAAGTTTGTTAACGCTTTTAAAACTTTTCCTCTTTTGTTCTAATAATATAGGTTTCTTTTATGAAAGAAGAGAGTTGATGGGAATGGGTGGAGTGGGCAAAAAACAAATAGGTATGTTTTTTTTGCCTAGCTAATTGAATTATATAAATCCCCTTACCATTTTAGCAGTGATGTTGATTTTAAAATGACCAATTATGATAGTAAGTCTCTTTTCAATTTATCTTAATCAAATGTATATATATATATGCAAGAGGATTATGTGATTCTAGATGAAGATTCTAGATGAGAATGTTAATGTTAACGTTATGAGGATGTTGATGTCAACGTTGACTCTAGCGATGACGATCGACGATGTTGATAATATGTTGATGCACTCAAATTAAGTCAAAACACTTAGAATTGAAGGAAATTTAGTGTTGAAGACATACTATTGAGCATAATGTCTAATTCTTTTAGTTACAAGAATCTTTGGTCACTTCACACATGATTTTTCAGTTACTAAAATTTTGAAACAATGGCGTGTAATATGATTCGTCTACTTGGGCTCTCTTTTTTTTCATCTCTCTGAACTCTAATTTTATCTGTGAAAAAAGAAAAAGAAGACTCTATGCAATTTTAATTTAACTTTATCAGTTTGAGCATTGACATAGCTTCTGAAATGTTGAAACTGGAACAACAAAGAAGACTGAGTCCACCAATAAGAATTACCAAACTTAATAAGTTCTCTGAGCATCTTGACTAATATTGGCATGGGAGACTTCTATAGATATGGACTTGTAGAGAGAGAGATATATGGTTGGGGGCACAAAGTGTACGACAACTGTGAACCAATGATAGGGTTGTGAGCTTTTGGCTTGTTTCATGCATCGGATCTAAGAAATTTACAACAATGAAATGGAAATCTCTGATGCCCTCAAAATTACAAACAGAGAAAATAATTAATATTATATATTTATAACTTACTTTACTAATCTAATATGATACCATGTATATCATACATATATATATGTTTGTAACTTTATACTTGGATATATTTTGATGTAGCCCACCCTATTGAGAAAATCCTGGATCCGCCCTTGGGCGGTGGCAATGGTGGGAGGAGGTAGCGTGGAGCGATTGGATATTTTAATTTTTGAGTTTTTTTTTTTTGATAAATAATGCTACAGTAGAGAAAGTACTTCTTGTAAACAGTGTAGAAAGTAAAGAAAGTAACAAATCCTCACTTTTTCTTTCCTTCATTAAATTTGAAAGTACTTTCTAAAAGGTGAATAATACATTTATATTAGTAAACATAATTTTCACTTTTACTTCACAATTTTAGGAATTAATAGTAAAAATCAAAAAGTAAAAAGTAAATTTATATTAGTAAACATAATTTTCACTTTTACTTCAAAATTTTAAGAATTGACAGTAAAAATCAAAAAGTAAAAAGGTCAGTAAACAGGCCCTAAGAGATTGGTAGACTCATAGAGGGAGATTATGTGTCTATAAATTTACAAAATATATAATTCATATCAATTTTGTCTGCTGATTAAATTGCATATCAATCTCCTTTGGCTAGATTACTTTATTTAGAGGGTTTAGAGTAAAAAAATCCCTCGTTATATACAACAAAATGTGCAAGAAATACCCTTGTTAGAGTTTGGAGCAAATTGCCCCTATTTGTTAATTTTGACCAATTTTTATAAAAAAAAAATCCCAAAATGCCGTCATTACTAATGTCAGCAAAAAAAATTATAATTAAATATGCCATAGGCCTCAATTTACTCTGTGTAATATATATAATATATATATATACATATCACCTTCAGCCCTCTCCCTAATTCTCCACCTACTGCCGCCACCTCCCCCACCTCTACAACCACCACCATGAACACTACCCAACCCTCCACCACCCAGCTCCACGCCACTGCCCATTGTTACTCCTTTGAGACATTTTTGTGGTGGGTTTACCCACGACCTCTGCTATCCTCTGTTACACCTTGTTGATTCCATAGATTATACAAATATAGCTCCGGGAAAGCATCTACAAAAATCACTGTATCCAATCAAAATTTATAATTAGCGTATCTCATTTTCCTTCCAAACACACTCTTTCCTAACACAAATTCATCCACCAATGGTTTCTTTCCTTCATATTCATCTATTCTGTTTTACTCATCTTCACATTCTTCTTCTTCTTCGCTCACATATTTTCAACCAGACATTTCAGCTCTCAAGTATCTTACCCAAGAAACATTCTATCGAGCTCATTGCCTCTCTGAAGCTCAAATTACTGACATTAGTTCAAATTTCTAATATGGGTTCAGTTGAATTTAGTTTAATTGCTTGTTACTAAGCTACTTTGCATCATCGATATATATTGACGGAAACTTATCTCCATTTTGCTATCATCAATACACCACCACCCACCTCGCTACCTCTACTGCTGCCATAGTCACACCGTCACCACCACCACCACCACTACCTCTCTCTAACACCTAAATACCCATCAAAATTAATCAATCAATTAACACAATTGCGAACCAAGAAGCTGCGATTGAGAAAAGAAATTGAGATATTGAGGTTAATTGTGGACATGGCGGAATCGGGGGTGGCCGTGAAGGATACGGTGGTGGTGAGAGATGAGATTGAATAGAAATCATGTTGGTCATGGGGGTTACAGTGATGGCCATGGCTGTAATTGTGAAATTGAGGTCCAGGAATGCTCTATAACAATGGTGTAGTACTCGATTATGGTGGTTGAGGCATCCAAAGGCGATGAAGCCACCAGATGGGGTTGCAATTGCAAACCAAGAAGTTGCGATTGCGAACGGAAAGAGAGAACCTAGGTCAACCAACGGGCTGCGATGGCGATTGAATATATAGTAGAAGGATGCATGGGATGATGTAGCAGGAGCAGTAAAGGAGATGTGGTGGTCGCTATTTTGACCCCGGCGGAGGCGGTGGTTGGTGTTTCTAATGGTGGCAGTACTAGTGAAGAAGACGGTGTGGTCGTTCTGTATAAAGAGAAGTAAAAGAGAAAATGGGGGAGAGAGATGTATACACTGTACACAGTTATATTTTATATACTTTATCTATTTTTTTTTATATTATTTTATTTTATTAGAAGGCTACATTAGTCCATTCATAGTTGAATTTACTCAAAAGTCCTTATTTGCACAAATTAAAAAAATGCAAGGGTGTTTATTGAATAATACATTTTGCATATAATAAGAGGGTTTTTTGCATTTAATCCTTATTTAGATAGTAGTCTAGTAGAAATTTCTCGCTTTCAAAAATAGACGGTCAATAATTTAAATCCTTATAAGAGAAATTCGGGAGTGGGAATTTATTTATAAAATAAATTTGCCAATGACAATGGAGCAACTAATTGCTTGTAAAACATAATTATTTTTAAACACAAAATGTCCATCTCCATAAGGTTGATGTATAAAATTAAGAGTCATTGTTGTCATTGCTGTCTCACATGGTGTCTTATCCTCCTCTATGGTTTGTTGATATCTTTTGCGGTGGTGTCTCTCACATGACTCTTTCACTTGTTGCTCTCTCTTTACCCTAATGCAACAAGGGTCATTTGTTTCATATTAGATCCGGATGTGAAAGTGATCGGGTAGAAATGGGTGGGTATGCAATACTACCTAATAGCTTGAGCTTTTGAGTAAATGGGTAAGCGTCCACCCATTACAGTTGGTATCAGAGCCAGACCCAATTCTTGATCCGATGTCACGCTAAGCGCCTGGCTTGAAAGGCGTCCAGGTGAGCACCCCGGGTAGGGGGTTGGTCCGAGCCGCAACGAGACAACTGGATCTAGACTTAGAGGTGGAGTGAATATGTTTTGTAGAACTAATTACCGGTTTTAACTAATTTTCAAATTAAATCTAATTGAACAGAAAGTATAACTCAAAATCATAACAAATAAATAGTGAAAGTATAATCAAATTGCAACAAAAATAAGCCCAGAAAACATAAAATGGAAAACTCTAAATGTAAAAAAATATAGGACTCGATCCAAGACAAACCAAATCCACTATAAGAGAAAATGATTTACAGCCTAAATTACAAGATTTTATCCCAATAATTTCCTAAATACCTCTTGACACAAAACGAGAAAAACTTTATTGTGCCATTGTACTGTGCAACAAGTGCATCCAACTATTCATTATCAGTGTGTGTAATACATGCGTTTGCATTTATATTGCATCAACGGTCCAGATGTGCTCATTGCACGGTACAATGGACGTAATGAAGTTTTTCGCGACACATAAGACTCTAAACTTTTCCTCGAAAGTCTCCGAACAATTTCTCAACTCGTTAACAACATTCATTCCTTATAAATCTACTTCTCTAGTAGTCTCAACTACTATTCGTTCATGCATCAATCGGATAGTGGATTGAAAAGTTGTGTTGAGCTCATAGTACTTATATTGGCAACCAAGTAATAGAGAGGAATTAGAATAGGTTGGGTTAATTAATCAACAGCACTACAATGGGTTTCAATTGAAACCTCAATGGATCAAAATCTTCTGTAAGTTTAAGGTGAATTGCATTAAACTCCTTTTTTTTTTATTTATGTTTTGCACCCTCAACTATTCGAGGGGTGATTTAACCAATGGAAGTTAGCTGAAAGGGAGCTGTTTAGATATTGAGTTTTCTTATATATTTTTGAGACAAAAATGCCCCTGTACCTATTTTAATATACCCCTCATGTATGTCACTCCATTATCACCTTAGCCACATATCCTCCTCCATTGCAGCAACACATACTCTTCCTGTTGCTCAACTTATTTTATTTATCCATCATATATATATATATATATATATATATATATATATCATACTTACCATTATAATATTATATATAATATGTGTCATAATATAATGGTATATATAACATGTACCATTAAATATTATTTATACTTTATTTGAATTTCCATTCAGCCTTCAGCCTATATAAATTTGGGCTTTTTCTTGAATTTTATCTGCTAATATATATATATATATATTTAGAATTATATTGTGCATTCATTTCTTTGGTTTATTTATTTATTTATTTTTTATATATTTTTTTAATTTTTAATTTTCATTTAATACAAATTTGTTCAAGGGATTCATCATCTAATACTATGAGAAATAATGCCTAATTTTTTAAAATTTATTATTATTTATGCCTACATGGTTTTTTTTTTTTTTTTTTTTTTTAATTTATATTTCAAAATAGTTTTTTTCTATAAAAAAATTATTCCTAAATTAGGAATTATTTCTAGAAATAATGCCTAATTTTTTTTGGAATTGTTTAATGAACATAATAATTTTTTTTTTTTTTTAAAAGTTAAATAAAAGTCTGCTTTAAAAACCTTAATTTCTATGGACGATGTCGTTTAGGTTATTTAATTAAAAGAAATTCAAGACGCATCCACAAAGTAGATTTTCAAATAGGCCTAATGGTTATTTAAGTCGATTTATATTTCAATTTCCATTTAGCTAATGTCCGTTTGTTAAGTCACTCCCTTGGATAGTTGAAGGGATTTTTTTGGTAAAAAAAATTGAAAAGAGGGGTTTAGTGCAAAACACAAATAAAAAAGGGTGTTTAATGTAGTTCACCCGTAAGTTTATACTTATAAAAAAAAAAAAAAAAATCCAATAAGGAAGTTTCCAAAGCTATTTTCATGAAAGTTTAAAAACAATTTAGGGAATCAAATTAAATTGAATTCATCAAAATATTGAAATCTAGATATGCATGTATGAATCTTTAATTTACTGAATTCATTAATGTGCCAATTTATACCCTTGTAAAGAAGATTATCGGAATAATCTTGAATGTAGCATGAATTCCATGATCCATCTTTAACTTTAGGAGGTAACTTATAGTAACCAACTTTCAAATATTTTTAATCGAAGCTAGAAATTGAGACAATTGTTACAGACTTGATTTTAATCTACAAAATTTGCCAACCAAATTTTCAAAACAATTTCAATTCTGTGCATCCAAAGACATACTATGGGTTCTTCATTGACTTAGATCACAAGTAAAATCCAATTGGAATTTAAAATATGTGAAAGCAAATATTTTTAATGATAATTTGCTAATTCATTCTGACTACTTAATTGCAGTTACTATAATTTTATACACACTATTAGTAGCTAAAAAACACAAGTGCTGAAGCCAAAAAATGATCAGATTCCCACACTAAAACAAAAAAAAAAAAAAAATGGGTATAATGACGGACACAAATGGGTTATATTTTTTATTTATTTATTTAATTTTTTATGGTGATGGAGTCCATTGGATGATGTCTCTGGAGTTGGGGTTAGGGAGAGGAAGGCTCGTAATGTCACAGTGAAGTGAAATAAGGTTTTTGATGTGTCTAGGCCAAACCTATTTGTTTTTTAAGATCGTACATACTTTGGCATGCCTGATGATATTCCAGCTTATTCTTAGCATTATATGGCCGTTTTTAATAAGCTGGAAATACAATGTTATCACTATAATTAGAGATATTATATAACTATTTGTATCTTGTTTAATAACTTAATAATAATCGTGTTCAAATTTTTTATTTTTGGTTAAAAATTCAATTAAAATTCATTATTTTGTTGAATTGTGGAATCTACTTAATTTTTTACTTCCAAAAATTAAATTTTTGAAAAATTAAACAATTGATAAAGGAAATTTGATTTTCTAATTATTTCTTTACGTTTCATTTCCATAATTTTCTTCTAACATCAAATTTTTTTTTTTGGTCCCAAGTTATATCTATTTTTATTTTCTCAAGATATATATACTATGATTATTTATTTTTGATAAAAGATGACATGAGAGAAGAGGGGAGGGGGGCATTTTGGGGAGAGTGAAAAAAGAGGAAATCAAAAGTTACTTTTATTTAATGATTTTTTTTTTTTTTTTTTTTCATCCCACAGGTCTATTGGGCCAAAATTTGAGGAGACGGAGGCGACGGAGCAGATAAGAGCAGAATACAAGAAAATCTATGAAGCAGTCCAGGCAAGGGTATTGCATTGCTGGACGATGTAATCCTTCAATATCAGAGCTCGGCGTTGTCTCATCGACTAAATTCTACGGTTTACTTGTCAAAGATGGACGATAACAACCTCATCAAGAAAATTTGCTTTGACAAGGCCGTCGGCGAAGCAAGCCATTTTTTTTATCCCCCATCTCTTTTCTCTTCCTTCTTTTATATAGCGGACTACTTTTTGTATCCAATAATTTTGATGAAACAATATTTATTTGTACGGAAGCATTAATTCTGCACTACACGTTTCCTGGTGAGGGATTCTACAACGTATGTATCACTGAAGAGGATCAATTCCACTAAAAAAGAGTTTATTAAACTGGTAGAAAGCTCAAAGGTGGCTAAGCTTGAAGGAGGCTTGGAAAGTAAATGGTGAGGGCTATGAGGAGGATGAGAAGGGATTAATTTCAAATTTTAATAGCAGAGATTGCAATCAGGGGCGTGACAACACTGAACAGAAGGAAGAGGGTCCGAAGAAATTTACATGGCAGTTGAAGAACTGCGTGTGAACAGGGATAATGTGGTTCTGTTTCAAATTTGATTTCATTTGTCACAAATTAAAGTATTTGAACACACTTTGAGAGGTTATTTGAAGCACTGCGAAGCATATAACAACATAGGGATTAACTTATTTTAGTTACAATGAGATTATTTAATTTTTTGGGTCATTATTATTATTTTTTTTCTTTCTTTTGACGTTTTAATTTTATTATTGTTTTGACATTGTTATTCATCGACTTGTTTTTTGCTCTATTTTTATTTATTTATTTAGATTGTATTTAATTGAACACTACAAGATTCATGCAATCTATTATTTATATCTCTCCAAATATGCCAAAGTCCGGCAGCAAATAGATCTAAAGTGTTTTAGATTTGTGATAAAATTTATTCATTCACAAGTAATGATATCGTACAGAATTCACCTCCTGAAATTTATACATATGCTAGCCTAATAACTCACCTAACCAAGTCAACAAACCATGGGAGAAAGGACTTTGTATTATCAATACTATGTTGACATAAAGAGCATGTAGATTGGAGCAGCCAAACACACCTTCTTTCTTTTCAAGTTACTCATTGAAAGCAATCTGTCCAAAAAAATCACAGGATTCCAACAAATCTAGACAAGACCTCCCAAATGAGGATTATAATTATTAATCCAACACCAATCATTCCTAATTTTCTTAGAAATAACCATAAAATTACTAGCTTTAACTATAGTTTCTAATAAACAGACAAACTGAGAGGCATTTCTGGCAATCCAGTTCCTTACCTCTTTCTGTCTCCTAGGCTTATTTAAGCCTCTCATATTCCATATTCCTATCATTAGGAAGAGGAGGAGGGTTGAGACAACTGCCTCACCTTGTTTCTAGTAATTTTAGTTGATGTCTCGATCCCTCCCTGTTTTGGTTTCTGATTAACCCTTTGCACTTGATCAGTGAATTCTGTCTTCTCTACCCTAGAGCTTCCTCTATGAGAAAACCTGCTAGCGAGAGGTCATACATGGTATGTTATGCTGAACAGGAAATCGAGTACACAAAAAAGGAGTTTATTAATCTCGAAGAAAACTAAAAGAAGGCTAAGTTTAAAGGAGGTTTGAATGGATATGAGGAGTATGAGATGGTATTAGTTTTAGATTCTAGTAGCATTTAGAATCTACACCGGCATGTGCATATCAAATGAAATATTAACGATATTTTGTTTTTGGTGGTTAGTCATTTTGATCTTATCGACTGAAATCTTCTTTTTATCTGTATATTGCATCAAAGTTGAATAATAGCAGCCTTTTAGAAAAAATATGTTTTCAGAACATCGTTGACTCGGTGAAACAAGCGGTTTTGTTTTCCCCAACCGTCTTTCTCTTCTCTCTTCTCTATGCCAGACTACTCTTTACATCTAGAGATTTTGATGAAACAATACATATTTGTATCGAAGCATTAAAGATTGAAACCTATTGATCCCGCAATAGACACATTTACTAGTGAGTGGTCATACAAGATATGTGATGTTGTATAGTAGATCGAATACACAAAAGGGAGTTTATTAAACTCGTAGAAAACTCAAAGAAGGCTAAGCTTAACGCAGGTTTGAAGGGCTGTGAGGAGGATGAGATGTGATTAGTTTCAGATTCTAAAAGCATTTAGAATATGTGCCTGCACGTGCACATCAAGAATGGCCTCGGGCATATCATGTTCGGCTTGTACACCACCCCATTGAATAGATACATAAATTTCTTAATCACACATTAATGATATTTTTTTTTTTTTGGTGGATAGTCATTTTGATCATGTCGACTTAAATCTTCTATTTGCATGTATATTGCATTTAAGTTAGATAATTGCAGCCTCTTATAAAATATATATTTTGAAAACGCCGTTGAGTCGGCGAAGCAAGCGAATTTGTTATCCCCAACTTTCTTTCTCTTCCCTCTTCTCTATGCCATACTACTTTTTGCATTTAGAGATTTTGATGAAACAATACATATTTGTACTCAAGTATTAAGGATTGAAAAACCCATTGATCCTGCAATATACACATGTGCTTGTGAGAGGTCATACAATGTATGTGACGCTGAACAGAAAATCGAGTACACATGCAAAAAAGGAGTTTATTAAACTCGTAGAAAACTTAAAGAAGGCTAAGTTTAAAGGAGGTTTGAAAGGTTATGAGGACGATAAGATGGGATTGGTTTCAGATTCTAGAAGCATTTAGAATCTGCACCGGCACGTGCACATCAAGCACGGCCTTGTGCACATCATGCACGGCTCGTGCACGACCCCATTAAATAGATACATATACCTCTTAATCACACATTAACGATGTTTTGTTTTTGGTGGATAGTTATTTTTATCTCGTCGATAGGGCTGTAAATGAGCTGAGCCAAGCCGAGTAATGGTGTGCTCAAGCTCGGATCGGTCAACATAATAGGCTGCTCAAGCTCGGCTCAAGTTCGAGTTTAGCCTAGAAAATTTAGTTCGAACTCGGCTCAAGCTCAACATAATAGGCTGCTCAAGCCGAGAGCTCGTTTGCTCGCTTAATTATTATTATTATTATTTTTTTTTGGGTACTTCGCATCTAAGATCGGGAACAAAAAATCTATTTTTCTAAGATCTAATTTTTGGTACAAAAAATCTATTATTCTAAGATCTGGAACAAAAAATCTATTGCTCTAAAATCTGTGTACTTCGCATCGAGCCAAGCAAAATCGCATCTAAGATCTGTTTTTGGTACTTCGCATCTAAGATCTGTTGTTCTAACAGATCTGGAACAAAAAAAAAAAAAAAATTCACATCTAAGATTGTTAGAACAACAAAAAATATAAAAAAGTTTGAGAGAGAATAGATTTGCAGTAATAAATCCCAAAATTTATACTAAAAATCAATTTGGATATATATATATATATACACACATGTACAAGTTTACATGAGAGACGAGATGGGTATTATTGGTGTCCCAATGGTGGGTATGTGTTTGATGGGTTTGTTGCTGCTGTGTTACCTTCAGGAAAAAAAAAAAAAAAAGTTTACATGAGAGAGAACAGATTGAGGCGAGAGAGGCGTGACTTATTCCATCAACCCTAAACCTAAAAAGCTTTATATATAAAGACAAGAAAGGCCTATTTGCATAATAACCATAAATTCTATATATAATTACAGTCTGACCCCAATTTTTGTATATATTATAATTGGTTATGTGTGCGTATATATATATATATATATATATATATATATATATATATTATAATCGAGTATGTTCGTGAACGTATTATCGAGCCCAGTTCGTGAACGGTTCATAAATAAACGTGTTGAGCCTACTGATGTTCAAGTTCAGCTCGTTTATAAATCGAGCCTCATGATTCGGCTCGAGCTCAGTTCACTTATTCACGAGCCGAGCTCAAGCCGAGTAATTAACGAGCCGAGCCCAAGTAGTTCGCGAACGGCTCGGCTCGTTTGCAGCCCTATTCGTCGACTTAAATCTTCTATTTGCTTGTATATTGTATCAAAATTGGATAATAGTAGCCTCTTAGAAAAAAAATATGTTTTGAAAACGCCATTGAGTCGGCAAAGCAAGCGGTTTTGTTATCCTTAACTTCCTTTCTTTTCCCTCTTCTCTATTCTAAACTACTCTTTGTATTTAGAGATTTTGATGAAACAATACATATTTGTACCTAAGTATTAAAGATTGAAAAACCCATTGGTCCCGCAATAAACACATTTGCTAGTGAGAGGTTATACAACGTATGTAACACTGAACAAATGATCGAATACACAAAAAATGAGTTTATTAAACTCGTAGAAAACTCAAAGAAGGCTAAGCTTAAAGGAGGTTTGAAGGGTTATGAGGAGAATGAGATGTGATTAGTTTTAAATTGTAAAAGCAGAGATAGTAGTGGACACGAGGAGGAGGGTCTGATGAAAAAATATTTATATGAAGACATTTATGTCGTTGAAGTACAAATGAAAGATAGTCAGTATATACCATTGAATGCCAATTAATTTTTTTAGTCACAGAAAGTAGAATAGATATTCAATATTCAATGCATCGTGCACATGGTTATAGCACACGCACCGTTACTGCACGGGCGCATTGAAAAGATACAAATGTCTTGTGATTCCCCCGGATTTCCGAATGTGGGTTGGCCAGGCCCTCGCCCGAATACCCGGGGATATCAAAAACAAATCAGCAATAAACGAACACAGAGTACAAAAGAATAAAGAAGAATAAATAAAATGCTGACAAGAAACTAAAATGATTATCTAATAATAAACCTTAGAAAATATTTTCATTAATTAATAAACTCTTCTGATACAACTGATCCTCCAAAATACAACTCGGGAATCCATACTGTGTGGACCCCTAGAAAATCCATACTAAACAAATGACAGCAATAACTGTCTAAATCAAGAAACCGAATCATAAAAGAACTCCTATGTAGCATCGAAAGAATGAAGTAAACTGATCCTCGCTCAGCACGAACAACCTCTACTCCTGACGAACATCTGAAAAATAATGGTGGGTCAGGCCCACAAACAAGTTCTACTCTACTACAGTCCAAGCAGAGATCCGATACACGTATACATCCTAGTCAATCCAACAGTAACTAGTAGTCCGTATATATATATACACACACTGAAGGAACCTCACTAGACTATAGGGTTATCTCAACCTGAATAGTAGGCAACATGCAAAACGTACATATAGTGGGCATGAGTACCTAGACCTAGCAGGGTACACAACTACACTATATCTAGCTACACATCCCTGGCGATATACGCACCCTAACCACTGATCCTGAGACTCAAACTCATATCATGGCACCATACTTATATATATAAAATCTAGTAACCATCCTATCCAGTATAAATTAATCCTCCATAAGTCATTCAACTTGTTCAGCTGACCTCACTTAAATATAAGTAGGACTTAACATTTTAATTAATCCATTCCCTTATATAATAAATTAATCCTCCATAAGTCATTCAACTTGTTCAGCTGACCTGACTTGAATATAAGTAGGACTTAACATTTTAGTTAATCCATTCCCTTATATAAAATAGGTAGGACTTAACTGATAAGTTAATCCGTCCCTAGAATGCCACCGTCCCATACCGGTGCATTAAACCACACAATCCAACAATTGATGTAACGATTAAGGAAATATATCAAACAATCCAGAAATAATTACGGTAATATGATATCAAGTTATCACAAAATAGGAATGACTTATTATTTATTTAAGCTTCCTATATCATATGTCCTACACAAACTGAATCTTATACATGATGATATTTTATTATACCGTCAAATAAGCATTCTCCATATCCAATTCATCCTTCACATTTAATCTTAATTGCTAAAACATTTTAAAAGATTAAATCCATTCGTTTGTTTAAAACATTCAAATAGTAAGTATCATTATGATTGAGTCTATTTAAATTTATTTAAACCCAAACCTAGTTCCTATTTAATATTCAGGAATCCTAGGCATGTTTCTACGTTCTATCATTCCACAGATATGAAAAATACATAATTTAAACATGTACAAATTCACACCAGAAATTAAATCAAAATTATGCATTTATCAATTTATAACACAAGAACATATATGAACCAATAAACCTATGTTCTAATCCAATTAAACATGCATAATTATTTAATTTTATGTGTTTAATAAATCCTGAAATTTTCTAGGCATGTACAAAAACACGAATCAAAGGGAGAGAGATAGAAGAAGAACTTGCCTTAAACTTTCGGATCGAAAGTTAAACTTCTTCTTCCTTGATCTTCTCTTTACAGGGTTTTTTTTTCCTCCTTCCCTCTCTAACTCTTTCTCTCTCTAGAATATATCACGTGAATATTTCTAACCCCCTTTTACAACCTATAGCTATATATTTATAGGCTAAATAAAATAACCCTAACCCTTTTCCCAATCCAAGTCAACTTAAAAAAAATATATATATTAAAATATTAAAAAGGTAAGTAAAATATGTTACGTATATAATTTATGTATATGTTTATTAAATAAATAAATTATACACATTCCATTATTTATTAATGGATTATCCAATAATACTTAAGTTACCATAATATTATAAAGTAACTTAAAACATAACACGTATCAAATCTATGTATATTTTTATTATTTAAATATAAAACATATATATCAGATTAAATATTACTACCCAAGTTACCATAAAAGTAATTAATATGTTACTTTCCTTTTTATATATGTATATAATATATATCTATATATATACATACATAACTATCCATGGGTAATAATCTATACACATCCAACCTCCTATCTAAGTAGTCCATGGGATCCAATTGGTTGGCCCATTACTACTAACCATAACCATAAAAGAAAAATAAAATAAAATAATAAAAGAAAAAAAAAATATTTAATTTACAATTAATCAAAATACCATTTAAGCACATAATCTAATTAAACAATTAACACATAAACAAATACAAATAATACATAGACACATAATCAAATAATCAAATAATACCTAATTCAATTAAACACATAAGTAATTAGTAAAATAATCAATTAAATAATTAAAAATACAATTAAAACAAATAAATAAATACCGAAACTATCCTTTTAAAATTAGGGGTATTACATTCTTCCCCCCTAACAAAAGGAATTCCGTTCTCGGAATTCGCCCTTATTTTCTTCCATTATGCTTGGAAACTGTGAGCGAAAAACATCCTTTTATTCCCAAGTAGACGCAACCTCACTATAAGGGCTCCACTTAACTCCAATATACCAAGTGGTATACAGGGTTCCTATATTTTAAAAAACACAATAATCATATGATGCGTAGGTTGTATCAAATAACAACGTAATCCTCCCATGTCGACAAGGGAATGATCTATATATCCCCAAGTGCCATAGAATATGCGCACAAACTCCTATGCACCCAGCGCTAATAATTTGGTAACGCCAATTCAGAGGCGACTGCCTCAATTGCGAAACATAATCCTCTAAAAGTCGATGTAATAAGTAAAATTGACCTTTCTCCAAAAATCGCCTTTCTTCCTACATGGAAAACAAAACGAACAAACTACTCCCTGATAGAAAAACTCTAGTATACGAGTTCAACTATTTACAACATCCCACTGTCACCTCCCAACCGCGCTCAGTTCAATTTCAAAAGGAAGTATCTCTTTCTGACATATTTTAAATGAAGTCGAGGTCTGATTGTACAACCCTTACTTTCATTTCCAACCAACAAATGAGAGGTATGCATTGTGAAAGATACAAAACCTCCAAAGTTGTCATACTAACCTCCTTGTGCCAACAATATCACAGACAAAATTCCGACAAGTGAAGTAAACACTTCCAACTGTCCATGAAAATTTAGGATATACGCCTCAAACATATCCTTTATGGTCTAATTTAATCTCTCAATTAATTCCTCCGTCTATAGATATGAAGTAGAGCTGCTGCTCCAAAATCTTCATAAAGCTCCTTCGAAATAGCACTTTGCATCCACTAATATGGATATCTACATGCTATAACACCACTATCACTGAACTATAGAACTACTATGAAGTTCTAAAATAAGCATTACTCAAATTTATGTCTTCAAGCGATCTTTCTCAATCCACCACTCGGATTCCATATAGAAAATTGAAATTCCAAATCAATGTCGATCCTTCCTACTGGCCGTCATTCCTATTTAATTCAACTTCCATATTTGTTATAGGAAGTGGCTAAAGATTCCTATGATATCCGATGATCAACTTTCCACCTTTGTAGCAGGTTTTACACTTAGGGCAATTATATATGTATCCTTATCCGTATCTGTTCACCAAAACCGACATTTGATGTCATGATGTACCTTCTAACCGTCTGAGCACACCGAGAAAAATTATAAACTTTCCAGCTCAGTCGCCCGATTGTCATATCACTATTTACAGAAACTACTAAATCCTCCTCGAGTACCTTAAACTCCATCTAAGTAAGGTAATACCGTCTCCAAGGTCAGCTCCAATATTCAAAGTTGACATTCTCAACTATCATAGTAATAACAAGTGTTGTTATTACACTTGCTATAAATGCATCCGACAACTCAACAAATAACTGAAAGATTTAAACATTCTATTGTTTATTGAGAGCATCCATTTACATCATTGCTTCCACCAGACAAAACTTGATATAAAGTGTGAATCACCACTGTAATCTATCTAAACCGTCTCGTGATCCATTCTATTCGTATGAACTGAAGTTCTACCAGTTTGAAATAGACAAGAATCAAGCTGATCTAATGTATCAATCAACCAATATCCCATCCAGAATCCTGACCCTTGTGTAAAATCAGAAATCTCACAACTAAATCCGTAAAATGCTCTCTCATTTCCACTTTAGTATAGGAAATGGCTGCAAAGGATCTAGTGATCTACTATCTAATAAATATTAGACTTGGAGATAAATTACTATGTCCCTTCTCCTGCCTATCGTGAAGCATCATGTTTCTACGAGGATGAAGAACTAAAAGTTGTGAAACTCAATCCGTGCATCCTCCATCCAATTTGTCTATAGAAAGTACCGTTAGTCTGGTACCACTAGCTTTCATCTGTACCCAACGTTTAAATTGGAGCATCTTCAAAAGCGAATTCTGTAACTAAATCTATCCACCACTGATCCGTGATAAACTTGCCGATATTGAAAATCAATCGGTAATTCCATTTATCAATAGTCAATTATGATTTTAATTCAACAAAAGTCAACAAACTACGACATTTCCATACATACCATGCACCTCATCTTTATATAAGTGTTTGGTCTCACTATCTTGTCTTTGACACACCCTGCTTCTTTAAGACAAGTTAATGACAATCCGACTTCTTTGTCTAACTTCAAAAGAATATGAAAATTTTCCATCCTCTACATAAGTCATCAATTTCCTAACAACAGCTAATTGTTGTAAATTGTGACTAAAAATAATTCCATATTATTTATGGAAATGAAGAGACTTAGTTTCCTCCTCCATGTGCAACATCGGCAAATTCCTCCTAATGACACACCCTTTTGAATAAATTCTTGATTAAGAATTTACCGATGAATTTTTATTCAGTCTCCTATCTTCACTCGATGTCATTCCAATAAGTACGTAATCCAGTACTAAATTCTCCTTCCGACTTGGTAACAACTTCTGAAATTTTCAAGAAGATGTTCAGCAAATCCAGCACCTCTGATAAATCTTGATGGCGTTACAGTGATCTTTATTAACCTCTACTTCACGCATACCGAAACATTAACAACCACCAATATCATGGCATTGTAAAATGATATGAATTCATACCTAACGTAAAGTATATCAAACTAATCGTTCTAGATTATTTGACTCATAGTGATGGTTTAATTATCCCATCCCAAAATACACCATAATGACACATGTCAAGGTCCAATAGATTGACTAAATTTATGTGTATCTACCAAATCCTACGACCGTACGCTCACAAATCTAGCGTTAATAGCGCTATTACTCCATGTTATTAAAACAATAGTTGGCTGATCATACACTTGTGTTCCCAACTAAACCACATACCAAATCCCGAGTAATTAAAAAAAATAAATAAATAAAACACGTATGATAAACACAATAAAACAAAATATACTCCTACTTAGGACATCGTTCTTTCTAAAAAAGAAAGTTTCCTTTGAAATCAACCTTACTAGATTGTTTCAAAATTTCCTTTTATAGTTTCATACATAATCATCCAACTTCGAAACATATCCTTTAAAATATAGCTTAAAAACACAAATGTTTGCCTAAGCAAATATCAAGGGCTTAACCCTCATCCTTCTTATATGCGGAATGTAAACTGTCTGACTTGGCTTTTTAAAGCGAATTAGAACGTCACAACATAATACCAATGCCCTCTTGTATGTGATTTAAAAATTATGTATTTCATTCTAATAAGAACACATCCGATCCCCAAATTCCTGAACAATACTTCTTATATACCCCTTTTAGAGATGATACGAAAGCTTAATTATTTGTAGATTGATCAACCCCAATTCTACTAATAACATTCGCTATACTACTAGCAATTCAGATCACCTCGCGCGATCATCCATCTTCAAGATTTAGTACCTTCTTTATTGGATACACATAAATCTCCTCCATTAGGATCTTCTTCGGCTCCTACTCCTCGCTTATCTCTTTTTTAAGATCAACTGAAGTCGTGTTGGCCCCGATATGCGGTGACCTATCACGTACATTTAAATCCTTCCTTGGCTTATACTTTTAAAGTAACGCCAAACAAACCTAAACCATCGATCCTTAACCCTGCCTTCTGGCAACGAAATCGATAACGTACTCCTTTACTCCTTTAAGTCTTTATCGTTTTTGCCTTGAACCCATCATTTTCCTAGTGCCAACCATTCTATGACTACAGAAAATAATTGACATTAGCTCCTCCTAACAAACCGTAAATAGAGTACAACGAATCCTAATACAGGCTCTAAGTTTTAAGAGACGCAACGCGGAAGTCACATAACGAAAGACACTCCTAAGGACACTTGAACCTGGAGTGCTCTGATACCAACTATGATACCCCCGAATTTCTGAATGCGGGTTGGCCAAGCCCACGCCCGAATACCAGGGGATATCAAAAACAAATCAGCAATAAACGAATACAGAGTACAAAAGAATAAAGAAGAATAAATAAAATGCTGACAAGAAACTAAAATGATTATCTAATAATAAACCTCAGAAAATATTTTCATTAATTACTAAACTCTTCTGATACAACTGATCCTCCAAAATACAACTCGGGAATCCATACTGTGTGGACCCCTAGAAAATCCAAACTAAACAAATGACAGCAATAACTGTCTAAATCAGGAAACTGAATCATAAAGGACCTCCTATGTAGCATCGAAAGAATGAAGTAAACTGATCCTCGCTCAGCACGAACAACCTCTACTCCTGACGAACATCTGAAAAATAATGGTGGGTCAGGCCCACAAACAAGTTCTACTCTACTACAGTCCAAGCAGAGATCCGATACACGTATACATCCTAGTCAATCCAACAGTAACTAGTAGTCCGTATATATATATACACACACTGAAGGAACCTCACTAGACTATAGGGTTATCTCAACCTGAATAGTAGGCAACATGCAAAACGTACATATAGTGGGCATGAGTACCTAGACCTAGCAGGGTACACAACTACACTATATCTAGCTACACATCCCTGGCGATATACGCACCCTAACCACTGATCCTGAGACTCAAACTCATATCATGGCACCATACTTATATATATAAAATCTAGTAACCATCCTATCCAGTATAAATTAATCCTCCATAAGTCATTCAACTTGTTCAGCTGACCTCACTTAAATATAAGTAGGACTTAACATTTTAATTAATCCATTCCCTTATATAATAAATTAATCCTCCATAAGTCATTCAACTTGTTCAGCTGACCTGACTTGAATATAAGTAGGACTTAACATTTTAGTTAATCCATTCCCTTATATAAAATAGGTAGGACTTAACTGATAAGTTAATCTGTCCCTAGAATGCCACCGTCCCATACCGGTGCATTAAACCACACAATCCAACAATTGATGTAACGATTAAGGAAATATATCAAACAATCCAGAAATAATTACGGTAATATGATATCAAGTTATCACAAAATAGGAATGACTTATTATTTATTTAAGCTTCCTATATCATATGTCCTACACAAACTGAATCTTATACATGATGATATTTTATTATACCGTCAAATAAGCATTCTCCATATCCAATTCATCCTACACATTTAATCTTAATTGCTAAAACATTTTAAAAGATTAAATCCATTCGTTTGTTTAAAACATTCAAATAGTAAGTATCATTATGATTGAGTCTATTTAAATTTATTTAAACCCAAACCTAGTTCCTATTTAATATTCAGGAATCCTAGGCATGTTTCTACGTTCTATCATTCCACAGATATGAAAAATACATAATTTAAACATGTACAAATTCACACCAGAAATTAAATCAAAATCATGCATTTATCAATTTATAACACAAGAACATATATGAACCAATTTCATAAAACCTATGTTCTAATCCAATTAAACATGCATAATTATTTAATTTTATGTGTTTAATAAATCCTGAAATTTTCTAGGCATGTACAGAAACACGAATCAAAGGGAGAGAGATAGAAGAAGAACTTGCCTTAAACTTTCGGATCGAAAGTTAAACTTCTTCTTCCTTGATGTTCTCTCTACAGGGTTTTTTTTTCCTCCTTCCCTCTCTAACTCTTTCTCTCTTTAGAAAATATCACGTGAATATTTCTAACTCCCTTTTACAACCTATAGCTATATATTTATAGGCTAAATAATATAACCCTAACCCTTTTCCTAATCCAAGTCAACTTAAAAAAATATATATATATATTAAAATATTAAAAAAGTAAGTAAAATATATTACGTATATAATTTATGTATATGTTTATTAAATAAATAAATTATACTCATTCCATTATTTATTAATGGATTATCCAATAATACTTAAGTTACCATAATATTATAAAGTAACTTAAAATATAACACGTATCAAAACTATGTATATTTTTATTATTTAAATATAAAACATATATATCAGATTAAATATTACTACCCAAGTTACCATAAAAGTAATTAATAAATTATTTTCCCTTTTATATATATTAAAAATGTAAGGAAAATATGTTACGTATATAATTTATGTATATGTTTATTAAATAAATAAATTATACACATTCCATTATTTATTAATGGATTATCCAATAATACTTAAGTTACTATAATATTATAAAGTAACTTAAAACATAACACGTATTAAATTTATGTATATTTTTATTATTTAAATATAAAAAACATATATATCAGATTAAATATTACTACCCAAGTTACCATAAAAGTAATTAATATATTACTTTCCTTTTTATATATGTATATAATATATATCTATATATATACATACACAACTATCCATGGGTAATAATCCATACATATCCAACCTCCTATCCAAGTAGTCCATGTGACCCAATTGGTTGGCCCATTACTACTAATCATAACCATAAAAGAAAAATGAAATAAAATAATAAAAGAAAAGAAAACGTTTAATTTACAATTAATCAAAATACCATTTAAGCACATAATCTAATTAAACAATTAACACATAAACAAATACAAATAATACATAGACACATAATCAAATAATCAAGTAATACCTAATTCAATTAAACACATAAGCAATTAGTCAAATAATCAATTAAATAATTAAAAATACAATTAAAATAAATAAATAAATACCGAGACTATCCTTTTAAAATTAGGGGTATTACATGTCTCTATCACATATTAGCAATATTTCATTTTTGGTGGACAGCTATTTCTCATTATAAATGTATCATTTTTTATTAAATTATTTTATTATTTTCAACATACCCTATTATATTTTCATTGACTATATATTTTTATCACATATTAATGATATTTTGTTTTTAGTGATAGCTATTTTAAATTAGAAATGAATCGTTTTCAATAAAATTATTTAATTATTTTGGATATGTATTATTATATTTTCATTTGACTGTATAGTGTTCTTAGCTGCATATACTTTTTCACATATGTACTATACTTGTTACAATCTTATAAAATTTTAATAACACGTATACAACCTTCAAAATGTAGAAACTTAAATACATGTAACATATAACAAATTGCCTCTTACCTATAGTAAAAAAAAAAATTATTTGTCCCATTATTATTATTTTTTATAGTTTCTATTAAAATTTGATATTTTCTTTATTCTAAATATGTTTAAAATTTTTGATATTTAGAATCTTTTACGTTTGTGGAGTATTGTATACAGAATTAGAAGATTGTGAAATATTAGAAAGCTTGCAAAGATATATAGAGTATAAATAATGTGATAGAAATAGATAGCTGTAAATATATAGGTAGAGTGTTCACTATTTTTAAGTCATAGAAGATAGGATAGATATTCAATGCCAGATGAACCATATACTGAGCTAAAGAGAATCTGCACCGGCATGTGCACAAACGTAAAAGATATCAATACATCAGTTGTATCTCTATATTTCATATATCTTTGTCTCTCTCTCAGTCCTTATATCTCTGATAATCAACAAAAACCAAGAAAGATGAGAAGACGCTGGAGCCGAAAAAGAAATCAGGAGAGGAGTTGACACCGGAACCGGAGTGATCGGTCCTCAAATCCGATAGAGGTGCAGATGCTAAATGGGTGGCCAAAACTGCTATTGGTGCCAGCTTCAGACAAGGTGTAGCCACCTTAGTCGTCGTCACTCGTTCTCTGTATAACGATGGCGTCATAGTGAACGTAAAAAAAATTGGTGGAAAGTTGGAGTTGGATGATGCAAAAATCGACAAGATTTTGATGAACACAGAAATCACCCGAAATTAGGTTACAGACATGCATAACATATTGAAGGGAATGGGGGTGGAGTTTCCTCCCAATGGAAACAATGGGTCTAGGTTCGTCCCCATCTGGGTTTGAGAGGAAAAGAAGATTCTGAAGAGAAGACTAACGGGAATGGAGGAAATGGATATATCTTTCCCACAAACCTGGTGTAAGGTTTGTATAATCAATTGTTCGGGTTTACACACACACACGCGCACGCGCGCACACGTAGGCTTTGTTTGGTTAGGGGGAAAAAGCTAGAAAAGAAAGGAAATAATTTTTTTTTTTTTTTTTTTTTTTTTTTTTTTTTTTAAATTTTTTTTAGAGTTTGGATCGATAGAAAGAGAAAACCAATCGAAAATTTAGTTTCCCTTATTGAGTATTTTTCCTCAAAATTTTTCCCTTTTTATTTTCACCTAAAAAAAGCGCTTATTTATTTGCCGTTCCTATTTTACCTAGTAACTTAATCGTGCAAAGTTTCTCTAAAACAACTTCTATTTTGAGGTAAACTTCTATTATGGGGTAAGTTCGCAAGACAAATTATACAATTATATATATAGAATATGAATGATAATTTGGGTAAAATTGCTGAAAATAGATCCTGTTTCTAAACAGAATTTTTTATTTATTATTATTGTTGTTTTATGTTGCAATTCTAGTCACTCATAATCCGGTATGGAGATATATATATATATATATATATATATATATATATATATATATATATATATGGTGAAATATTTGATTTTTCTCCCAAACAGTAATATTGCCTCTTCATATCTTATTTTTTTATATATATATTTTAATTTGTTTATCTTAAACTAATAATTAGTTTTACTTAATTAAATATTATGAACTCTTATTCTAAATATAAATAATAAAAATGACTATAAACAATTATATATTTGAATTTAATAATTCTTCATTTTACTTCATAAGTGTAGTTTTGGTATGCATAATCACTTTATTTTCACTTTTCATGCTATCCAAACTAACAAAACTAATATTTTTATACAATTTTCTTGGATAAATTTTCATGCTAACCAAATGCATGCTAGAAATTCTCTTTTCTTTTCATTCACTTCATTTTTCTTTCACTTTATATTTATTTTCTTTTTTAGCTTATTTCTATCTAACCAAACAGAGCTATAGTATATATATATATATATATATATATATATATATATATATATATATATTAATATTTGGTACCTCATGAATTTTATATTTCAACTCCCTGTTAATTTCCAAACAGATCGATCTGGTGTAAGTAGGGGGTTTATGGCCTTGGAAGTTGGTTTTACTCTATGTTGATTTGTTTGCTTCAATTTTTGGTACGCGATGAACTAGTAGATTTCAATTCTCGTATTATATATATATATGAACATTTCTCATAGTTTTAATTAATTTGTTGTTTCTTTTATTTTTGTTTTAAGCATATAAATTACAGAGAATCCATATGCAGTGGTTTCTATTTAGTTGAAAGGAGGGGGTCATCTACCAAAAAACAAATACTCGTATATAAATTTTTAAAAAAAAATAGAAGGTGGTCCGAGGCACTATGAGCCCTTTGACATTAGAGTATGAAACTTTAGCTCCTAATTGGTCGTACATAAATATTTTTTTCTCAATTTTTTCCAGCTCTTTTACTATTATAACATAATATAATACTCAAATCTAGTTTCTCAAAAGTAACTCACAATAGTATTTTTTTAGTTAAAAAACTCACAATAGTTGACACCCCTTAAATTTTCATGGATTTTGTTAAGTCCCTTGAAATTTACATGTTATATGTGCATTGTGTCTAAATCTGATGGTTAGACGTTAGATCAATGGGCTTTGTGGTTCAAACACAAAGGTTATGTTTGGTTTGGAATTTTGGAAGGTGTGAACAAGGTTTCCTTTTATACAAATTGCTCAAAATTGAAAAGAAAAAAAAAAGAAAAAAAAAAGATGTATATAATATAAAAAGAATCAGTTTCTCTTGAAAATAATGCTTACACTATATAAACAAAACTGATTTGGTACATCTGTAATTATGTACATCAAATTTTATGTGTGCTTATACTTTGCAAAAGCAATGACATTGAGATTTGCTCTGCCAAAATGTCAAGGAATGGTAATAATCAAGTTTTATTTATTTGTTTAATTATTACTATTCTTATTAATTTTTAATAGACCATGGGTTGGAAATTTAGCTATGTGTTTCCATTTTCTAATAGGGTTTTGTGCTATGTGAACAGGTAGTTTATTTGATTAGGTGGGCTTGCGCTTTGAGAATTGGGAGCCCGTTTGGGCTTCTTGTTCCACATGGGCCTATAAACTGCTGGTATTCAACTATAGTGTGTGTGTTCACACCCACAATATTTGTGAAGATTGAAGGAGTAGTACGAGGTTTAATTGTGTGAGAAATATGACTTGCTCGGTTTGTGTTTTGCGATTGAGTCAGTAGAAAAAGAAAAAAAATAAAAAGTTTCAGAACGAGATTGTAATATTATTTATTCTATACAAGTTATGTGTGAACTCAAATTTATTCATTTATCCAAGTAAATTCTAAAAGTTCAATTAAGGAATTGGTATTTAGTAAATTCTAAATGTTCAACAGTATTGTCGAAGGAAGTGACATCGTTGTCCATTTGGAACCAGAGTTTTGAAGGGGAAAAAAAAAAAAAAAATTACAGTAAAAAAAGAAGCAACAGCACTTACAAATGCTTGGCATTACAAATACAATATATTTTTAAGTGCATATCACAGCAATTAAAAATTTGATTTGTAAGAAAAAAATTAAAACGAGTAGACAAAAATCTCTTGATTGTAAATGAAGATATAGTGCAATTTTTTTTTTTTTTTATTTATTAAATTGAGTTATTCAGATTGAATTTTTTATTCGAGTCAAAAGTTCTTCAAAGGAGATGACAAGAAAAAAAATAATTAGCTTTGAAAATTTAGTATTAGTAATTACAATGGAAATAGCTTCCATCCCTTGGTGATATCACATTGCAAATAGCTTCCCCTAAACAATAAACATTCAATCTCTAGCGTGATGAAAATTTAAAGGTAAACATTCAGTGTGTAATAATTAACAACACACATGGCTGCCACTACACTTTCAATATAATTAATAATCCATATAACTCGCGAATTTTAGCGTATATAAATTTGTGCAAGAATTCTAGTCCTGTTCAATGTGCAATAATTAATAAAGAATAAGTTTAGGGATTCACTGCAAAACTTTAAGAGTAGGTCTTGCAGTGAATTGTTTAACAAAATAATTTTTAATTGATTATTTATACCAAATACAACTAAATGAATAATTTTATTTCCTTATTTATTGCATAATTGACCAATTAAAAAGTATGTTTAGTAATGCACTCTAACTATTAAGTGCAAGAATCATTTTTCATTAACAAAACATGTTGTGACCACAAGATATATAAACCAAGTCTCTGCAAAAGATCTTCAAGGGAGTGACACCAAGATGTAAAAACCACCTAGGCACCAGACTTGGCATCCATCGTGCGACCACAATATTTTGAGAAAAAGTTCACTGAAGTCATTAATGTACCCACAAATGCTTTAATATAAAACAATAAATTTCCAATTCAAACTATAAAGAAAACCTCAAGCTGAATGGGTATGTGATAGCTCTTTATAATTAGGTTTCATTTATATATTTCTTTGAAGGTTTCACTAGGGCTTAGTGTCATGTCGGCTGGTGGTTTTTGTGTCAAAACCTTTAAAGTTGTAATTTTCTGTTTTTGTTTGAAACCTCCTGAGTTTGTAGAAGATCGATTCATATATTACTCACTAAGGACATAGAAACAATTTTTTATGTTTTTTTTTTTATTGAAAATTAGGTTAAAAAAACTAGTTAACTCAAGTCAACTCAACAAAACCTAAAACCATAATATTAGTCAAATCATAGTAATTATATCTTTCTTTACTAACTAAATCCACTCTTGACAGCAGAATACGAAAGATAAGTTTTCTAATATCTGAAAAACTCCCTACAGTGTTATAACACTTGTAAGTCTTTCCAAACAATTAAGAATCTAAATTACTCTGAATAAGAATAAGGTTTTACATGCATGTATAAACACTTCTCCATTAGGTCTTGTACATAAAAAGAGATCAAAGATTTGAAAAGAATGATTGGGGCTTGGAGAGGATGCATAATGGGGGGCCAAGCCCGAGATGCTTGGAGGGTGGCAACACTAGGCACCCCCGTTTTTAAGGTGGGGTTTGTGGAGGGAGAGAGATAGGAGATCCTTTGATGGAGAGGGCACTCTCATTGGGGTGCTTAATTTCTCTATTATTAGCTCTTAATTTTTTGGGATTCTTGGGAGGGACTGTAAATCTATAGGGGAGTTTGTGGATATGTTGGGAGTTTAGTGGCTCTATTTGGCCCTTGTGTAGTTGTTTTTGGGATGCCCTCCCCGGTTGAGAGGCTCTAATGATACTTTACTTACGTACGGGTTATCCAGGTAAAAACATAAAAAAATCCTTAATTTGGGCTTAACTTTTTACTTCCAAATTTGTTACATTATGTGTGGTTGTGATTGCTAATTGTAAAAAGCAAAAATATGTTGCATCAGAACTAATAATATAATAGTAATAATATACAAACACTTCAATAACCCAAACACTATTATAACATATATTAATAGAAATTCAAATAAGAGTGAACTGCATAATTAATCTTTATAATACAACAAAAACAAATATATATATAAAGGTAAAAGAAAACTCTGGCCTGGGATATGGTGAGACAAGTGTTGGACACGCTGTCCTAAAACTACTATTTCCTCCTTACGTGCAAGTGGTGATGGCTATAGCAGTTCCAAGATATAACCCCAATCGCTCACAGCCACTAACTCCTCTATCAGCACATTGACAGGAAGTATATAACCAAGTCGTGTATCAGTTGCCCAAAAGAAATTATTACAATAATGATAGGTAAGGAAGAAAGAAAACAAGAGAATAGTTTGATACGTTATTATATTTTTTGAATTGCTGGACTCCTATTTATAGATTAAGAGTCCAACGATAGTGTGAGAAAAATATGCATAACGTTGAGAAATAATCGTAACAACGTTGAAAGTCTCCATCTTAAAAATCTCAACTAAAAGGATTCTAGAGGAACCATTCAAAGAGGTTCTGAAAATCTTAATTTATAATATATTAACAATCCCCCACAAGATTTCTGAACCTCTTAAAATAAATAAATAAATAAATAACTGGGGCAACTTTATACCATGTAATAGGTGTGGAAACCTTCCGGGTTTGAACCTACACTTAGTGTTAATGGTTTCTATTTGAAGGTCTAGAGTGAACTATGTCTTGAACTCAAACCCTTTTTAACCAAACTTCAACATATCACACACATATTATTGATGATTGACTTGATTTTGCGGGTTAGCACTATTAATGGCCATGCGCCCATATCTTGATTCTCATGAGAGTTACTAAAGAATAGCCCAATTCTTATGGTTGCGGCCTCACAACAACTCTCACTTAGGTGAGTCCTCCTAGGGTACATGTGACCTGTACCTCGTAGAAATGATTGCCTCGGGCTCATTCAGGGTCAATACCCTTCCTAATGTCACAGTGTTAAGCACTAATGCCATAGGGATGAGCAGAAGAGTGTCTCCTCAAGATAGTGCTAAGATGAATCACGCAATGTGGATTGTTTCTACCCATTGAACTTTCTTTATGGGATCTCCAATCATAAAGGTTGGGTTACCTCCATAGGTGACTCCCTTATGGGCTTAAGCCCATCCCCCTCGACAAGTCTAGGATTGCACTCTTAGATAGACCTTTGGTCAATTGATTAGCGATATTCTTTTTAGAATTAACATAATCTAATGAAATAATATTTTTATTTAATAAGCTCCTTATAGATTTATATCTGACTTGTATATATCTATTCATCTTTTTATTTGTATGAGATTGTTTTACAATGTCTATAACAGCTTTACAATCACAATGTATAGATATAGCTGGTAAAGACATATCTACTATTGGTATATCCAACAATAAGCTCTTAATCCAATCAGCTTCACTATAAGTTGTGTCCAATGCAATGAGCTCGGGCTCCATGGTACTTCTAGATATTAAAGTTTGTTTCTTTGAACTCCAAGATATTGCAGCTCCATCTAGACCAAATATATAACCACTAATAAACTTTATGTCTATATTATCAGTTATCCAATTTACGTCACTATATCCTTCAACTACATTAGGAAATCCTTGATAACATAATGATTTCTCTATAGTTCCCTTAAGATATTTAAAAACCCTTTCTAATGCATCCCAATGATCTTTACTAGGGTTATGTGTATATCTACTAAGTCTCCCAACAACATATGCAATATTTGGCCTAGTTTTATTTGCAATATACAATAACAATCCAATC
The DNA here is from genome assembly GCF_030987335.1 of Cornus florida. Classification (NCBI taxonomy): domain Eukaryota; kingdom Viridiplantae; phylum Streptophyta; class Magnoliopsida; order Cornales; family Cornaceae; genus Cornus; species Cornus florida. The sequence goes on along the minus strand of NW_026775572.1, from coordinate 63,574,133 downwards.
AATTGTGAGTACTTCAGTTGAGAAACAGGTTCTCCATTATTTTTCTTTAGGTGCACATTAGGATTATAAGGAGTCGATACTAGCTTGCTATTAAAGTAGTTAAACTTTCCCAACATTTTTTCAATTGTACTCGATTGATTTAAAGTGATACCCTTTGATGATCTTTCTAATTTCATTCCCAATATCACATTTGCTTCTCCTAAATCTTTCATATCGAAATTTCTAGACAAATATGATTTAATATCCTTCACTATACTCAAATTTGTCCCAAATATCAAGATATCATCCACATACAAACATAGTATGACATAATCTTCATTATTTCCTTTATAGTAAACACATTTGTCGAACTCGTTTATCTAAAATCCGTAATCTAGTATCACTTTATCAAACTTCTCATGCCATTGTTTAGGAGCTTGTTTAAGACCGTACAAGGATTTGGCTAACTTACAAACTTTATGTTCTTGTCCTTTCACTATAAATCCCTCAGGTTGCTCCATGTAAATTTCTTCATCTAAATCTCCATTCAAAAAAGCAGTTTTTACATCCATTTGATGAATCACAAGGTTATGAATAGATGCTAAGGCTACTAGAATTCTAATAGTTGTGATACTAGACACAGGTGAATAAGTGTCAAAGTAATCTAAACCTTTCTTTTGTATGAATCCTTTAGCTACCAGCCTTGCCTTGTATTTATCTATGCTTCCATCTGGTTTCAACTTCCTTTTTAAAACCCACTTGCACCCTATAGCTTTATTTCCAGGAGGTAAATCCATTAAAACCCAAGTATTGTTTTGAATTATTGATTCAAACTCACTATTGATAGCTTCTTTCCAAAATGGAGCATCTATAGAAGTTACAACTTCTATATAAGTAGTAGCATCACGCTCTACTAATAGTGTTAGGAAGTCATCTCCAAAATTCTTTCCTAATCTAGGTCTTTTACTTCTTCTTAGTGCTTGAGGTTCAAAGTCTTCTCTAATGGAAGTAATCGATGAAGGACAATATGAAGAAGTTGATGGTCTATCAACCACTTGATTTTGAATTCTTGATTTCAAAGGAAAGATGTCTTCAAAAAATGTGGCGTCTCTAGATTCTATTATTGTATTGTTGGATATTTCATTTATTTTAGAGTGTACTACTAAAAACCTGTTAGCACTACTGTTTTGGGCATAAACCAAAAAGATAGTATCTATAGTCTTAGGTCTGATTTTCTTTCTCTTAGGTTCAGGAATTGCTACTTTTGCTAGACACCCCTACACTTTCAAGATTTTGAGGCTAGGTGATCTTCCTTTCCATTTTTCATATGGAGTCTTTTCATCATCACTTACAGTTACTCTATTTAGTATAAAGCATGCAGTTATCATTGCTTCCCCCCACAAATTATCGGGTACACCAGAACTAATCAACATTGAGTTCACCATATCCAACAAGGTTCTATTTTTTCGTTCAGCTACTCCATTTGACTGAGGTGAATAAGGTGGAGTAACCTCGTGTATGATTCCACTTTCCTCACAAAAATTATTAAATTCTCCTAGACCATATTCGCCTCCTCTATCGGATCTAAGTCTCATAATTTTCTTTTCTAATTGATTCTCCACTTCGATTTTGTAAACTTTAAATTTATCAAATACCTCATCTTTAGTTTTAATCAAATACACATAACAATATCTGGAATAGTCATCTATAAATGTCACCAAATACTTATTGCCTCCTCTAGTGGGTGGTCGATTTGAATCTCACACATCACTGTGTATGAGTTCTAAGAGGTGGGTATTTTTTCCATTTATAGACTTAAAAGGTTTCCTAGGTTGCTTAGCTTGTACACATATTTCACTCTTTTGCTTGAAATCAACATAGGACTTGTGTACTAAATTGAGATCCATCATTCTTTTAATTTTCTTTAAATTCACATGTTCTAATCTCTTATGCCATACATCACAAGATTCAATAATTAAAACATGAGAAGTACTTTTATTGACCTCCAAAATTACATTTAATTTAAACAATCCTTCACTAATATATCCTTTCCCAATAAATACATTATTTTTTGTAATAAAAACCTTATTAGACTCTAAAACAACTTTATATCCTTGTTGTACTAAGGATGATCCACTAACTAGATTTCTCCTCACTTCAGGAACATGTGGCACTCTCTTTAAAGTTAAAATCTTTCCAGATGTCATCATCAATTCCACATCTCCAACACCGTGTACTTGTGCGACCGTATTATTTTCTAGAGTTACACTTCCTCCACTTGTGTTCTGATAAGATTTAAAACAAGTATGATTAAAACAAACATGCACACTAGCACCAGAGTTTAATCACCAATCATCATTATGATAAGTAAAGTTAATATCTAAAGAATTAGGATACCTTAAGGAGGGTTCACACGAGTTTTCTTGGTCCAACAACATATTAACTTGATCTCTTGGACCTCTTTCATTTGAAATGGTCTTGGACTTGTTGTAGACACTAAAATTTAGTGGGCTTTGGTTTTAACGAATGGACCCATTAAATATAGGCCTAATGTTTAAATAAATTATTTAATTTACCAGGCTTGGTCCACTTAAATTATTTAATTAGCCCAGCCCAGATAATTAAATGAAACGATAATTATTCCTAATAAAATATATTTTGAATAATTATCTTTAAGGATAATTATCATAATATAACCGGCCTGGCCCAGTTATAGTTTTATCCTTATCAGGAGATGACACGTGTCATCATCCTATTAATCCAAGAAGCCTATAAATAGAGGCCTGGAGGAAGAAAAATGGGAGAGGATTCAGAATTCAGAAGTCTACAAATTCAGACACAAATTCAGAATTCAGAAGTTCAGAGACTCAGAAATCTAGAGACTCAGAATTCAGACACAAATTCAGAATCGAAACCCAAAAGCGAAGAATATCAAGCACATCCAACAACGTGCCGTTCTTCATCAAATTCTACAGTGATTCAAGAACAAGCTCGTGCAGCCCTTGGATCCAACCAACCAAAAACAAGGAGATCGAATCAGAGGACCGTTCTTTTTTTTGTAAAAGATATTACAAAGGACTGTACTCCACATTCATAAATTAATAAAATTCTATTTTGCTCCATATTTTGTTTCTATTGCAGACTTACAAAATTTGTGTGTACAAATTTATGGCACGCCCGGTGGGACAACCTTTGCCTCTCATCTCTTTCTCCTACCATCAAGTTTCTTCTTTATCAGATTCTATGGCGCCCCCTAAGATTCAAACAGACAAGAAAGCCCAAAAGAACATCGCTATTGCAAAGGTCGACGCTAAAGCCACCATGAAAAGTGGCACGAAGACCAAATTAAGCGATGGAAGTACCTTGACGGGCCCTGTGACACGTAGTAAGTCCCAGGCGATGGCGTCATTCAAACTTCAGCAAGATGTGGTGAAAACTAATCCTGCAACACCGGCGAACGTGAAAACTCAACATGTCAAAAACTTTGACATTGTTCCAGAGGAGGCCACCACCAGATTCACTTCGTTCTATCTATGATGCTCACTCTAGTGTCGGTTCACCCCCAGAGTCACCACGTCAGACTTCGGAGCAATCAATCACTTCAAGGAACATGGAGTCTCAAGGCCTATCATACTCAGATGTGGTTGCTGCTATGATGACTGGAGCTGCTACGGTGGAGGAACAACTAGCAACTATGGCTCATTCCATTGAGAACCTCACAAAGACTATTGAAGAAAAGGACTTGCAAATCGCTACACTAATGAATAAATTGGAAGTTCAGACCTTCGGTGAAACACCAATGCCATCCGGGAATCGTGCAACTTTCACACCACCACCGTCTGGGAAACCTACATCTTCCACAGCAATACTAACGGAGAATCCTAATTCTACAGCACAAGGTACTCACAAGGAGAATCCCAAACAGACGCCGGTGACAGAACAAGCGACCAGTCAAAACCAGACACCGGGGATAGAATAGGCGACTGGTCAAACCAATCATACCTCTTCTTCAGTCTCTTCATTATCTGTCGAACAATTGCAAGATATGATAACGAATACAATCCGAGCTCAATATGGTGGTGTCTCACAGAGCACTCTCATGTACTCAAAGCCCTATATAAGGAGAATCGACAGTATGAGAATGCATGTAGGATACCAACCTCCAAAGATTCAGCAATTTGACGGAAAAGGTAACCCCAAGCAACACATTGCCCATTTTGTCGAGACTTGTAACAATGCCGGAACAGGGGGGGACTTACTAGTCAAACAGTTTGTCCGGTCCCTTAAAGGAAACGCGTTCGAGTGGTACACTGACCTAAAGTCAGAATCAATTGATAGTTGGGACCAGATGGAACAGGAATTCTTGAACAGGTTCTATAGCATTCGTCGTACTGTTAGTATGATAGAGTTGACTAACACGAAACAATGGAAGGATGAGCCTGTAATCGACTACATTAATCGGTGGAGAGCCCTCAGTCTTGACTGCAAGGACCGTTTGTCAGAAGTATCTGCTGTGGAGATGTGTATGCAGGGAATGCATTGGGGCCTGCTCTACATTCTGCAAGGCATAAAACCTCACACATTTGAGGAATTAGCTACGCGTGCCCATGACATGGAGATCAGTATGAAATCCCATGACGGCAAAAGTCCCGTGACTATAGAACCACGCAAAGATAAGAAGGACTGGAAGAAGGGCGACAAGTCATCAAAAAATGCGGCTAAAGATTCAATGGCTATCTCAACCACCCCAATCAAGATATCTGTTAAAGATGACAAGAAGGATGATAAAAAGCCTCGCCAGTTTCAAGAGAGGGAAAGACAGCGTCCTACGCTAAAGGAGTTAGAGAAGAAAGAATACCCCTTCCCCGATTCTGATGTTCCTGGCATCTTGGAATGTTTACTTGAAAGTAAAGTTATAAAACTCCCTGAATGCAAACGTCCTCCAGAGATGGGACGTATCAACGATCCAAAATACTGCAAATATCATCGCATTATCAGTCATCCAATTGAGAAGTGTTTTATCTTCAAGGAGGTGGTGATGAATCTGGCAAAACAAGGAAAAATCTTGTTGGATACAGACGAAGTTATAACTTCAAATCATACTACTGCTACTTTGACAACCTTTGTCGTGGGGAGTGCTCGTTCTCAACCTTTAACTTCGGAGGTATCTTGCATAACTATCTAGTTTGGTTCATTGGAACCAATCCCAATCTATATTGGCCAAGGGAGTGTACGTGACATTTCAACATTTGGAAGGGTTTTTCCTCAGGATGATGAAGAAGGATGGACTTTGGTGACAAGAAAGAAACCACGGAAGCAACAAGCTGATATTTTTCAGACTAATTATTCTGACAGAGGGCAAAGGAAGAAGAAACCCCAATATCACCATAAATAGTCTGGCCATAACAGAAAATGGGTCAAGAAGACATAGTCAACTAAACACACCTCTATAAGCAAAAAGAGTCAGAAGCCTATTACTTTGTAGGAGTTCTTTCCAAAAGGATACCTAAATGACGAAGTTGTAACAACTTACATGGTTTCAACTAAGAAAACAAGCCTTAATGATGAGAAGAACGAGGATCAAGATGAAGTCCAGACTGTAGAGAACCATAATACAGCCATCATTGAAAAATCTGATGATAATGAAGTGGTCAGAGGTACATTTGAGTCATGTTGTGCACCAATTGTTTTCACGGACGAGGATCTTCAGTTGGGTTCGAAGCCGCACAATTGTCCTCTCTTCGTCTCCGGTTACATAAAAGAACGAAGAGTTACTCGTATTCTTGTTGATGGTGGCTCGGCGGTGAATCTAATGCCAAAATTTATGATGAAAAATCTTGGCATCACAATTGACGAGTTATCGCGTAGCCGTCTTATTATTCAAGGTTTTAACCAAGGAGGACAGAGAGCTATCGGCATGATTCGGGCAAAGCTAACTATTGGCGAGCTCCAAGCAGAAACCTTATTCCATGTGATTGATGCAAAGACGTCCTACAATTTGTTGTTGGGAAGGCCTTGGATACATAGTAATGGCGTCATTCCATCGACTCTTCATCAGTGCTTCAAATTCTACAAAAATGGCGTACAAACGGTTGTGGCAGATCATAAGCCATTTACAGAGGCAGAATCTCATTTTGCCGATGCCAAGTTCTATATCGATCATGATACACCTTCGGAAGTGCCCATCCCAAGCCTTCCGTCTACACAAGAGATTCAATCTACAAAAGTAAAAGAATCATTAAGTGATCCACTAGACGTTTCAGTGACAGACATTGTAAAGGTAGCTAAAACGCGAGGGGTCTCGATAAAAGCACATCGAACGAAACCTATTTTAAAGTATGTTCCAAAATCTCAGCGACAAGAAGGGCAGGCACCTGTTATCGAGATAATTGAAACTAAGGAATTTAAATTAAAGATGTCACAAACCAAGGAAAAAGAAGATATGCAAAAGCTTAAAGGAGAGTCTACTCTTTCTCTCCCTAAGATTCAGAAGTCTTCGCCTTCCAAGTCTCCGTTAAAAGGGTTCGTGCGGCCTTCTCAATCTATGGTTGATCATTTATCACTTCCAAAACAAAGGACCGACGAAGGATTCGATCCTAAAGCAGACCAACTCTTGGCTAAGTCGGGGTATGATTTTACAAATCCTGCAAGCCTTGGAAAACTGAATGCTGAGGTCACCGGTGAGAAGGTGCACGGCCTCAATGAGACACAGAAGAAGTTGAAAGATCAAGGGCATAAAATCATTTCACCTAAGTCTGGTCTCGGTTTCGTAGCTTCTGAGCCACTTCGAATTCAAATCACAAAGAGGGATAAAAAGTCAAGCACCTCATACATTGGGTTTGAAGAAGTTGAGGATGAACAAGATCAGCAGACTGGGCATCAAAAATCAGTCTTTGACCGTATAAGAGTTCCATGCGATCGAACATCTGTATTCAACAGGTTGTCAAGCCGAGAATCAAATGTTTCAAGTTCTCATATCAGCAATTTGCCTTGTAACTCTGTTTTTAACAGAATGAGCTTTCATGACTAAGGAAGAAAATCTGCACAACCTCAATCTCGAAAGTCAGTATTTTCTCGAATTGGTACTATCCATGATGCACCACTAAAAAACAGCAAGATTGTAAAGTCAGAAGAAGCTAACATCGACGTGGTGAATAATAGTGAGGTTCAGAGCCTAGTGCCTTCGTGAATGAAACGTAAGACAGAGATAGATGTCACCAATGATGTTACATTGAAAGCTCGAAGGCGAACCATTGTATTTACTAATCAATCAGCAGAAGTGGATAGAATAGAAGGCACTGGCGAATCGTCTTGTGTTACTTCATACCACATCACTGTCGAAGAGGAACCTGACTGTGAACAACCAGATGATATCGAGAAAGCTCCACCAACACTAGAAGACGGGGGGCAGGCTACTATTGATCAACTCAAAGAAATCAACTTAGGAACTGACGATCAACCCAAACCAGTTTTTGTTAGTGCATTCCTAAACCCCTCAGAAGAAAATGATTACTTTCAATTATTGTCTGAGTACAAGGATGTCTTTGTTGGACATACAAAGAGATGCCCGGTCTTGATCCTAAAATTGCAGTGCATAATCTCGTTGTCAAATGTGGGACACGTCCGATTAAGCAGTCTCAACGTTTCTTCCGTCCAGAGCTAGTTCCAAGGATAGAGGAAGAACTCAACAAATTGATTGAAGTAGGGTTTGTCCGTGAGGTCAAATATCCAACATGGATTTCGAGCATTGTTCCAGTGAAGAAGAAAAATGGACAGATTCGAATCTGTGTGGACTTTCGTGATTTGAATGAGGCATGCCCAAAAGATGATTTTCCTCTTCCCATCCCTGAGCTCACTGTAGATGCAACCACTGGACATGAAGCTCTCTCTTTTATGGATTGTTACTCTGGGTACAATCAGATAAGAATGACTCCGAGGGATGAGGAGTTAACTGCCTTTCGCACTCCTAAAGGCATATATTGTTACAAAGTTATGCCCTTTGGACTCTAAAATGCGGGAGCAACATACCAGCACGCTATGCAAAGGATCTTCGACGACATACTCCACAAGATTGTTGAATGTTATGTTGATGACTTGGTGGTTAAGACAAAAGAACGAAGAAATCATTTACAGGATTTACGTGCTGTCTTTAATCGCCTTCGAAAATATCAACTTAAGATGAATCCCCTTAAATGTGCATTTGGTGTGACTTAAGGGAAATTCCTGGGATACGTCGTACATCATTGTGGTATTGAGATTGATCCTAATAAAATTGAGGCCATTCAAAAGATGCCGCCACCAAAGAATTTACGTGAACTTAGAAGTTTACAAGGTCAACTTGCGTTCATTCGTCGGTTCATCTCAAATTTAGCGGGTCGTTGTCAGCCTTTTAACCGACTCCTAAAAAAAGATGTTCCATTTAATTAGGACCAATCATGACAAAATGCTTTTGATAGCATCAAAAAGTACCTTCTCAATTCTCCGGTATTGGGAGCACCGGTACCTGGAAAGCCACTCAAACTTTACATTGCTGTGCAAGAAGAATCGCTGAGTGCCTTACTTACTCAGAATAATGAAGAACATAAAGAGAAGGCATTGTATTATTTAAGTCGCAGACTCACCCCGACGGAGCGAAATTATCCTCCAATTGAAAAAACATGCCTCGCACTTGTCTTCGCTTATAAGAAATTGAGGCATTATTTCTTGGCTCATACGATACATCTTGTTGCAAGGGCAGATCCTCTCAAATATGTCATGTCTAAGCCAGTCCATTCCGGACGATTGGTGAGGTGGTCAATTTTGTTCCACAAATTTGAAATTATTTATGTGCCACGAAAAGTAGTAAAAAAACAAGTCTTAGCTGATTTCTTAGCTGACCATCCTATTCCAGCCGATTGGGAAATTTCTGAAGATTTTCCTGATGAAGAAGTCTTCCTTGTGGACATCCTCCCTCCATGGATGATGTTTTTCGATGGGGCAGCACGATCAGATGGGACTGGAGCAGGTGTAGTTTTTGTTTCTCCAAAGAGACATATCATTCCATACTCTTTTGCACTTGCTGAAAACTGCTCAAATAATGTAGCTGAGTATCAAGCCTTGATTATCGGCCTTCAAATGGCGAATGAGATGAACATCACGGACCTCAAAATATATGGAGACTCTAAGTTGGTGATCAACCAACTTCTTAAAGAATATGAGGTTAAGAAAGATGATCTAGTACCATACCATCGTTACGCCTCTCATTTGTTGGAACGGTTTGATAGCGTCATACTAGAGCACATTCCAAGAAAAGAAAATCGGATAGCTGATGCTTTGGCAAATTTGGCTACAACATTGGCGTTAACTGATGAAGACCTGGTTGATGTTCCTGTATGTCAAAGATGGGTCTTGCCACAAGTCTTGGAGGATAAATTTGAAGAAAGTAATGTGGTTTCTTATTGGACACAAGAGGAAGAAGACTGGAGAATCCCTATCATTGATTATCTGGAACATGGAAAGCTTCCTGAAGACCTACGCCATAAGATTGAAATACGAAGGCGAGCACCTCATTTCATCTATTACAACGATACATTGTATAGGCGTTCCTATGAGGGCCATTTCCTTCGCTGCCTTGGAAATGATGAAGCAACGCATGCAATGAAGGAGGCACATTCTGGGATTTATGGAGCTCATCAATCTGGTCCAAAGCTGCACTTTCGCGTCAAAAAAATGGGTTATTATTGGCCCACCATGGTCAAAGATTGCTTGGAGTATGCAAAAAGGTGTCAAGCCTGTCAATTCTATGCCAACTTCATACACCAACCATCGGAACCATTACACCCTACTGTGACGTCATGGCCGTTCGATGCATGGGGATTAGATGTAGTTGGTCCTTTAGAAAAGTCTTCAAAAGGCCACTTGTATATCTTGGCTGCAACTGATTATTTTTCAAAATGGGCGGAAGCTGCACCCTATAAACATGTGAAAAAGGAAACAGTGGTTGACTTCATCAAGTCCAACATTATTTATCGATATGGTGTCCCTCGATACATCATCACTGATAACGGGACGAATTTTAAAAACAGTTGGGTAACTGACCTTTGTGAGAAATTTGGATTCAAACAACGTAAATCCTCCATGTACAATGCCTCTGCAAATGGTCTCGCAGAAGCATTCAATAAGACTCTATGTGAGCTATTGAAGAAAGTAGTCAACCAAACAAAGCGAGATTGGTATAAGCGAATGGAAGAAGCATTATGGGCATACCGCACTACGCATCGGACACCTACTCAAGTAACTCCATATTCTCTGGTCCATGGCGTAGAAGCAGTTCTTCCATTGGAACAACAAATCCTTTCATTAAGGATAGCCATACAAGAAGGTCTTACAAGTGAAGAAAATGTCATCTTACGTCTTCAAGAACTGGAAGCATTGGATGGAAAGAGATTAGAAGCTCAACAACAGCTAGAGTGTTATCAAGCTCAACTTTCTAAAGCGTTCAATAAGAGAGTTCGACCTCGGTCATTTCAAGTTCGAGACTTAGTATTAGCTGTTCGTAGACCGATTGTCATAAATCGCAAGGGAAATAAATTTGTATCCAAATGGGATGGACCGTATGTTGTTCGCGAAGTTTATACTAACGGCGCATATCTCATTATTGATGAAGACGGAGTAAGAGTGGGGCCCATTAATGGCAAATTCCTGAAGCGCTACTTCCCATGAAGGCAATGCTCCTGATCGTACGAGCTTAAACTGCACTATGCTCCTGGCCTACATGCGTTAAAACTGTGATTACAAAAAAAAAAAAAACCCTTATCTCTATTGAACTACGTGATGACTTGATCCCTCTTTTGAGGGTACGTAGGCAGCTTAGACTTTTATTCTAAGTTCAGTGCGCCCAAAAAAAAAAAAAAAAAAAAAAAATCCTTTATAAACTCTTGGCCCGCAAGAGTATAAACTGTGAACGGTAAAACAAATAAATAATGATAACATCTTTGTAAATAAAATGGAGATAATAAATCATTTGTTTTATTGCTAAAATTCAAAGTTACAACTTTTTTTTGGAAAAAAATGATGATCAATACTAAAATTCCATAGCGATAATTTCGTCACGTTCTTGCCATAATATCTCTTCCAGTTGCTTCACTACTTCAAGATCGCGATTCGAGATGACGTTAGCTTCTTCTATTGATTTTCGATCTTCCCAAAGTTTGGTGATGGCTTTCTTCTTCTGAGATAACTGTGCATCCGTTGTCGATATGAGGACTTTAAGCCCTTGAGTCTCTTCCCTGGCTTCTAGCAATTCTTTCACTAATCTAGCTTCTTTAAATTCAGCTTCACTCAAACTAGATTGAAGTGATTCTATACGCTTAGCACCATTATCTTCTATAGACCTAACGTTGGTGAGCTGTGCATCAATACTGGCCAATCGTTGGGATTGAAAGTCTGAAGTCATCATACAGGCATATGAAGAAGATGTAGCAATATAATTGGCCGCATTATTGGTATATGAGTCAATTCGCCTCTTCAAAGCTGAATGGTCTCTAGGGAGTTTTGCGAGTCCTTCATAAAGTGTTTGAAGTTTAGGTGCTCGAGACGGTATTTTATCTATAGGAGTATCGCGTATGATATTCTTTATGAAATCAATAAAGAATAAAGCAGCACGATGATGAACATCAAGAACGATCTCTTCCGCATTGAAAATTGACATTTCAGAAGGGGCAACACGATGCAAGGGTGGACCCTGTTCTCTTAAAATCAAAGAAGGGATAACTACATGATCTTTACCAATATTTTTAACCACCTCCATAGCATGACTAGTCACTTCAGCAAGCCCCAAAACATCCGAGTGTTGACTAACTCTGCTTCTTTGTAGTGAAATCTCTGTACCTTTTCCTATCGCAGTGGCCAACTCTAAGGCAGACGGTCCATAAATAGATTCTTCACTACATGTTGGGTTAGCAACAATGACGACATCTTCCCCAAGAAATCCCTTGCTGTCTTTTATCTATTAAAAAAATAATAATAAATAATGGTAATTTGCAGTACAAAATATATATATATATATATATATATATATATATATATATATATAATAACAGTTACCTGTATAGGTTGTGAACTGCTAGGTACCCCAGTAAAAAATTGATCAAGAGAAGTGGCAACACATTCCTGTACTGAATCAAGTCTCACTTTGTCGGTGACATGCTTCCAGTTACGATCCTCATCATAAGCTTTCACATCCTCATCTAACTCCATTGACAACTGACAACGGCAACGGTTATTGATTAGTGGTGGGACATCTTCTGCTGTTTGGTGATGGCTACTAGATCCTCCAACAACATCACAATCATTATGAGATTTGATGGTTAACTTTAGCACTGGCTTAGATGGGAGATTTAACTTCAGCCCCTTAATTAAAACCTTCCTGATTTTAGTTGGTTTCTCTGGTGGGGAAATCGTGCGTTTAGATTGCTTTGAGGTAGTTTCTTTTTGTGTAAATGGATCAATATATACGCTGGACCACCATTTGGCATATGCTCTGGTAACTGAGGATTTTTGGTGGCTGAAGGTTGAAGGAAGCAACGCATCACAACCAGAAGAATAATGAACGGATGAGTTCCAATGCTTTAAAGATTCCTCTAAGGTGCAAGTACGAAAGTCATTTTTTAATTTTCCAGGAATATCTTGATGGTACCTAAATTGTCGGCTAAATCTGTGTGGACTATACGGCTCAATGATAAAACAGTCATTTTGGCGCAATGTCAAATAACATGATCGAAGATTGATTAGGGTGTCAAAGTCAGCCTTTTTCATCTCGCCATTATCTACAATAAGTCGCTCTTTTAAAGATCTTTTAGCCATTCGAGTTAAGTTTATTCCTTTACATGATCTGAATAAATTTTGGGCTTCAAAATGGTCAAAGTATCTTGCTCCTCCTTCGCCTGCATATAATGTCATTCTAGGCCAATAGTTGGTATTACGAATGGTGAAATTAGTTCTGAAATATTCACTCAACCATCCGAATACATAGTGAATAGGAAATATCGCAGAGCAGCTTCCAGGATCTGGTGAGGAAACAATCTCGTTCAAGCCTCTGTAAATACTGGCCAGAACCAGGATGGAAAGACAAATGTTGCAGCCATCTGCTAACATGCTTGCGACCTTGAAAGTCCCAGGACGAATTATGTTGCCAGGGTGTGCAGGTAAGGCAAATTTGCAGAGCCAACATGCTAAAAAAGCAGCTAGATAAGTGGTGTCTCTCGATGTTTCATCTACACCAAGGTTGATAAATACTTCTTTCTCTTTGGTGGACATCGACCGGACAGGAGGGATCACACCAGACGGATTTTGAGTCCTCATAGGGCGGTGAACTTTATTTTTTGTTGATTTCTTTGAAGGTTTGGCATGTCTTGATGCATCTTTAAACCAGAAATTAATCCAGTCAGATATCTTCACATTCTGATCTCCTTTATACTTCTTGGAAAGTCTGTGGAAGGCTAAAAATAGGTGTTGACACTCAAAGGGATATAATTTTTGTTGTTGCCAGCTCTTGATAGTTCATCTGCACAAGGAATAACTTCATCATAAATTGTTCCTTGGTGAGGGAGACCACCTAGCATATATAGATCTCGAAGAGAAATTGATAGCTCGCCAATAGAACAATGAAGTGTATTAGTGGCTGGGCACCAACATTCAAGGAATGCTTTGAATACATCTTCATGACGATCATAGGAAAATAGGGAGGCGAATAAAGCACTATATAGTTGTTGTTTTGATAGAAAGTCATGGAAACGCGCCAAGACATCTTCTAACCACTCCCAATATAGTTCGGTGTATAGCAATTCAGCAGGAAGTTTATAGGGAATACTCCATGATATTTCCTTCGCCTGAACATTAAGACCCAATAGTGAAAACTGGTTTTCTTCAACAACTCTATCATGAAGTGAAGAATTTAGTATCAAGGCTTTAGAGACAATAGATTCTTCATTAATCTGATCAGGACCAAAGTCGGTGAGTTCGCATGTGGCCGTGCATGTCCAATGAGATGAACAATGTTTATTGTTAGAATCAGGCACTTGAATAGCATTGCGACCAAAAAGTGAGTCATATACACTTAATGTCGTTCCTTGGACTCGTTGACTATTTTCACTCTCTAAGATAGTCAGCTTTTGCTTTGCGAAACACTTGAACACCACCATGATGGATAACAAAGCTCAATTTGTTAATTTTGAAGATTATTCCTAAACTGATGCATTGTACTTTGTTATTGGATTAATTTAACATAAGAGCTGGTGATGAGCACCGAAAAGTGCGCATTTAAACCCGTTAAGCTTAAGCATTCTAGTACCTTTATCTATCTTACTTTGCCGTTTTAAACTTATTACGTGTTATTTATATTTTCAGGTACTAATCCCAAAATTGAGCTAACTCAGCCAAATAAGAGCTTAATTGAAGCAATCCTGAGATAAACCAAAAGAGGGAGCAAAGTGGAGAAAGAAAGGAGCAAAAAGGAATCAAAGTTGTGCAGCTGAAAAGTTCGATCAATCCAACTTAGAGTTCGATCGATCGAACATCTATGATCGATCACAGTACTTCTCGATAGATCCAACCTTGGCCTTTGCTAAAATTCCAAGTTCGATCGATCCAACATCACCTTCAATCGATCAAACCCTATTTTGTCCTATTCAAATGATTGATCTTATCCACAGCTGTACGCCTACCAACCACTTTTGTCCTTTTCCCCATAAATATCTTCGAAATATCTCAGCCTTGTCCTTATCCGGAGGAGTCAGACCACTTCGATCGATCCAAGATGCAGTTCGATCGATCGAACCTATCTTCGATTGATCCAAGTTAAGGTTCGATCGATCGAACTTCCTCCAGCGAGAGAAAGTTAAAGTCCAGCTCATTTATTCCATCCTTCATCCAATCATTGGAGAATATGCCTTGCACAACCATAGCTCATCATAGGGTATATTTGACCTACCTATATAAGGAATATGATACACTTTTTGGAGGGGGTGTCTAGAGTCTCTTGTTACACATTGGAAATCATCTTGGAGGCTATTCTTGGAGAGAAAGAAGGGAGGAAGCTAGAGCAACAATTGGAAGAGATCTTCACCAACAAGGAGCAACCATGGAGTTAGCCCTTGAGGGTTGGATCATCACTACCATGAGTGGCTAGACATCTTCTTGGGGCTAGAGTTAACCCCAAGCATGCTTTCTATACTCTAATCTTGTGTATTATTGAGGGATTAGTGTTGTATGATATATCTTGATATTCATGTATATATAAATCTTGATTATTTCATGGTTTGTATGGTTTAATGCTTCCAATTGACTATTCTATTCTATCCATATGTCTATGTATGCTAGAGTAGGATATTCATGTGCTTATCTCTAGATTTAGTGTTTTTGATGCATGTCTATGTGTATTGATACTATAGATCTAGAGATTATCACGATGATGTGCTTAATGAATGCTATTTTGGTTCATTTGATGGTTTATGCCTATTCTTGATGGTTTGTGCCTCTCCCCTAGTCTAGATAACTTTATTTTCATGCTAGTAGTGTAGATTTAGTATAGTGGTAGTGTAATGTTAGATGGGAGGACAATCTACTCTTGATGTTTGATGTTCCATGCTTGTGAGTCCGAATGGCATATTCCTCTAACATTGTGTTGCATGTGGATTGTGAGCTTAATGAAGGATTAATGACTTGTTTTGATCTATTGTGCTATCCCCATGTTGTCTAGACAATATATGCTCTATTGTTTAGATATATTGTGCTCTTCACATGATGTTTAGACAATACTTGCTTGATTTGTCATCCTTTCCAATTGAATCAACCTAATGCACACACACCCTTATCATATTGCAACACATCCATTACCCTCAATTGATCACTTGTTAGTAGTATAGAAAAGTATTGCTTGGTGGTGATCTCTACACCCCAAGACTTCTCTCTCTCTTGTTTACCTCATATTATTTTATTTAGTTGAATTCAATTTAGCTTAATCAACCAACCAACCAATTGTGTGATCACTCGACCTACTAACCCTAATTACCATAGTTTCACAATTCGATACACCATCAAATCCCTTGGGACGATCCCTACTCGCCCTATCTATATTTTATATAGAGAAAGGTAGTAGTGGCTTTCTATAAATGTAAAACTTGGCCACCTCCTAAATTCTCACACAATTTTCAAGCTTGACTTGGTATCGCGACCCTTGTAAAAGAGGACCGGTCAGTTTTTGGCACCGTTACCGGGGATTTTAAATTGGCAACGTCGAATTGTGAAATTCAATTAGGATTAGTACTCTTTTGATCGTGTCTTTACTTTTTTTTTATTTTCTGTTTTTGATTACTTATTAAGTTTGTTCTTCATTAACAAGGTGCATTGAGCAAGGAGTTAGCAAAGAACTTCAAAGCTAAGGAGCAAAGCAAGCAAAAAGGAAAAAAAAAAAAAAAAATGCTAAAAATGAAGAGTTGCTAAAAATTTTTGCTAAGCTAAGCTTTTAAATTTGGAGTTGAAGTGCTAAAGGACTATTGTGAGACCTTCTTACTCAATCTCCTTAGTTAAATTGGGGGCCCACGTGGAGGCATTTATTTGATATACATTGCATTTGAAAATAGTGGTTGTGAAGTTTAATTGCATTGTTGAAAAAGTTGCTTATTCGTGTTGCATTGTGCATGCATGGTCGTCGTTCATTGAGACCTACTCTTGTCCCTCTTGATTTGCATTTAGAATCCACTATTAGGAATCCAAGGGGAAGAGGAAGTTCACATAGAACCAATCTACCAATGGACGTTCTCAATGATGATCATGTTGAAGACCTTGGTCACATAGACCAACAAGGCATCCTTCACCCTAATGTGCAAAATGATAATATGCAAGTTCCATTAGGCATGCCTAGGCCATACATTCATCAACCTCCTCAACAACAGGGCCAAATTCCAATGGGAATTCCAAGGCCAATGTATGCACCACAACCCCCCATCATTAATCAAGCTCAATATAACCAAGGTGCCCATGTTGCACCTCAAGTTGCTAATCCACCACTCGCATTGAGAGATCACTATGTGCCTAATGAGTATAATGCACCCACATGCATTCAATTGCCACCATTTAGAGCACACCATTATGAGATTAAAGCACAAACTATCCAAATGCTACCTAACTTTCATGGACTTCCTAGTGAAGAACCTTACAAGCATTTGGATGAGTTTCTTGAAGTTTGTTCTACTGTTCGATACACGGACATGCCGGAAGAAGTTTTATGGCTGAAACTTTTTCCATTCACCCTTAAAGATAAGGCGAAGTATTGGTTTAACAACCTTAGGCCTTTTTCTATAACTTCTTGGGCAGAAATGTAACAATAATTTTTGAAAAAGTACTATCCGGTTTCGAAGACCAATGCTATGAAAACCGTCATTAGGGAATTCACACATGGGGAGGGAGAAACTTTCCACGAGGCATGGGAACGCTTCAATGAATTGCTTAGGAAGTGTCCTCACCATGATATGCCAAAATGGCAATTGGTCCAATTCTTCTTTGAAAGCTTATCGGACAATTATAAAGGCATGGTTGATGCTTTAATGGGAGGTTCTTATATAGACCGGCAAGAGGAAGACGTGTGGCATCTTTATGAGAGCATGAGTGAAAACTCTTTGCATAGAACATTGTCATCTAGGAATGGTAGAAATTCTCAAGGTAGGAAGAGTGTTGGCTTGCATCAAGTTGACCACTCAAATGATATAACCGCCGAGATGAAGTCTTTATCTCAAAAGTTTGATCAATTGATCAATCAAAACTTGGCGAATCAAGTGTCCTCCTTTCCTAACCATTCTCCTAGAGCTCAAAATGAATCATGTATGACTTGTTCTAGTGTTCTTCATTCTACTTCTGATTGTCCTCATGGACAAATTCAAAATGAACCCATTGAGCAAGTTAATGCAACATTTGTGAACCAATGGAACAATCCTTATGGTAACCATTACAATCCCGGTTGGAAGAATCATCCTAATTTTTCTTGGAAAAACCAAGGGGAGGGCTCGAACTCTTCCCAAGGCGGTTTTCAAGGGAAATACATTCCACCTCCACTTCAAAACCAAGGATCCCAAGGTTCAAGACCATATAACTCACAAGGAAATCAATTTGCTAGTTCTCCTTTTCCTAACCAATCATATTCTCAAGGAAATTCTAGAGGTTCCGTTTTTGAGGAAAAGGTTTTAAATGCTTTGGGCACTCTAGAAGCAAATACTCAATTGTTGCATTCTCATTCTCAATCAATTACCAAGCTAGAAACCCAAGTAGGGCAAATAGTTGAAACACTTAATGCTAGAGAGAAGTGAAAGATGCACCTGAATACCCCAATCAAACAACAATGTGTTGTGGAAACCAAATCCTCATTGGAAGGGCATAATGTTGAGCATGTCAATGCGGTAACAACCTTAAAAAGTGGTAGGGTAGTAGACAATCAAGTTAGAATGCCTAATGAAGAGAGTGAACCGGTACAACCTCAAGTTGTCACCCGTCCCGTTCCACACACTATTCCTCCTTCATTGCATGTGCATGATCTTGAGAATGAGAAGCCCTCAAATTGTGAGTTGAAAGATGATTTCCAAAGAGATTCATTAAAAACAGTGTTGAAAAATGTGTTTGAGAAAAGTTCTTTGAAAAATGTTATTCATGATTCTTCTTTGAAAAGTGATTTGAAATCCAATGAATCGAACAAGTCCAATGCTGAAAATTCTTTGAAAGAAAATGCTGAAAGAGTTTTTGAAAAAGTTCCATTTCCGGACGCCTTGAAAGGGTCTATTTCAAAAGAAAGGTAAAAGACCAAGAACAATGAGATAATGGATATGTTTAGGCAAGTCACAGTCAATCTTCCACTTTTGGATACAATTAAGCAAATTCCGGCTTATGCCAAATTCTTGAAGGACTTATGCACCCAAAAGTGGAAGAACAAGAGCCAAACATCAAAAAAAGTGGTCTTAACCGAACAAGTGAGTTCCATTCTACAACACAACACTTTGCCAAAGTTTAAGGACCCCGGTGCACCTACAACATCTTGTGTCATTGGTGAACATGTCATCAACCGGGCACTTCTTGACTTAGGGGCTAGTGTTAACCTTCTTCCCTATTCGGTTTATGTCAAATTGGGCCTAAGTGAATTGAAACCGACGTCGGTGGTTTTACAACTTGCCGACCGATAAATTAAGAAGCCTAGGGGGATAATTGAGGATGTGTTGATTAAGATTGATAAGTTCTTCTTCCCGGTTGACTTTGTCGTCATTGACATGGAACCGGTGCCCAATCCAAAGAACCAAATTCCGGTTATCCTTGGCCGTCCTTTCTTGGCAACCTCAAATGCCAACATAAATTGTAGGACGGGGATAATGAAGATTTCTTTTGGGCACATGAGAGTGAAGTTGAACATCTTTAACCCCACACCCAATCCATTTGACAAATATGAAGAAGAGGTTAATGTGGTAGAGGAATATCATGATCTTGCTTGTGAAAGGAATGAGCTTTTGTGCATAAACAATGTTTCAAAGCCTTCATCTTCATCTTCAGCATTGCATGCCAGAAAAGTGATTTCGAACTCTTGTTGTAAAAGGGCATGGAAGCCCAAGGAAAGTTTTGACAAGGAACTCAAGACGTCTTTTGAGTTTACCCCAACAAGTTCTTCTAAGAACCATTTGTTGGGAGTGACTCGAAACATCTCTCATCCCAAAAAGGAGGGGATGCATTGCAAGATCTTTGATCAGGGTTAAAAGAACCCTAGGTCTTGCTAGAGACGTTAAAGACTAGCACCGAAATTCGTAGGATGTCAAAACCCTATTCCTCCCTCATTTCTATCTTGCATTTTGATTCTTGCGAAGTCCAGATACTGTTTTTGTGGTTCATATACATTGGAAGGAACTGAGTAAGGGATTGCATGAGCATTCAAGTCATTTTGAGCATTTAGGCATAATTTCAATCGATCCAACTATAGACTCGATCGATCCAGCTCTCATTTTGCACCCAACACTTAGAAAAATTTTGGACCTGCATCCAAATTCCAAAATGCATGCTCTCGGGATCTCCAAATTTTCAAAAGTTCGATCGATCGTAAACCATTTCGATCGATCGAACTACCTTTCGATCGATCCAACATGTGGTTCGATCGATCATGAGTCCCAACACTTAGAAAAATTTTAGACCTGCATCCAAATTCCAAAATGCATGCTCTCGGGACTTTTCAAAATTTTTCATGTTTGATCGATCGAATTCCAAGTTCGATCGATCCAAGGTTCCAACACGTATCAACTCTTGAACCCTTAAACTTGTACATTCTTTATCCTCTTCGATCGATCGAAATCTATCTTTGATCGATCGAAATTTGCATCTCATTAATTTAATTTCCTTTGATTTTTCAAAATTCATTCAAGAGAGAAAAAAAAAAAAAAAAAAAAAAAATCCAAAATTTCAAAAAAATGCCATTAAGAGTGGAGACCTAAGTTCGATCGATCGAACTCCATCTTCGATCGATCGAACTCTGCATATCGTGTTTTTAAAATATAACCGAGTTGGATCGATCCAACTTCAAAGGAAACCGAACCCTAGTCTCCCTCTTCTCTCAATCTCATCCTAATCCGGCAAAAACCCAATTCCCAATCATCTTCCCCATCTCCAGTGAGCAAATTCCGGCCAACTCAAGCCTTATTTTCACCGCGGCTTCGCCCCCTCTCTCTCATCTCATCCCTCTCGATTTTGAGGTAAACCGCGAGCCATTTCTTGATTTAAAAGTTTAATCGATGCATGATTCATGATTTTCTATATTGATTTATGTTGTATGTATATTAATCATCTATTTTGAAGCATCAATTTCATGATTATGATGTACATATACACACATGCATTCGGCCGAACCAAAATTGGGGATTTTTTATTTGATTTGGCATATGGGGAGTGTTTGTGTGTTGAGGATTGGATGTTTGGCGTGTAGATGGGCCCACAAACACGTTTGTGTGGGCCTCGTGCTCTAGATCTCACAGATCTGCGACTTTTCAGATTCGGCATTCGCACAGTTCGATCGATCGAACTTGTTCTTCGATAGATCGAAGTAGTGAACTTCATTTCACTACCTTCGATCGATCCAATCTTGTGCACTTTCATTCTTCGATCGATCCAAGTGTTGGATTGATCCAATTCACTTCGATCGATCCAACTTTTGAACATTTTTCACTTCGACCGATCGAAAATTTCTGTGATCGATCGAACTTTCAAAGATCATACATACACACTCCATTCATCTTGTGTCATCTTCATGCTATCTTTATATGCACAATGCCTGTTATATTCCACATTGGATGCATTTCATACCTACATTGCTTAGCATGATTCACATTTCATCATCATCATAGATTCATGTCATCCGTATTTTGTCTATCTTATTTGACATACATGTTTCTATTATGCACTTAAATTCTTATATCTGGCACTGACTTATATTGAAATTTTCTTATCTTTTTGCAGATCATGCCTCCGTGGTACAAGAGTACAGCCAGGAGATCTTCGGGGCCACAGCGACCCCACAGACATATACGGCCCAGGATAGAGATGGTTGCAGAGCCATCTCATGCTCAGGAGGAGCCCGCACAGGCTACTCCCCCTCAATCCCCATCCCACGAGGCTGAGGAGGGAGCTGACCACATGCCATCTACATCCCAGGCTCTTCCAGCCTTCACACCATCACCTTCTCCTGTGCGCCATCAGGCAGATGCAGCCGCCATGCCATCACCGCAGCCATCTCTACCGGCTCAGCGCCGTGACCAGTTGCTGCTGAGATATGCAGCCATGACTATGGCTCAGGAGTCGTACTTCGATACTGAGTACTTCTCCGAATCTATCCTGACCCGGTCTGGCTATCAGGATATCATGCAGCGGGGCCTCTCAGCCATCCTTGCCCCAGTCACCGGCCTTGTATACCCGCGACTGGTGCGGCTATTCTTTCAGCATCTCCAGCCCGTGCCACGATCTACCGCAGAGATGATCACTACACTGGACGGCCACGAGATTGTCATCACAGTTGACACTCTGGCCCGTGCTTGCCGGTGCCCACACCGGTGTCCACCTAAGCTTGCAGAGACATACCCGAGGCTGTATAGGCCTTCATTTTCTGACATGGCTGTCTCCTTGACAGGCCATCATGCCGGTGGTCAGACATTCGCCACCAGGACCTTCTTGCCTGACGACCTCTGGTTCATCGACACAGTTCTCTTCCAGAACATTTACATGGCGGGCCACAAGATCTAGAGGCGTCATGACTACTTGACAGCTCTTTACGCTTTTTACACGAGCTGCTGGGTATCTATCCCAGTCCTCATTTGGAGCGTGATGAGGTTGCTGTATGATTTTTTCATTTCCAGGAAGGACCCTAAGCGGTCCAAGGTCCTGCCCTTCGGACACCTCATCACGCAGATCCTTATTGACCAGCGCTACAGAGTGCCCCCAGATGAGGAGCCCCTTGCACGGTCCAGCTTCTATAGGAGGAGCGACTGGAATAAGAGCTATAATGCTCTTATTCGGAGTCTTCAGGAGCCAGCTGTAAAGGCAACAGCTGAACTAGAGGAGGAGGAGGCACCCCAGGCACAGCCGGCACCTCCAGCAGCAGCAGATATCGCAGTGGACGACGCACCAGTCGGTCCGGCTACCGATCGCATGGACATTGACATGGAGCGACCTGCGGAGGAGTATGCCGATGCTGCAGATGATACTGATGCCGATGATACCAGTGATCGAGCCGCTGCTCAGGAGCGAGTTCGGGAGTTTTCTTCAGAGGCATCTCTGCCTGAGTCTCCAGTTCCCACTCCCGGATTCGAAGCACGCTTGAAGACACTGGAGGAGGACGTAGCAGCCATGCGAGCCGACATCACTGCCCACCGAGCTGAGTTCACCTCTTTCAGGGCAGATGTCATGGCTTGTTTTGCCGATCTCTCCAGCCGACTCCCTGCACCTGCACCGGCACTTGCACCTCCAGCCACTGCAGATCTTCACAATCAGGCCTCCTGAGACTCCACTTCCAGTTGTTCTATGCTTTTATTTCTTTTATTTTGGATCTGTATTATACTATCACTGTTACAGTATTATACTTTGCGGCCGGTCTATCGGCTTTATTATTTTATTGATGTACCTGCACTTTATATTCTCTATATATTGCTTTTTGATTATGGATGTCTCTTAGTATCTCATATTTGTATGCTTGACTCCATTAGGTACACCACAGTGACTTCAGTGAGAGAGTGCTGCCTAATTTTTCAGGACCACTCTTACACCTCTCTCTCTATTCTCTATTTATCCCATTTTACACTTGCATGTCCACTGTGCACTGATTATCCTATCTTGTTATCTAATGAGTTTATCCGAGTGCAAACTTTTCAGGACCACAGTTTATCCCAAGTTTGGGATGGCCATGCCACCCACTTTGGATACTTCTATCCCGATCATTCATGTCTAAAGCACTGGTATACTCTTTCCTTTGTTCTCTTCACACATTGAGGACAATGTGCAGTTTAAGTTTGGGGGTATTGGTGTATGTTTCAGTGTTACTTTAAAATTCAAATTTTGAGCATGTCTTGTGTATTTGAGGGATATTTCTATACTTGGTCCATTTCTAGCTATGATTTTGATCTTTTGAGGACTATATTGCTTAAAATTTAAAAATTGATTGACTTGAGAGTCCAATACTCCTTGTATGCCTTGAGGATGCCATTTAGGAGTAAATTTTTCAAAAGATTGATATCTTGCTTGCATTTGTGGTCCACATCATCCTGAATTTGTGATTGTTTTGAGATTCATTCTAGGATTCTACACTAGCACCGGTGCACACTAGCATTCATTTGTGGGGTACATGCTTTGTTGATTATTGAATTGGTTATATCCCAATTGGGCTAGTAGTGCATTGAAAACTTTCATTCTTGATAAAGGTGGATAACAACCCCTTTTCATTGAGTAGCCGGGATTCTTGCCTCATTAAGCAGTGAACTTCTCGTGCCAAAAGGTGGAGGGCCCAAACTCTAGGTTAATAATTGATTAAAAAAAAAAAAAAAAAGAAAAAAAAAAAGAGAAAAAGTTGCAAAAGCAATAAAAGTGAGGACTTCTCCCAAAAGGTGAAAAGTAGGAAATGATTAGATGGTTGTTGTCTTGATTTGTAGCCTAGTTGATTTGAGTTTGTAAGTCCGTAGGGGTGTCTTAACACCTAATGCCCTAAAGCCATCTGGTTTGGGAGTCATTGACCTAAAGCTCGCTACATGAATCTTCTAGAAAGCTTAAGAGATCAACACATTGCACAATATTTCCATCTTTGATCCTCAATAAAAATAAAAAAAATAGAGTGAAAAGAATAAGCGCACCTAGAACAATAAAGCTTTAATAAAAGGTCCATTTTTTGTCTTGATGATTGGGACTAGATTTGTGTGCTAGTTTGAGGGTAAGATGTGATTAATTCCTTAGTTAGCTAAGATAGCAACACACTTGATGCCGGACCTCTCACATGGATTCTAGACTTGTTTCAATTTTCATGATCATTTTCTTGATGTGTGGAGGACCATGCTTGCTTGTTTGATGTTGAGATTTTGGGAGATTGCTTGGAAACGGTTGAAAAATTGCATACTTGAGGTAGTTTTCTCCCAATGCTTGTTTGCAATATTGGTGTCTCTTTTGAAAGAATGAGCTTAATGTTTGTGGGTATCATTTCTGGAAACCCTCACGAGACTTTACTCGTCCACTAGGGGTAACCTAGGGGTTTAAAAGGCTTGTTGCATGTGCTAAATGCAATCGTGTTCCCTATGAAAATGGTGTTATCATTTTACTTGTTTTCCAGTTTATACTTGTTTAGTTGTTCATTTCATTCCTTTACTTCTTAGTTCATTGCTAGGGACTAGCAATATTTAAGTTTGGGGGTGTGATGAGCACCGAAAAGTGCGCATTTAAACCCGTTAAGCTTAAGCATTCTAGTACCTTTATCTATTTTACTTTGCCGTTTTAGACTTATTACGTGTTATTTATATTTTCAGGCACTAATCCCAAAATTGAGCTAACTCAGCCAAATAAGAGCTTAATTGAAGCAATCCTGAGATAAACCAAAGGAGGGAGCAAAGTGGAGAAAGAAAGGAGCAAAAAGGAATCAAAGTTGTGCAGCTGAAAAGTTCGATCGATCCAACTTAGAGTTCGATCGATCGAACATCTATGATCGATCACAGTACTTCTCGATAGATCCAACCTTGGCCTTTGCTGAAATTCCAAGTTCGATCGATCCAACATCACCTTCGATCGATTGAACCCTATTTTGTCCTATTCAAATGATTGATCTTATCCACAGCTGTACGCCTACCAACCACTTTTGTTCTTTTCCCCATAAATATCTTCAAAATATCTCAGCTTTATCCTTATCTGGAGGAGTCAGACCACTTCGATCGATCCAAGATGCAGTTCGATCGATCGAACCCATCTTCGATCGATCCAAGTTAAGGTTCGATCGATCGAACTTCCTCCAGCGAGAAAAAGTTAAAGTCCAGCTCATTTATTCCGTCCTTCATCCAA
Organism: Cornus florida; assembly: GCF_030987335.1. Lineage (NCBI taxonomy): Eukaryota > Viridiplantae > Streptophyta > Magnoliopsida > Cornales > Cornaceae > Cornus > Cornus florida. The sequence continues at coordinate 63,548,582 of NW_026775572.1, read as the reverse complement.
TCATTGGAGAATATGCCTTGCACGACCACAGCTCATCATAGGGTGTATTTGACCTACCTATATAAGGAATATGATACACTTTTTGGAGGGGGTGTCTAGAGTCTCTTGTCACACATTGAAAATCATCTTGGAGGCTATTCTTGGAAAGAAAGAAGGGAGGAAGCTAGAGCAACCATTGGAGGAGATCTTCACCAACAAGGAGTAGCCATGGAGTTAGCCCTTGAGGGTTGGATCATCACTACCATGAGTGGCTAGACATCTTCTTGGGGCTAGAGTTAGCCCCAAGCATGCTTTCTATACTCTAATCTTTTGTATTATTGAGGGATTAGTGTTGTATGATACATCTTGATATTCATGTATATATAAATCTTGATTATTTCATGGTTTGTATGGTTTAATGCTTCCAATTGACTATTCATGTGCTTACCTCTCTCTCTCTTGTTTACCTCATATTATTTTATTTAGTTGAATTCAATTTAGCTTAATCAACCAACCAACCAATTGTGTGATCACTCGACCTACTAACCCTAATTACCATACTTTCACAATTCGATATACCATCAAATCCCTTGGGACGATCCCTACTCGCCCTATCTATATTTTATATAGAGAAAGGTAGTAGTGGCTTTCTATAAATGTAAAACTTGGCCACCTCCTAAATTCTCACACAACTTTCAAGCTTGACTTGGTATCGCGACCCTTGTAAAAGAGGACTGGTCCGCTGGGTATAATATGTGCTAATCACACCTATCCGTAATCACACCTCTTTATACGGATAGGTGTCCAACATTTTGACTGAAAGCATAATTGGGTTGTGTTGATACATGATGCAGATATTACTTAGATAGTGGTGTTTTAATTGTTATGAGTGAGATTGTGAAACCTCTTCCTCACAACTTGAGTGTTTTCTTATTTTTAGAGTTAACATCGGGCCTTTACATTTAGCAAGAACAAGGTTCAACAAACATGCCTCCTCAGTCATCAAGTAACAAACTCTTACTTTTTCTAAAATTTTAATTGGCATTTTTAGCTATTGGTTACGTTTATTTATTCATGTTTTACATACTGATTTTTTGTTTTTGTTTTTGTTTCTACATAAATGTATATAATATTATTATGATGTGATGCTCGAACAATTTATTAATGGAAATTAAAGACTTGGAAGTTTAGTTTTCAATTTCAGAATATATGTTTTACAAGTCTGTTAACGCTTTTAAAACTTTCCTCTTTTGTTTAAATAATATAGGTTTCTTTTCTGAAAGAAGAGAGTTGATGGGAATGGGTGGAGTTGGCAAAAAGAAAATAGGTATGTTTTTTTTTGCCTATTTAATTGAATTATATAAATCCCCTTATCGGTGTAGCAGTGATGTTGGTTTTAAAATGACCAATTATGATAGGAAGAATGTATATCTATGCAAGAGGATTATGTGATTCTAGATGACGATTCTAGATGAAGATGTTAATGTTAACGTTATGAGGATGTTGATGCCAACGTTGACTCTAGTGATGACAACTGATGATGTTGATAATATGTTGATGCACTCAAATTAAGTCAAAACACTTAGAATTGAAAGAAATTTAGAGTTGAAGACATACTATTCAGCATAGTGTCTAATTCTTTTAGTTACAGGAATCTTTGGTCACTTCACACGATTATTCATGTACTAAAATTTTGAAGCAATGGTGTGCAATATGATTCATCTACTTGGGCTCTCTTCTTTTTTCATCTCTCTAAACTCTAATTTTATCTGTGAAAAAAGAAAAAGAAGGCTCTATGCCATTTTAATTTAACTTTATCAGTTTGAGCATTGACATAGCTTCTGAAATAGTAAAGAAGAGAGAGTCTACCAATAAGAATTACCAAACTTAATAAGTTCTCTGAGCTTCTTGACTAATATTGGCATGGGAGACTTCTATAAATATGGACTTGTAGAGAGAGATACATGGTTGGGGGCACAAAGTGTACGACAACTGTGAACCAATGATAGGGTTGTGAGCTTTTGATTTGTTTCATGCATCGGATCTAAGAAGTGTACAACAATGAAATGGAAAGCTCTGATGCACTCAAAGTTACAAACAGAGACAATAATTAATATTATATATTTATAACTTACTTTACTAATCTAATATGATACTACGTATATCATACATACACACATATATATATATATATATATATATGTTTGTAACTTTATACTTAGACTTGGATATATTTTGATTTAGCCCACCCCATTGAGAAAATCCTGGATCCGCCCTTGGGCGGTGGCCAAGGTAGGAGGAGGCACCGTGGAGCGATTGGAAATTCTAATTTTTGAGTTTTTTTTTTGGATAAATAATGCTACAGTAGAGAAAGTACTTCTTGTAAATAGTAGAGAAAGTAACAAATCCTCACTTTCTCTTTCCTTTCTTAAATCTGAAAGTACTTTGTAAAAGGTGAAAAGTAAAATTATATTAGTAAACATAATTTTCACTTTTACTTCACAATTTTAGGATTTGATAGTAAAAATCAGAAAGTAAAAGCGTTAATAAACAGGCCCTTAATGATTTTATTTATTTATTATTTCTTTGTTTTCTTTCAAACAAGACTATCTTCGTGCTCCTTACCATCTTCTTCTCACTTGCAGACACTTACTGTCACGCAGCCGAAATATTCAGAAAAGGCTTCAAGGACACTTTCTTAAACTTGAAGTCTATCAACAATGAAGAACAATTCATCCCACAGGTCTTGGGCCAAAATCGGAGGAGACGGCAACACGAAGCAGTTAAGGCAGGAAAATTTGTGAAGGGTATTGCATTGCTGGATGACGTAAGCCTTCGTTATCAGAGCTCGGCGTTGTCTCATTGACTTAATTCTACGGTCAAAGACGGACGATAACAACCTCATCAAGAAAATTTGTTTTAACAAGGCCATTGAAAATCCAATTGATCCTGCACTACAAACGTTTCCTGGTGAGGGGTTCTATAACGTATGTAGCGCAGAAGAGAGGATCGATTCCACTAAAAAATAGTTTATTAAAGTGGTAGAAAGCTCAAAGGCGGCTAAGCTTGAAAGACCCTTGAAGGTACAGATGATATGGTTGAAGGCTATGAGGAGGATGAGATGGGATTAATTTCAAATTCTAGTAGCAGAGATAGTAATCAGGGGCATGACAACACTGAACAGGAGGAAGAGGGTCCAATGAAATTTACAGGGCAGTTGAAGAACTGTGTGTCAACAGAGGTAATGTGGTTCTGTTTCAAATTTGATTTCCTTTGTCACAATTAAAGTATTTGAACACACTTTGAGAGGGGTTATTTGAAGCACTGCAAAGCATATAACAACATAGGGATTAACTTGTTTTAGTTAGAATGGGATTATTTAATTTTTTGGGTCATTGATTTTTTTCTTCTTCTTTTTACATTTTAATTTTATTATTGTTCTGACATTGCTATTCATTGACTTATTTTCTGCTCTAATTTTATTTATTTATTTATTTTGTATTTAATTGAACACTAGAAGATCCATGCAATCTATTATTTATCTCTCTCCAAATATGCCAAAGTCCAGCAGCAAACAGACTCTAAAGTGTTTTAGTTTTGTGATAAAGTTTATCTATCTACAAGTAAAGATCCCATACAGAATTCACCTCCTGAAATTTATACATATGCCAGCCTAATAACTCACCTAACCAAGTCCAAAAACCATGGGAGAAAGTACTCTGTATTATCAAGACTATACTGGCATAAAGAGCATGTAGATTGTAGCAGCCAAACACACCTTCTTTCTTTGTAAGTTACTCATTGAAGGCAATCTGTCCAAAAAAATCATAGGATTCCAACCAATCCAGGTAAGACCTCCCAAATGAGCATCATAATTATTAATCCAGCACCAATCATTCCTAATTTTCTTGGAAATAACAGTAAAATTACTAGCTTTAACTCTAGTTTCTAATAAACAGACAAACAGTTCCTTACCTCCTTCTGTCTCATAGGCTTGCTTAATCCTCTCACATTCCATGCTCATATCATTAGGAAGAGGAGGAGGGTTGAGACAACTACCCCACCTTGCTTCTAGTATTCTAGTTGATGTCTCGATCCCTGCCTGCTTTGGTTTCTGATTAACCCTTTGTACATGATCAGTGAATTCTGTCTTCTCGACCCTAGCTTCCTCGGTGAGAAAATCCGCACCTCAGCCTTTTCCTCTGGTTTTAGGTTCTTTTTCGATATGCCAGTGCTTTGGTTTATATTATTATTGACTGTATATTTTTAACATATATGAATGATATTTTGTTTTTGGTAATAGCTATTTTACATTAGAAATAAATCGTTTTCAATAAAATTATTTAATTATTTTGGATATATGCTATTATATTTTCATTTACTGTATACTTTTATCATATATTAATGATATTTTGTTTTTGGTAATAGCTATTTTACATTAGAAATAAATCATTTTCAAAAAAAAATTACATTTGTCCTATTATTATTATTATTATTATTATTATTATTATTATTATTATTTATAGTTTCTATTAAAAATTGATATTTTTTTATTCTAAATATTTTAAAAATTCTGATTTTTAGAATCTTTTACGTTTGTGGAGTATTGTATACAGAATAAGAAGATTGTGAAATATTAGAGGGGTTGCAAAGATTTATAGAGTATAAATAATGTGATAGAAATAGATAGCTGTAAATGTATAGGTGGAGTGTTTACTTTTTTTAAGTCATAGAAGATAGGATAGATATTCAATGCGAGATGAACATGTATAGAGCTAATTAGAATCTACACCGGCACATACACATCATGCACGGCTTGTGCACGACCCTATTAAATAGATACATATACCGGTTAATCATACATTAACGATATTTTGTTTTTGGTGGATAGTTATTTTGATATTGTCAACTTAAATCTTATGTTTGCCTGTATATCAAAGTTGGCCTCTTAGAAAAAATATGTTTTAAAAAAGCCGGATGATATTCCAGCTTATTCTTACCACTACATGGCCGTATTTAATAAACTGGTCATACAATGTTATCACTACAACTAGAGATATTTCATAACTATTTGTATCTTGTTTAATAACTTAATAATAATCTTGTTCAATAGTTTTTTTGACAAATTAAAACAATTGATAAAAAAAGTTTAATTTTCTAATAATGTATATTTCCTTACATTTCATCTCCATAATTTTCTTCTAACATCAATTTTTTTTTTTTTTTTTTTTTTTTGTCCAAGTTATATTTTTTTCATTTTCTCAAGATATATATACTCTGACTATTTATTTTTGATAAGAGATGACATGAGAGATGACATCAGAGAAGAGGGGAGAGGGGCATTTTAAGGAGAGTGAAAAAAGAGGAAATCAAAAGTTACTTTTTTCTTTGTTTCTTATAAGTGCCTTAAAACGGCTTCTATTCGCTTAATTTCATACAAATATGACGTAAATACAGTAAATTGGTAAGTGATTATTTGTTGTGCATTAATATATGAGTGTAGTTTGGATTTGGATTTGTTTTCTAAAGAGCGAGCAATCAGCAGCAGACATCATAATTCAGTACTAAAATCAAGCAAGCTAGGATTGGGTTATCCAGGTAAAAACATAAAAAAAAATCCTTTGTGCTTAACTTTTTACTTCCAAATTTGTTATATTGTGCGTGGTTGTGATTGCTAATTGTAAAAAGCAAAAATTGCGCATATAGAAAAGGCAACATATTATGCATAGTCCTAATGTTTGTAATGCCATCACTGTTTATGGTACTCTACCTTGGAAATGTTTTCCATTTGGTAGTTGGACATGTATATATTTCTTTTACCAAAAAAAAAAAAAACTTTTTCAAAAACCCCTCCTATATTGGTTTCACATGCATGAAAATCCTTGTGGGTACGTATTCCACTTTTCACTCTCTTTGCATAATAGTACTATTACCAATATAAGAAAACAACTTCCATGCAATTTTTATACAGCTAATTAATGATATCTAAAAATATCAAGTTCTACACCATGAACTTGAGAACGCAAACATTAGCAACACAAAATTGTTCAATGAGATGAACTTTTCAATTAGAACTTGGTGTACCTTTGGTCACTACAATGCCAAGAGCCAGTGACTACAGGGCCCTAATTGATAAGATTGCATCTAGAATTGCATACTGGATAAGCAAGAACCTTTCTTTTGCAGGTAGGCTGCAGTTCATTAGGGTAGTCATATTTTCAACTCAAATGTATTGGAGCTCTAAATTCGTACTGCCAATGAGTATTATACATGAACTTGCAAGCACTTTTGGTGCATTTTTGTGGTCTGGTCCAATCTTAGAGAAGACAGGAGCAAAATTAAGTTGCTTCGGATACATGTTGTCTTCCCAAGAGAGCAGGGGTTTTAGGCCTTCCCTTGTCAAGCTAGAAATTGGTGATGGAGCTGTTGCCAATTTTTGGTTTGACAATTGGTGCCCCCTTAGCCCACTACATCAATATGTTCCTCCCCAATACAGAGCTGCAACAGGTTTTGATAGCAAGACCAAAGTCAATACATTCGTCACCAACAATACATGGTCCTTCCCAACAGCCATCCTTAATACTTGCCACTCCTACAAAACATTACCACATTACCAAATCCCAACTCCAACATCAGAGAAAAAACTTATTTAGCTCCCATCCAAGTCTGCTCAATTCTCCATCTCAAAAACAATGAAACATTTCAACCAACATTACCCTACCCTTCCTTGGCCTCACCTTGTCTGGTCTAAGCCTTCTATTCCCAAACACTCCTTTACACTTTGGGTTACAATCCAGCATAAATTACCAACTCTTAACAGAAGGTGTACAACTCACATAAATTCCACAGTGTGCATTCATTCTTTGCAACACTGATCCTGAGTCGCATGATCACCTATTTTTCTCCTGCTCCTTTGTCAAACCCATGTGGCACTCTCTACAAACACGATGTGGGTACTATATTCAACCTTCCTTATGGGCAGGACTTATTAATTGGGCCTCACACCGTTGGAGAGGCAACTCAGACTTCCACAGCAACACAATCTACGTAATGGGGTTAGCCTCATTGGTCTACCATATCTGGAATGAGAGGAACAAACGAATCTTCAAGAAGAAAGCACTCAGTGCCAACTCAGTTCTCCACCAAACCTTGGAAACAATTAGAGCAAAACTGCTCTCTTACCCAATCTCTGACTCTCTAACTGCTTCCAGAATTGCCAAAGAATCAGTGATTCGTCCCCCGAAGAAGCTGCCAGACTTGAGGAACTGAATTGTGCACTACATTACGCGCTACAATGCTGGAATCACTCTTCATGTTCTCCTGATTGCTATGTTGATCTCCATGATCTTCAATTCTTTTTGTTGGGGTGGAATCATTTGGCTGTTTGGCTTAACTTTCACCTTTGGGCTGTATTTTCCCCTCTTTAATGAATGTTAAATTTTAACTTTAAAAAAAAAAATACTTTTTAATTAGAAACCTACTGGCCGAAGAAGTATACACACATCTAGACACAAGCATTCACACATTTACTAATACATTTGAGATCAAAACTATTTAATTAAGCAAGGTGTAGCTAGCTCTTTAGTTTTGGCATTTCAATATAAATAAGGATTTCAACATAAGATTTATATCTTCTTCATAAAGAATTGATTTAAATTAAATATTTCAAATTGAATTGTAAAAGCTAGATTAAAAACCATGTGTTGCCAAAAGACTATATAAGAGTAGCTAGCATTTAATCATTTCCAAATAAAGAGAAAATATACCTCTTTGAAGAACATATCAGCAGTCTAGCACCCTCCACTAGAAGCTAGTTTTCATATAATAATCAAAGTAACTATCATACCGTGGAGATCGAACCTGCAGAGAAAGCTATCAGCATATATGATATGCACATGAATGAGAGAGCAACTTGGAAAGAGCACACATATGTAATTAAGCGCAGCTAAAAGAGAAAGCGCAATGCAACAATTTCATATTGTATTTATGGATAATGACACATATCATGATCTTCATCAAATTTTGAACAAAAATGAGACCTAGTGTATAAAAGAGAACTTTGCTCCTATATTATGCATTTATTTTTTTGTAGTATATCTACTAAATGTTGTTGAAGAATGAAATGGAATGCATCCGAAGAAGATTCTTGTGAATCCAAGTTTAGATCCTTATTTTAGTTCCAGAATTCGTATTCGGATTTGACCAATATAATCTAAATAGGATCAGAAGAAAGTAAACTATGCTTGATTTGAGTTGGATTTGAATTATTTGTCTTTAACCATATCTAAATTCGACCCAGACAGACCAGTTGAAATGTATTTAGTATCAGGTCAAACGTATTCCACTTCAAGCCCTAAATATCATCTAAAGACCATGTGGTGGAAATGATAGGATTGCTAACTGATCAGAGGCAAACTTAGATTCCTACACCCGGCTTAGGATCGTGACGAGCTCAAAAAACTGAGACCAGACTCAGGCTCATCATGGTTTTAAAAGGCTCAGGTTGGGCTCAGCTCGGTTAAGAAAACAAATTGAACTTATGTTTAAAATTGGTTCAGGCTCATTTTTAAGTTCACCAGGCTCTATAACAAGCCTATGGTTCACGAACATATACAAGCCCTATACGAGTCTATGTTCACGAAGATAAACGAGCCTACATGAACTCATGCTCATGAACATACACAAGTCGAGCCAACACTATTTTGAATCGGCTCAGTTACTAAACGAGCTCGAGCTCGGCTTGTTTGCTTACCGAACGAACTTGAGCCACACCCTAAACAAGCCAAACTCGAACTATTCATGAACAACTCAATCCATTTGTAACCCTACTACATATCATAGCCACAATGGAAGCATATAGACTAAAATTACTCGGGACAGAACATCTTTTTTACCGCGATAGTTTCTTTTAGATAACGTTTCACTGTACACTTGACACATGGAATCATCAGTACCAAAAAAGCTTGCGCACTGCATTCACAACACAGAAATCTAAGCAATGGTTGTAAGCCATAAACTATCATTTCCCCACAAACACTTCTATAACCTTGCCTTTGGGTGGTCTTAGATTTCGTGATCTGGAGGCTTTCAATTTAGCTCTTTTAGCGAAACATGCTTGGCATTTTCAGGTTCACAAGCAGGGGTTGTTGTATCAGCTTTTTAAGGCCAAGTATTTTCCTTCTTCATTGTTTTTGGATGCTTCTTTGGGTTATAATCCTTCTTGGGGATGGCGGAGTATTTGGTCTGCTTAGGACTTGTTACGTCAGGCAGTCCGATCGTTGATTGGGAATGGCACCTCTACACATGTTTGGAATAATCATTGGGTCATTCTAATACCACATAAGCTGCCACCACCCCCGATTCCTACTCCCTTTTCTTTAGTAGCAGAGTTGATTGATCCCGTTACGTCTTCGTGGAAGGTGGATGTGTTGTCGCAATTTTTTTCTCCCGCGTCGGTGCAGGAAATTCTTAAAATCCATATCAGTAGGTGGGATAAATTGGATGAAATCATTTGGCATCCAGAGCAGTCCAGTAAGTTTTATGTGCGATCCGCTTATAAATTGGCCATTTCCATGACTCTTTTTTTGGGCGTTATTTCTCCTCCTGGTACTTAGTCTTCTATTTGGCGATGTTGTACTCTGTCTAAGGTGCAACACTTTCTTTGGCATTGTTGTTTTCATGCTTTGCCGGTTCGGGTTGCTTTGATGGCTCGCGGGTGTGAGGTGTCCCCTCTTTGTCCTCATTGTGGGTTGCTAGAGGAGTCTGTGGTGCATCTTCTTTTTTCTTGCCCTCATTCTATTTAGGTGTGGAAGTTATCTCCGCTGCGTCTTGATTTTCCCGCTTCTTCTTTTTCGTCATTGCGGGTAAGATGGAGTTTTCTGGTGCGTACGGCTATGCTTTTCTTGGACTTTGCGGATGTTCTTAGTCTGATTTCCTTCTGTATTTGGGGTATTTGGAAGGCTAGGAATCGGTTGATATTTGAGGGGATATTAAGGAGGCCTGAGGTTGTGGTGCAGAAGGCTGTCATCAGTTTTGGGAGTTTCATGACGCTCGGTCCCTCTGTTCTTCAGTGCAGCTAGGGCTGGCTAGTGCGTTGGTGGATTCGTGGAGTCCTCTGAATTGTTAAGTCCAATTTTGATGCTTCTTTTTCTCGGCAGTCTTTGCAAGGGGGTGGTGCCGCTGTTTTTCGTGATTTTCATGGTGCAGTGCTTTGCGCGGTTATTTTTCTTGACTTTTCTACTGTTTCAGCTTTGGAAGCAGAAGCATTGGTGTGTCAGCGTGCGATTCTTTGTGCTCTTGTTTTGAGTTTCTCTTGCTTATGGTTTAAATCAGATGCAAAAGTTGTTATGATTGGGGTGCATTGTGGAGTGACTTATCCATCGAAAATTGCCTCTATTTGTTTTGACATTTCTCGGGACTTGCAACGGTTTTCATCTTCTACGTTGACTCATGTGTGTCGACAGAGTAATCGGGTGGCTCATGCATTGGCATCTCTTTCGCGCCCTGGGCTGGTGTCAGATCAGCTGTTGTCTTCTCTTGCTCCTTCCATCCTCCCTTTTGCGGTGGCGGATTTTCAATCTTAGTTGTTTTTGGTTCCTTGTGTTGTGGTCGTCTTTGCCATGAAAAAAAAAAAAAAAAAATACCCTGCCTTCATTTTTAATGGATATATGAAAAGAAAACCTATCTGTAGTACCAACCAAAAAAAAAAAAAAAAAAAACATGAACAGTAGAACATAATCAATAACAGAAAGGAATGCGTGTACTATTAGAAAGAAATGGCAGCCTGTATTGCAGTTCAACAATTTCAGGTACTCAGTTATAGCCAACAGAAAAAGAAAGAATTGGATTTAAGATTTGACAGAAAAATAATTTACAGTGACATTTGATATCCTATTCATACTGCAATAATCAAAGAATGCCAGTCGGTGCAAAAGGAAATCGAAATTTAAAGTGACCTTTGATTCATATAATCAAAGTTCAATTATTTTTTCCCTTCAAAGTACTCTCATATGAAGATAGAAACCTTATTAATCCATTTCCTTCTTGTTCCTTCCTTTCCTTCCTTTTACTTTTTCCTGCTACCCAATTGACCATAAAATTTTGTCCATTGGATTACACAATATGCATGCATGTGCATAACGACACAATCAAGGGCGAATCCAGGAATTGTTAATGGGGGGGCTAATATTAAATAAGGGGAAATTGGGGATCGAAAGATTAAAGAGTTATAAAATTTTAAAGGAAATAGGGTTAGACTTTAGAGGGAGAGAATAAGTGAGCTCTCTGATTTATGCAAGATTAGGAATTTAGAAATTCTCTTTGCTTTGGTTTAGTGATTGTTTAGGACTTGTTTGGCTTGGGCCTATTTGGTTGGGCCTTTGTTTAAAAATTGTGGCTTAGATATCAGGCTTGTTTGAATGGGTTAAAATTGGGGGACTAATACTACTACTAATTTTTTCTTTTTTAAAATATTGGGCTAAATATACCTATACTAAAAAAAAAATTGGGGGGGCTCAAGCCCACCCAAGCGCCCCCTTGGATCCGCCAGGACACAATATGCATGTGCATGATGACACAATATTATAGCTTTGAACTCATTTTCATTACAATTTTAATTGATCTCCAAAGAGGCATATATATCAAAGAAAATTTAAGAGGTCGGGGCGTTTCTCAGACCTGCTGTTCAACTTGATTACATCACTTGATTTTCATTTTCTTGAATGTGTTTAATAATACAATTTAAATATTTTAAAAAATTACAGTATATGAAAAGAAAAGGATACCATGTGCTACCATGATTTTCAATAAGGGAGTTGATGCTCTGCACATTATTATTATTAATATTATTGTTATTTTCGGGAAATAGCTTGTTTTTGCTTATGGCTTAGTTTGGTAATATGGAAAAAATAACAATAAAGAAAAAGAATTTTTTTTTTTTTTTATTTTTCTTAGCAAGAAAAGGAAAATTTTATGGGAAAGTAATTAATTTTCCATAACGACTCAACTTTCTTACAAAATTTTCCCCAAAAAAAATTTGCTTTTTGGATCAAACTATATGAAATTTCAATTATAACTTTTTTCACTTTCTAAAATAAATTGGGTTTACACATGATTTTTAGTAAGAATATTATAATAATTACCTATATCTACCAGTATATCATAAAATTTTATTACCATTTAGATTCTTATATTGTTTTTACTTTTTAAAAATAAAAATAATTATTAAATATAAATTTATTTAGACTATTGTCATATCTAATAAGAAATGGACAATTTAGGAAAATCATAATATTTTCTATTAATTTTTATGTTATCCAAATCATGAAATGAGATTTTCTCACAAGTTTTTTGAAAATAATTTATGCTAACCAAATGAATCCTATAAAATTTATTTTATTTTCTTTCAATTCACTTTCTTTTATTTTCACTTCCAACATTGATTTCCATCTAAACAAACGGACCCTATAATTTGGATGATAATTGCATATATTATTATCCAGGTTAAAAAAAAAATTATATATATTATATTGTTATATAAAAGATTTTTTACAATTTAAAATTTTAGTAATTACTTGCATTTCATGCGATCTTTTACTAGTGACAAAAAGGTGAAAGTGAACAATTGTCCTGAAAAGAGCAAAATTGTCTAAGATAATGAAATTTTTTCAGAGAATTGGCGACCCTCTATTGTGAAATAAATATAAAAGTTTAACAATTCGGTTTAAAATTTAGTGCAATTATGATCCGTTAGTAATTAATTTAATAAAGTATGTGCACTAACTTTATTTTTGATAAGAGAGATGACACGAGAGAAGAGGGGAAAGAGAGGAGAGATGCAGACAAAGAGAGGGGCATTTTAGGGAGTGAGTGAAAATAAAGGAAAAATTGAAAAGTTGTTTTTTTAATTTAATTATTATTATTATTATTATTATTATTATTTTTTTTTGTCATCTTTCAAACAGTACGTTCGAGTATTCTGGCATTGCTCATTGCCACTTTTTCGTCTTCCCACTTGTACTAGCACACATTCACTGTCACATAGACTAAATGTTCTGAAAAGCTTTAAGGACATCCCCTTTTCATTATGAGTAGATAAGAGCAGAATACAAGAAAATCTATAAAGCAGTCAAGACCGGAAAATTTCTGAACGCTATTGCATTGCTGGACGAGGTAAGTCTTTGCTATGAGAGCTCACCGTTGTCTCATCAACTTAAATCTTTGGCTTGCACCGTACATTAGAATAAATAGAATATACGTTGTCACGTGTACATTGTGCACATCTTGTATAATGGCGTAATAGATATATATTGTATGTGTTTGGGATGGCTAAAGAGGACGAATTAAACTTGCTTGAGGCCATATAAGCAAGATCATCTGTTGATACGCCAGACGCCACGTAGCTGTGCACAATGTGCACGTGACAACGTATATTCTAATTATAGGATTTATTTGGTTTGCATGAATTATAGGATTCATAATATTTTATATTAAATTTCATGTTATTCAGATTATGAAATGAAATTTTCTTACAAGTTTTTTGAAAAAAATTCATGCTAACCAAATGAATCCTATAAAATTTATTTTCTTTTATTTTCACTTTTCAACATTGATTTCCATCTAACCAAACGGACTCTATAATTTGGATGATAATTGCATATATTATTATCTAGGTTAAAAAAAATTATATATATTATATTGTTATATAAAATATTTTTTATTTAAAATTTTACTAATTACTTGCATTTCATGCGATCTTTTACTAGTGACAAAAGTGAACAATTCTACTGAAAAGAGTAAAACTGTCAAAGATAATGAAATTTTTTTAGGGAAATGGCGACCTCTCTATTGTGAAATAAACATAAAAATTTAACAATTCGGTTCAAAGTTTAGTGCAATTATGATCCGTCAGTAATTAATTTAATAAATTATTTGCACTAACTTTATTTTTGAGAAGAGAGATGACGTGCGACGCAGGCAGAGAGAGAGGGACATTTGAGGGAGTGAGTGAAAATAGAGGAAAACTGAAAAGTTATTTTTTATTTAATTAATTTATTTTTTTAATCATCTTTCAAACATTACGTTCGAATTCTGGCATCTTCGTTGCTCCTTACCATTTTCCCATGTGTACTAGCACAAAGTCGATCAACAAAATGAAAGGTCAATTCATCGTACAGGGCTCTTGGGCTAAAATCTTTGCATGATTAGAAATTGTTGTTGTGAAAGATACCTTCGTATTATTGCAAGTGAAACAGGAAATTGAGAAGTCAAAGACGGGAACAGAAAAATCATTTTTAGCATAGTTTGGTCAGCCTAATTCCCGTAAGAATAATTTATACAAAACTAGTTATCAAGTTCTAAACTCAAAAACTAAGGCTTGGTGTCTACGAATGAACCCTCACTCCATATTTATAACCTTCCCTTTATGGACAACTAGATGCATTCAATCATACTCGTTCCTCCAGAAATTTCTGGTAACTTATCTACCCTTCGAATCCTCCATACAACTCTAGACCAATACACTGTTTTCATATATCTACATAATTTTACACACCAATACACTGTTTTCATATATCTACATAATTTTACACAAGTCTAAAATTCTCTATATACCTCTAGACGCCAGCAATGCAAAACTGACTTAGAGAGGGAGAGGAGTGGGCGGTGGTCGGTGAGAGCATATATATATATTTTTTTATTTTATTTTTTTTCTAAATACAAAATTTCATACCATAAAAGGGATAATAATGTCATTTTAAAAAGGTTGAAAGAAAAGAACAAAAAAAAAAGGCAAAAGTTATATCAAATAAGATACTAAACATCCTTTATATAACATCGTCATCAAATGAGATTTCAGAAGACATATTAATGGATTAATGGTGCTATACTATTGAGTATTGACCGACTCGTTTTGACTCAATTAAAACCCACCCGTTTGTCATGGCAGTGCCCACGTTTCGGTGGGTCCCTCTACCTAAATAAGAATCCCATTCCTTACACACCTCCCACACGAGCTCTCTCTCTCTCTCTCATGGTCTCTGTATCGTATCATTGTTTTCGAATTTTGGAACCTCTCCCCTCAATTCCCAATGGTGCAAGATTTATCAGAGCTTCGAACCCTAAATTCTGATTCGAAACCCTAATTTATCAATCTCTTCCAATTCAGCAGTTCACAATGGACGACGATTCGATCTCGGACCACAAGCTCTGCGGTTTCTTATGTGCTGTTCTTTCAGTCAATCCCCCTCCGACCACCGATCTCCGCAAAACCCTAGGCTTCAATACTCGTTGTCACATCTTTGGCGACGGATCGGAGGTCGGTTTCAAGTCCGAGAATGGCGTCGTCTTGTCCTCGATCAATCCGAACGCTAGAGCTCTGGTCAGTGTAGGTGAATCGACTCCAGAATTGGGGAAAAGCAACAGCAGCGCAGAGGGAGGGAGTGGTGTACAGAGAGAGAGTGTGTCGTCCAGGAAGAAATGGAGGAGAATTGGGATGGTGAACGGTAGTGTGAGTGTGATTCATCAGCTTCATGCATTGGTGATGAACAAGTGCTTGGATGTAATTGCGAGGGTGGTTAGGGTTGTGGTTGGTGATTGTGGGGAAGTGAGGGCTGTGGTGCTGGTGGATGTGTACTTGCCGATCGCGTTATTTTCTGGTTGGCAGTTTCCGAAATTCAGGTCGACGGCGGCGGTTCTGTTTCGGCATTTGAGGTGAAAATTTCGTTCGGTAATTTTTGTGTTTATGTTTAATTGTTTGATTTTACCTTGTGTCCTGGCAGTGTCTAATTCCAGAGGTGAGAGCTCAGGATATTTGCACTGCACAGAACTCTGGCACTATAAAATCACACAATTGTCACTAGAAGTTTCCCACACTTCACATTCCTCCCAAAAGTAGTATTCTACTCTAGTACACTTTTTTTTGAGGGGTAAGTTTCACTTCTTTTATTAGAAGAAAACCTATAAGAGTATAAGTGAGAATTTATTACATGGTCCTGGGCCATCACTGCTTGACACGTAAGCAAAAATGTTTTGTATAAACTTTTTTCAGAGGTGAGGGTTGGAGCTCCATAGTGGGCATTGTGAGGTGTGTGTGTGTGGGTCCCACTACAAAATTTCAGTTCCTACTTGGCTGGCTTTAGTATTGTTCAAGGCTCAAAATACAGCAAGAGTGTCGGCAATTTGGAACAAGCTTTTTGTGTCAGCAATTTGGAACAAGCTTTTTATTTTTTTTTATTTCTCTCCAATCTACTAGAAAACTTATATTCTATGATAAATTGTGATAAAAAAAAAAAATGGTTTAATTGAAGCATTTAGAGACAATTTAGTTGGTGGAATAATTTTCTGATTCCTCTATAGGTATCAAGTGTGAATAATACTGCCTTGAATTTAATGATTAGAGGAAGACGAAGAAATAATGAACAAGATTAATGAGAGTGAGCTTGCAGCTTTACTATTTCAAATATGACTGATGCTTAACTTGACTTTCCATTATAAAAATTATTCCATTGATTTAAGGAGTTTTGGCCTAGTTGTTCAATTAATTTGATTTTTAAGGCTCTCTCATCTTGGCTAGTGTGGTTTATTTTTGGGTATTAAAATTTGTTATTATCATGTTTAGTTAATCATATTTGATACAGACACACACTACACGCCATAGTTGTCAAAGCTACATATATCCATAATTTTAAGTAATTTATTGAGATGACAATGTGATTGGCAACAGTCGTTAAAGGTGCATAATAGGCATTGAATAGAGGATTCTAAGACTCAATCCTTAATTTGGCACATGCTAGATGATGTGTGTGTGTGTTGGGGGGGGGGGGGGGGGGGGGTGTTGGGGGTGGTGGTGGTGGGGTTAATTATGAAAAAAAATAGATGATGTGGGGTCCACTTGGATTGTTAATAATCGGTGGCTTTGGTCAAGTTGCATCATTTATGAGTTTGGTGGGCATTATGATGCAATTAAGTCGGCTTTTATTTGCTTTTAGTTATGTTATTAAGTCAATTATGAGGTAAATTCAAAAGCCATGACAGCATGACTTAACCTCCATGTAAGTCTACGATGCATGAATAAAAATCCTACAAACGAATGGTTTTAATCTTAGTTGAATCGGTGAATAAATAAATAATCCAATATCCTATGAAATTTCCTTGCGTTCACAAATTATGAGGGTGTGAGACCTTCTCTAGGAGTGATGCATAGACATGTTGGTGTCTTATTCCATTTCTTTTCTCCTTGATCGTTCTACTTCTCTACTATCAAATCTCAAACTCCAGCCCCGATTATTTCAATATTCAGCCGCTGCACTCTTTACTTTTCAACTATTTGAGGCTACTCCTAAAGTTAGGGTTGCAAATGAACCAAGTTGTTCATGAACAACTCGGGCTCAGCTCATTAAAAGCTCGGCTCAGGCTTGTTCGTTTAGTAAACGAGCCGAGCTTGAACACATTTTTTAAGGCTCGTTTAGTAAACGAGCTGAGCTTGAGCAATGTTCAGCTCGGCTCGTTAGGCTTGTGAACAGGTTCGTTTAGTAAAATGTCCATTTTTTAAAAAATTTTCTATACAATTGTTTAGCCCGTATAATATATATTCAGTCCAAACATATGCATGTTCATAGACCCAACTTGATTAAACTTAAGCCCAACTCAACTTCACTTGCTACCCTATCATGACATAAGTGTATCGTTCATTATTTGTGTGATAAAATCCTAACCACATGCAGCCGCAACAGATATCGCAACATAACTTTTAGTTTCAACAGAGCATCCTTCTTCCTCTCTTGCTCGAGAACATCTCTCCTCTAATCCCTTTCATTGCTTTCAACTTTCAACAAATCTTCCTCTCACTCATCGGTGATGGTATCCAACAGATCTCTGTCTCTCAAATCTCTTTCTTGGGTTTCTTTTCTTTGATGAGGTCTCAATCTCATTTTAGTGTTGGTGGGATCATGCGTAGAACGGTGGTCGGTGAAAGAAATGCAGCAATGGATTCCATCTTTGATTCTTTGAAAACAGCTGCTTACAGATCTAAAGCTTTTCTCTAAATTTTTTATTTTATTTATTATTATTTTTAAGGTGAGCTCGAGCCGAGCCGGACCTTGTTGATATTCTAGTGAGCCAAGCCTGAGCACACTCATGGCACTGGCGAGCCGAGCCCTAGCATGGTAAAGCTCGGCTCGGCTCAGTTCATTGGCAGCCCTACCTAAAGTTCTACATCAGTTTGGCATCAGAGCAAAGTAAACACCATGTCCACATGATTGGGAAATGAATGATGACAAATACTGGCAGCAACAATAGCCTTCAAACTTTTAGCAATGGCAAAATTTTAGGTCTGATCCACCACACATCCCATGTTTGAGTTTCCAAGGAATCCGTTAGAAGTGTTACATCGTGAGCCACATTATTCAAGGAGGGATATTTCAGGAAAAAGTAAGGATGGAGGTGCCAGATTTTGAAGGAAAGGTTGATCCTACTTAAGTTTCTGATTGGCTTGCTTTAATCGAGGAGTATTTTGATTGGTATAATATGAGTGATGATCGTAGAGTGAGATTTGCTAGGATGAAACTTATGGGCTTAGCAAAAGTTTGGTGGACTGGCGTTGAAGGAGATATTAGGAGGTTGGGACAACCACCAATCAAGACATGGAAAAAAATGAAGGCTAAGCTTCGAGAGAAATACGGTGGCCAATTACCATGACAAGTTATGAGATCAGCTTATTAATCTAAAACATTACAGCGTTAGTAGCAGGATATATGCAAAAATTTGATGAGCTAAAGAGTAGTAGTCATGTTGTAGAAGACCCACGATAAACACTTGCTTGATTCAAAGCTGGTCTAAGGTTTAATATTAGAAGAGAGTTACTTCGCCAGCCACTGTATATTGTTGAACATGCTTTTTAGGTTGCATTGGACATGGAGGAGTACTTGTTACTCAATTGCTACTTGCTAGAAGATCTGGATATCAGACCTGGGAGACATCACCTAAGAAATTCAGTGATAGAAATTGCAGCACAAGAACAACAACGCAACTAATACAGGATCAAAACATCTTTCTCTAACATGGCTGATCTTAAAGGAAAGAGTACTCTGGCAAGCAAGGGAAATGGAAAGGACTGCAACTGCTTCAATGTGGAGAAATTGGTCACATGGCGTATCAATGTGCCAAGAAAAATTTACATATTAGAATGAGGGATGAAGAAAGCTAGAAGAATAAGGAGAGGGTAATGAGAATTTGTTTGATGATCTGGAAGAGGATATTCCATCCATCTTTGTTGGGAGGCACATCCTTACAGCCCCTAAAGTTGAAGATGAAGATTGGTGGCACCGGTGCCACCCAACTACTTTTCAGATGCTAGTTCGTTATGGAAGCCAATCTTGAAAGCTTATTATTGATGGTGGTAGCAACATGAATACTGTGTTTGCAGCCACGGTTGAGCTCCTGAAACTTTCAATCCAACCACTTCCACAACTGTTCAAAGTAACTTGGATAAATAGTACGTCTATTTCACAAAAAAGTGGCAGGTAGGGATTTTCTTCCAGGTGGGACTTCTGTCCGAGCTATTCAGATGGAATTTAAGGCTCAAGCATCAGAGAACTATTTTGAAAGTTGTCTCTTTTGGGCTAGAAAAAGGACTATACCCAGTCAAGGTACATATGGACTGTCCATTTCAGTAATCGGCACCATTCCATACTTGATTCCCACTGATAGCAACAACCCTTCACCA
Organism: Cornus florida; assembly: GCF_030987335.1. Taxonomy (NCBI): domain Eukaryota; kingdom Viridiplantae; phylum Streptophyta; class Magnoliopsida; order Cornales; family Cornaceae; genus Cornus; species Cornus florida. Next base: position 63,528,883 of record NW_026775572.1, on the reverse strand, counting down.
ATAAGAAGAACATGACTGGTTTTATTGTAGGATTTGTTGTGGCTGTTGGAGTGTTAGCTTTCCGTCTGTATTTGCAGTATATTGTTTCGTTCAAAGAAGAAGAAGGCCACACAACAACGAATATGAAGAGCTTCTAGGGAAGGAAAGGATGTTAGTAGCTGTTTTTGGCATGGACGTGACAATATAACTACTCATGAACTAAACCCAAAGACACTGTCCTTTGGGTTGGATGTGCATCTCACCCTAGTAATGAAGAATGTCACTTGGAACTTAGATGTTGGGTGCTTCCTTCAACAGATTGCATGTATTGCATTTCAAAGCTTGTCAAGAAGTAAAATGAATTGGGGGAGGAGTACGATTTGACAGCCTAACTACTCTTAGATTTTGAAATTCTAAATCAGACGCACTTTGATGATGCATATAAAGCTTACTTTGGTTTCGTTAGAGTTGGGAGTTGTCAAGCAGTAAAGGAAAGCAACAATTATGCAACTAGAGAGCTCGTTGGCCTTTTTCCACTTATACGGAGGACATTGCAACTGAATCCTGGATTTTAGTCTGATTTCTAACCAAAGCATATTATAAACTGACTATGGAATCCACTCTCTTTCCAAATCAAGCTCATTCTACATAAAATACAGCACAGAGCTTGACCCACCATATTGGAGAGGTCCAAGTTGGATAAATATCAATTACACGATTCTTTCTCCACTCCATCATTACTCTAAAGAGGATGGAGCATATAAAAACAAGCCAAGATCATCTACAATGATCTGAGTAGTAATTTGCTAAAAAATTTGGTTCATCTCTATAATCAGACTGGGTATCTGTGGGAAAAGGGGGAAAAGAAAAGGTGCATGCTTATTTTGAAGAGGAGGTGGTTATCAAAAGTTCCTTGTTAACTGGAGGGGACGTCTGGAACCTTTCTCCTGACCTTTATGAGCAGTTTCATCCCTTTACATCACCGGGGTTGAGCTTTCCCAAGTTGGGGAGGATTGATGGAGATAAGTGGCAGCAGTCTTTAAAGGTGTATAAAAGGCGTGGAAAGAAGGATTCTAAGACTCAAGTCTTAATTTGACGTATTCTATATGATGTGTGGTCCACTTGGAGTCTTGAATAATTGGGGTTTTTGGGCAAGTTACATCATTTATGAGTTTGGTGGACAATATGATGCAATTAAGCTGGTTTTTATTTGCTTTTATTTAAGTTATTAAGTCACGAGTTAAGAATTTGAAGAGTTGTGAGTTTAATTAATTATATTTCAATTATGTGGTAACTCGAATACAAAGGGATGGGTGTAATCTTGGTTGAATTGGTGAATGAATAAATAATCAAATATCTTATTAAATTTACTGATGAGTGATTCACAAATTATGAGGGTGTGATACCTTCTCTAGTTGTGATGCCTAGCCTTGTTGGTGTGACTCCAATAGGCTTCTCTTTTTCCATTTCTTCTCTCCTTTATTTTTCTACATCTCTACCATCCTAGGAAGCACGTATATGGATATGGGGTGCAAATACGATATGATACGATACGGACACGACATATGGCAAATCTAAAAAAAACAGGATACAGGTACGGCGGGATTCGACAAAAAAATACATTTTTTATCAGTTTCTTGTAATATTATGAATATAAATGCTATCATTAATATAACATAGGAGTTCATTTCACAACACATAAAACAAACATCCCTAGTTATCACTTAATAAATTTTGAACTTTTTTTTAACAATTATACTACGTTATTAGTGTTGGAAAAGTTATTTTTTAATGTTCAGTATTTATCAACAAAAATATATATTTTAATGTTCAAAATTTATTAAAAACGTGTTTTGAAATATCTGAGAAGTATCGGATATGCAGTCGAAGTATCTACCTCGCATGGTGCAGATAGGAATAGCTTACCTTTTAAAAAAAATCTAAGGTAAATTACATTGCAACCCTTGGCAATAATGGGCCTCATTAAACCATCCTCCCCTCAGGTTTGGTGTGCGCGCTCTACGATGTTATTACAGATTTGCCATTCCCTTGACTTAAAATTTGTTAATAGCCTTTTGAGATTCATAAAATTACAATGATACCATAGTTATATATATATATATATATATAGAAATATGTGAAACGTCTTTGCTATCTCTCTCTAAGTATTGGATAAGTGTTAGAAATTAAAAAATATATTTTAAAATTGTGGATATGTTTAAGAAGTATCGTGAGACACATAGAGAAATTAAAAAATATATTTTAAAATTATGCATTCGTTTAAGAAGTATTGGATACGTATCCGTGAGTATCGGTATCCAACATGTAGAAGTATCCGTGCTTCCTAGCTACTATCAAACCTCAAACTCCAGCCCTGATTATTTGAATCTTCAGCCATTTCACTCTTAAATTTTCAGCTATTTGAAGCTGCTCCTAAAGGCTTACATCATATGGGTAACTTGAGAAGAATCTAGGTCTGATTGAATTTTCAGTTATTATGGTCTTACTACGGTTTGTGTTTGCTTTGTGGCATATGTTATTTGCTAATGACTGGTTTCTGGGTTCAAGATCAAGGTCTGGTTAATTGCTAGTGAGCACCATCAAACGTAAAGATGTAACGAAGATTGATAGGCATGATACATATAGTGATTTTATCTTCTTTTTTTTCTTTTCTTCATATTGTTTTAAGCATTCAAGAGAAGAAGAGATCTAAGAGGCTTTTAGACATAGGATTGAGTGGGATGGGTGAGTTGGAGAGGTGCATATGGATTGTTTTGTTATTGACATGTTTCTCAAAATGTAAGCATAAGTGTAATAATGGCTGTCCTACAAAAAATACAAATATGTCAATTTGTAATGGGCTGGGCAAGGTGAGAATGCCATCACATGGTCTAAAAACCAGTTGTTTTTTATAGTATAGCAGACATACATCCAAGAGAACTCAGTAACAGAGCTTCTAGAAATCAATATATTTTTCATTAAGCCTAGAAATTGCTTTTCTTTTATATAGAAAAATACATTTTTAATGAAAAGAAGAGTACAAATATAAAAAAGGATGAGGAAATCCTTGACTCGAAGAAAGGCTGAGCACACATGTGAGCAACAGCATGAACTACCTTTATAGCCTATACAAACCTGACCGTTTAATCCACTCCCTGACCACATTTGTAGATAGAGGGGGCTAAAAGTGACACCTAACTGAGGTTATAGCGAAGCTGTTTTCTAGGCCTTAAATTCAATTTGTTTATTGTTGGATTTATGAATTCATTTAATCTTCCTTCTAAAACACTGATCTGTCTAGAATCTCTCTCATAAATGACCATACACCCGGAGGCCAAGATTTAAGATCTCACCCAGTCCATTATGACCTCTACATTATTTTCAATCTAGCAATGTCAAATACCCACAGTAGAGGCTTCTCTAAGGCTTTCACTAGCAAACTTGGAGCCTGACTGTTAATTTTTTTTTTGAAGGTTTTCTGATCTCAGATTGACAAGACAATATTATTGATATTAAATTTAATTCTGCCTGTAGGCAGAGGCTTGCAAAAAGCTAAAACAACACTACTCTGAAAAGAAGTCATAAAACTTCACTCACTTGTGGTTATACTATGTGGCATCCTTTGAAAAGCTTCTATGCTTTTATATTACATCAACACCGTTTTGGTAAGTCTTTGTAATAAAAGATGGCACTTGGCGAAGTGAGATAAATTTGTAATGAAATGTTAGCTGTGAAAAGATATTGAGAATTGAATGTCTGATTAGAAAAAGTGTCATGAGGTGAGGGACATGTGCTCAGCTTGCAGACCCATCTAGTTCGTAATGATATTCATAAAAAGGATAAAATGGAATCCTAGCCTGAAGATCCTTTTCTTTGGATTGCACCTCATGAAAAGTCCTAGACTTGCTTTCAATCCAAGTAACACACATCCTTAATGATTGGCCTTTTGGACCACATGTTGTACACTTCCATTCCAGAGTTCGAAATTCGCATCTGGTTATATTTTTCATAATGCCAATAAGACACGTTTCACTGATGCTGCAGCAAGATGACACCCTTACTAGGTCTGGTTTGCTTCATATTTATAACCTCTTACTTTTAGTAAGGCTTTTGATTGTGTGGGCACAGTATACCACCTTTTTTTTTTTTTACTTAAGAAAAAATTTCACCTGTCACTTGAAATTTTATTTTGATTACCTCATCTATATTCTCTAACACTGTTTATAAACTCCTCTGCAGTTGTGACTGGGGAGAGAGAAGTCTAATGATTGTGGATGATGAGAAGTGTTTCAAACCTCATCATGGAGAGAGTGAAAATATTTGGAATCTTTCTGATTGTCATGTTCTTGGATGTAAACTGCATTGCAGTGTTCCTGACACTACTAAGAAAAAGCTTTTTGAACTTCATGAAATTTTTAAGAATTTACCTAGTGTGACAAAGAAGGGAAATCTTAATTCTTCGAAAGTAAACCCTGTAGATGCCTCTTGTAGATCCGGTATTTGGGAGCTGTCAGATGATGTTTTGATTAATATTCTAAATGTACTAGGACCTATTGACCTTGTCAGAGTTTCTGCAACCTGTCACCATCTAAGATCCTTGGCAGTATCAATCATGCCATGCATGAAACTCAAACTTTTTCCTCATCAGCAGGCAGCAGTTGAGTGGATGTTGCGGCGAGAAAGGGATTCTGAAGTCTTGCCACATCCTTTGTACATGGATTTCTTAACTGAAGATGGGTTTCCTTTTTATATAAATACTGTTTCTGGCGAAGTACTCACAGGGACAATTCCCATAATTAGAGATTTTCGCGGGGGAATGTTTTGTGACGAACCTGGCTTGGGTAAAACTATAACTGCCCTTTCCCTTATTCTGAAGACACAAGGAACACTAGCAGATCCCCCAGACGGAGTGCAAGTGATCTGGTGTATGCATAATGCTGATCAGAGATGTGGCTATTATGAACTTAGCGGTAATAATGCCACCAGTAATAGCATGTTATCGGGCAAGAGGGTTGTGGGTCAGAAGGCGAGGAGGGGGCAGTTATCTTTAGATAAACTTACTCCTAGGGAGAACTTAAATTGCACACGGTTAAGTGCCAGGCATATGGATTGTGTTGAGCAATTTAAAGGACTTACTGATTCATGTTCTATAAACGGAATTAAAACACCGACAGCTGCACGCTCGATGCCAGCAACACGTGTAGTTCGATGTACCAGAAGCCTGAGTCATGTTAAGAAAAATCTTCTTCAGACATATGAAGGAGCATCTGGATTTTCCAAGGAAAGGAAGGTTAGGAAAAATTCCAGTAAAAGAAAGCATGATTCAATTGGCTCAAGACATGACTCTCTGGACAAGCGAGTTGATATGTCATGTGGATCAGTTTACGGTAGCAAGAGGCCTAGAAATGCTACTGCAGATCATTCTATATACAATGAAACTTGGGTACAGTGTGATGCCTGTCGCAAGTGGCGGAAGCTTACAGACAAAAGTATAGCAGATACTACCATAGCATGGTTTTGCAGTATGAACAGTGACCCGTTACATCAGAGTTGTGGTGTTCCAGAAGAATCTTGGGATTATCGCCAGCCCATCACATATTTACCAGGATTTCACACCAAGAGAACTTCTGGAGGAAAGAAAGAAAATGTATCGTTTTTCACTACCGTCCTTAAGGAGCACTATGCATTGATAAATTCTGAAACAAAGAAGGCCTTAACTTGGTTGGCTAAACTTTCCCCTCGCAAACTTTGTGAAATGGAAACAATTGGTTTGGTACATCCTGTCTTGGACACTCGAGTGGTATGTCATGGAGATGATCATGAGTTCCATAAAATATTTCAAGCATTTGGTCTTATAAAGAGGGTAGAAAAGGGTACTATTAGGTGGTACTACCCAAGAACTCTTGACAACTTGGTCTTTGATTTAGCTGCCCTCAGAATTTCTCTATGTGAGCCGTTGGATTCATTGAGGTTGTATTTGTCAAGTGCAACACTAATTGTTGTTCCATCAAATTTAGTGGATCACTGGAAAACCCAGATTCAGAAGCATGTCAGACCTGGACAATTGCGTGTTTTTGTATGGACTGATCATAAAAAGCCTCGTGCACATAATCTTGCATGGGACTTTGATGTTGTTATAACTACCTTTAATCGTTTAAGTGCTGAATGGAGCCCTCGTAGCAGAAGTGTGTTGATGCAAGTTCATTGGCTCAGAGTTGTGTTAGATGAAGGGCACACCCTTGGTTCAAGTCTTAACTTGACAAACAAATTGCAAATGGCTATTTCATTGACAGCTTCGAGTCGTTGGTTATTAACAGGAACACCAACTCCCAATACTCCAAACAGTCACCTGTCTCATCTTCAGCCCATGCTTAAATTCCTTCATGAGGAAGCCTATGGGCAGAACCAGAAGTCATGGGAAGCTGGTATTCTTAGACCATTTGAAGCAGAAATGGAAGAGGGTAGGTCACGATTGTTGCAGGTACTTCACAGGTGCATGATTAGTGCAAGAAAAATAGATTTGCAGACAATTCCTCCTTGCGTAAAAAAAGTGACATTTCTTGATTTTACTGAAGAACATGCAAGAAGTTACAACGAATTGGTAGTTACAGTGCGCCGTAATATATTAATGGCTGACTGGAATGATCCTTCTCATGTTGAAAGTTTACTAAACCCAAAGCAATGGAAGTTCAGAAGTACTCTTATTAGAAATGTCAGGTTATCTTGCTGTGTGGCTGGACATATAAAAGTAACAGATGCTGGACAAGATATTCAGGAAACAATGGATATTTTAGTTGAAGATGGTCTGGATCCTAAATCGGAAGAGTATGCATTTATAAAGTATAACCTTCTATATGGCGGCAATTGTATGAGGTATGATTTGTGTTTTGAGGTTCTTGGCATGTGGTTTTGGGTCTGTTGGATTATAATCTCATTACTGATTGCTTTTCTACTTTTAGGTGCAAAGAATGGTGCCGGTTACCTGTCATTACACCATGTAGGCATCTATTATGCCTCGACTGTGTTGCTTTGGACAGTAAAAAATGTACATTTCCTGGCTGTGGTAATTTGTATGAGATGCAGAGTCCTGAGATATTAACCCGTCCAGAAAATCCCAACCCAAAGTGGCCTGTCCCTAAAGATCTCATAGAATTACAGCCATCATATAAACAGGCAGGCTGAGTTCTAAGTTTCTACTTAGTTGTATTGTTTATAGTCAATTGTGTTCTCCATCACATATCTAAATGGTTTTACTTGTTTTTTTGGTAGGATGACTGGGATCCTGATTGGCAATCAACATCTAGCAGCAAGGTCTCTTATCTTGTTCAAAGGTTGAAAGAATTGCAAGAAGCTAATAGAACAATTGGATACTCCATAGATGAGGGCAATGATGTCAAACATATTGATGAGCTGCTTTTCTCCTCTCAGAAAAGTGATTTCAACTCTTTTTTACTTCAGGATGCTTGCTTCAAACCAAGCAATGAATCTTTCAGGACACCTTTAGAGAAAGTTCTGATATTTTCTCAGTTTCTCGAGCATATACATGTCATTGAACAGCAGGTAGCTCTGATTTACCTTAGACTAGGGTGGCTGAATATTATTTTCCCCATACATAGTGAGCCATAAAGTTCATGCTCCACTTTTTTTGCCCCCTCTCTCCAGTTAACGGTTGCTGGTATCAACTTTGCTGGAATGTATAGTCCAATGCATTCTTCCAACAAGGTAGAATCTTGTTTACTATAATTATTTTTATTACTTTAAGGCTTTAAGCTAGTTCAATGTAATAGTGGTAATTCACTTTCACTTGATTCAGATGAAGTCACTGGCAACCTTCCAGCACGATGCAAGTTGTATGGCCCTTCTGATGGATGGAAGTGCAGCATTAGGTCTTGATTTGAGCTTTGTAACACATGTTTTTCTAATGGAACCAATCTGGGACAGGAGGTAATAGATAAATCAGAAGTTACTTTGCCTTGAAAGTTGAAATCATGGATATATCGGAGAAAATCTTGTGAATTAGTTTAATACTTTTTAGTTCTTTGACCAAGGATATGCCTACTATTTCCTTCTTTATGTTTTTCTTGCTTTTGCTAGTAGAAGGGACTGATTGGTAGTGCTGTTTCACCATTATAGTTGCTGCTGTGAACTATTTGTGCTGTCAAATACATGTGTTTCTAAGCATTTTCTTCAACTTAAATAGTAGGCTGCAGACACATCTTAATATTATTATTGTTGTTGTTTTTTTTTTTATTTTTTATTTTTTTTTTTATTTTATTTATTATTTTTATAAATTGGTGTTAACTAATTTTGTTTCTTGAACTCATATTAGCATGGAGGAACAAGTGATTAGTCGCGCACACCGAATGGGTGCCACTCGTCCCATTTACGTGGAAACTTTGGCTATGCGTGGTACTGTTGAAGAACAAATGCTAAAATTCTTACAGGTAGAGCTCTCTGTAATTTGATTTAATTACATTATAGCTGCTTGTAAAGTAGTAATTGACATCAATCATCTTCCATTTTCCTGGTATTTTTCCTCTTCTGGATAATCTATTTTGCATCTGTGCAACTATTGTGGGTGAGTGAGAGGATTTCTAGGTTCTCTGAACTAAATTAAATTAAGATGTTGTCATTGAGGGAGGGGCCAGTTCTCAGAATATAAATAAATTTGGGAGCGGTATGTTTTAACTTGCTTGGGAGCATTGGATTTTGAATCTCCTGAATTGCACAATTCTTGATGAACTGTTGCCTGTGATCAATTTGGGAATAACTCCATGACTTTCTAGTCATTTGATTCATTTTTGCTATCCTTGTAGCCCATGACCTTTATATGCACTTAAATTCTCACATTTTCTACTAGTTATGTTACTTGGACCTTGGTATGTGCAGCAGATGCATGCATGTGTTTAGTTTTGAGATTTTTCTTCCATCAAAACGTGGGACACAAGACTCTATATGGACATGTATAATATTATTCTTCTCTACCTTGGGGGTAAGATGAATTATTTTAATGGAGGTTGGTAAATGGGTGTTGCATGCTAAAGGATCAACAAATTGGGAGTTTCTGTGTAGTTATGAAACATGGACATGGAGGTGGGACATGGAAACAACACGATACTACAAGTTGTTAAAAAATAGGATATGGATACGTCACATGACGACATATATTATATTAATGTTGACATGTACAAAAATATTATATTTTTATTCTAATATTTATGTATCATTTTAAAATAATATGTGACTATATTATTACTAAATACGACATTTTCTTAGAAAAAAATTATAACAAACAATTTCAGAGTTAAGACTAAAGTGTTATATTGCATGGTGACGTTTTGGATTAGATTTTTTTTCTTTCATAAATGCTTCTTTTCTGAGTAAATGTTTTTTTTTATATAAGTAATAATTAATAAAAAGCGTTAAAAAGGGGAACGAGGTCTGAGTACAAAAACAGAAACGATGCCTAAGGACCCAATGAGTCCAAGAAATCGACTAAATCATCAGGGGAGGAACTAGATCTCCCTTTTACATAACAAAAGATAGAAGGAATAATAAGAAGTTTCAGCGTAGCTAAAGGCGATTCTTTGCCTTCGAACATTCTGTTATTCCTCTCTTTCCATATACCCCACCAAACGCAGTGTGGAACTATCCTCCAATAATATTTGACGTGACTTCTCACGTGGCATCCTCTCCACGCGCTAATCAGACCCTTGGAGGACTAAGGCATAACCCAACACATGCGAAAAAGGCCAAGGATAAGGTTCCAACAGTCTTGCGCCACAGGGCAGTGCAAAAGGATATGATCCACAGATTCGCCGTCGCTTTTGCAAAGACAACACCAATTAACAATAGTATTGCCTCTCTTCTTCAGATTGTCCAAAGTCAAAATCTTACCCTAAATAGTTGTCCATACAAAGAATGCCGTTCTAAGAGGAGCCTTAGAGCGCCATATAGTCTCCCATGGGAAAACAGGACCAGCGAAGTCGGACAGGCATAGAAACATGGATCGGACATCAAAAATACCCTTGGTGGAAGGAACCCACAAAAGAGTATCACTACCACTGCCGATTGCCTCCTGCTTATACAACATCTCCAAAAGAGCGCAAACCTCATCCAACTCCCAATCCTTAAAAAAACGCCTAAAGCGCACGTTCCACGTAATCCCACTATTATCAAGTCGATAATAGTCAACTACATAGGCGTGTCTATCGGCGGCGATGCTATAAAGTCTGGGAAAGGAGTGAGACAACAACTGATCACCACACCATAAGTCCTCCTAGAAGCGGACACATCTACCATCATGAACTTTGAACTTGATATGAGAAGAGAAAACCTCCCAGCCCTTCCAAATGAATTTCCACACTCCAATCCCTCCCACCGTAGAGACTGGGCAAGAAGTCCAACCACCACTCTCCTCCCCAAAACGACATGAAATAATTTCCTCCTCCACTGGCGATGACGTTCGTTGCCAAATCTCCACAACCACTCCCCCAAAAGAGCTCTATTGAAGGGAATCAATCTTCGAATTCCAAGGCCGCCTAACCTCATGGGCTTGTAGACTTGCTCCCATTTGACAAGGTGATACTTGAACTCCTCACCCCTTCTGCCCCAATGAAAATCCCTTTGAATCTTTTCAATCCTTTCTGCAACAGAGCATGGGATTTGGAACAAGGATAAGAAGTAAGTAGGAAGGCTCGAGAGGGTGCTCTTGATAAGAGTGACCTTCCCCCCTTTTTAAAGGTATTGTTTTTTCCACCCAGCTAACCTTTTATCGATCATTTCAGTCACAGGATCCCAACTCCCCACCTTCCTAGATGAGGCCCCCAAGGGCAATCCTAGATAGGAATGGGAAGAGAACCCACCCCACACCCAAGAACTGCAGCTAAGGAGGAAATATCCAGAACATCCCTGACCGGAACAAGTACACTCTTGCCAATGTTGACCTTCAACCCAGAAACTGCCTGAAAACAAACGAGAATGCACCTCAAATACCTGAGTTGAGACACTTCAGCATCACAGAAAACTAGAGTATCGTCTGCAAACAGCAAATGAGAAATCTCCATCTGATGAGCTAAATCTATGCCCCACTCTGAATCCCCTGATGAAACCCAGACCTACTGCTCTCCTCATAAGTCTACTCAAGCCTTCCATGACAATGAGGAAAAGAAAAGAAGACAAAAGATCTCCTTGTCTCAGTCCTCGCGAACTCCCAAAGAAACCGGCAGGAGACCCATTCACAAGAACAGAGAACTTGACAGACGAAACACATGTCTCAATCCATTTCCTCCATTTACTTCCAAACCCCATCCTCTGAAGCAAGTAAAGAAGGAAACTCCAATTAACATGATCATAGGCTTTCTCAACATCAAATTTGCATAATACACCGGGGATACCACTCCTCAATCTAGAATCCACGCATTCGCCTGCTATAAGAGCAGAATCAAGGATCTGCCGACCTCTGACAAAAGCATTATGTGACTTCGAAATAATTCCATCCATAGTGTCCCTCATCCTAGAGGCAAGAACCTTGGCTATTAACTTATAAATGCATCCTACTAGGCTACTAGGTCGGAAGTCCTTGATATCAGAAGCGCCGCCCTTCTTAGGAATAAGGGCGATGAATAAAGCATTAAGCGACTTCTCAAAGACGCCAGTAGAATGGAACTGCTGAAAAGTACCCATTACCTCATTTCTTACTACCGCCCAGCTTTCCATCAGAAAACGCATAATAAAACCGTCAGGTCCCGGAGCTTTGTCCCCATTACAGCTTGATAAAGCCTTTAGAACTTCTTCTTCAGTAAAAGGATTCTCAATCCTATCACTATCTAGCTCAGAAATAGCCTCAAAATGGAGACCATCAAGTTTGGGCCTCCAAACTAATGGCTCTGTATAAAGCTTATGGTAAAAAGAAACAATCCCACTGTGCACCTCTTCCTCCCTCCACAACTCCACACCTTCCACCCGAAGTCTTCCTATATGATTACTCCTCCTATGAGCATTAGCTAATCTGTGGAAGAATTTTGTGTTCCGATGTCCTCCTTTTAGCCAAAGAGCCTGGGATTTTTGTCGCCACGAAATTTCCTCCATGCTAGCAATCTCAGCAAGAACAGCCTGACAAGAAGCTCTCCTAGAATGAAGAGACTCCACATCCCCTCCCGCCTCCTCAAGACGATCAATCTCAGAAAATTCAGTAAGGACTCTGTTCTTCCTCCATTTCAGATTCCCAAAAGCATCCTTGTTCCACTGCTAAAGAACAAATTTGAGAGCTCTTAACTTCTTTGTTATCGTGAAACTATGCGAACCTGAAACAATAACTCCCCCCACCAAGATCTGACCTTCCTTTGGAAATCCTCCGCTCGCAGCCACATATTCTCAAATCTAAACGGGGATTTTCGAGAACACAAATCTCTACAATCCAAAACCAAGGGAACATGATCAGAAGTGACCCTTGCTAATACCGCCTGAATGACATCCGGAAATTTCTTTCCCACTCCCCGGAAATTAAAAATCTGTCCAGTCTTAAAAGAGTGATAGGATCCCCCTACCACTTGACCAAGTATGGGCTGCACCCTCCATAGGTAAGTCAACAAGAAGATGCTCATCAATAAAATCAGAAAAGTGGTCCATTTCCAAGGACCTTCTTCCCCCTGTTGACCTCTCTGACGGGGACCTGACAGAGTTGAAATCCCCTCCCAAGCACCAAGGGAGAGACCACAGATCTTGGGCATGGCTAAGCTCCTCCCTAGAAAGAAGGTCGCTCATCATCAACAACCGGTCCATAGACTCCAGTAAAAACCCATCTAAAATTGTCCTCTTCCATCTTAAACGCACAAGACACCGAAAATCTCCCCTGCCACACGTCCGTTCTGGATAACCATCTTCTGTCCCACATGACTAAGATCCCACCCGAAGTACCTATAGCATTCAAGGCCTCCCATTCAACAAGCCTTCCTCCCCAGAAACTCCTAACCACCCCGTCGGAAATTGACGCCAACTTAGTTTCTTGTAAACAAACAACCTGAGTACCCCACTTCCTTAAAGCTACCTTCACCACCCTCCTCTTGTTCGGATCATTGAGACCACGAACATTCCATGTAATGATTCGTAGCTTCATTAAAAACCAGATAAAATTATCTCCCCTCCTCCTTTCCCAGCACTCCTACTCTTGGTCCTTCCCCTTTCCTTCACCACTCCTTTCTTCCCTTCGTAGTTGATTTCAGAGATGAGATTCTTTATCTCATGTGCCCCTTTCCAGGACGATAAGGGCCTCGTGTTCGTAACTTCATTGGTCAGTGCAACCTCTCTCCCTTCCGCAATTGCTTGGAGGATGGATAATGTCTGATCATCTTTACCTTTTGAAGAGACTCCCAACAGCTCACTAGTGACTCCAATATTGTCAACTACCCAATCTTTTCCCATAGCAGCAATCTCTTTATCAGGTCGTACCATAGCCAGTGGTACCTCCACTAGAATTTCAGAACCCTTCTCCAACCAAGGTGCAAGCTCATTCGAGTAAACCTGTTGGATAGATCCCAAATCATCAACCATCTCCTCTTCAGACTCTCTGTCATGCTCATAAATAGAATCTGATTCTGTAGCAAAATCGCCCTTCCCAACTAAGCAGCCAGACTTGTTCTCCCCAGCCTCTGCAAGGCCTTTCAATGCTACACTCAATCGAAGCTCTTTGAACAGAGTTGCAGCCTCATCATTGGACAACTGAAAATGCAAGTCTCTCCCCACATAGACTGTAACCCCTTCCGGTGAGTCCTTAACTGCACTTTCAACTAGTTCCATCTGCCTAGAGACAACCGACTCACTGACTTCCTTACCTTCCGTATTCAACCCATACGTAACATCAGTTCCAGTATCTATAACAGACAGCCCACGCCCCTTCTCTGATTCCGTCACTACTCCGTCACACCTCAACACCTCACAAGAAGGGGTAGAAGAAGAGGATGGAACATTAAAGCTCTGAGTATGTGAAACTGAGGGCATACCTGGAACGAAAGTAGAAGTCCACTTCTGCTTTTCTTTACGAGACCAACGAACTCCGTGATGATTTTTGTAAGAACCCTGAGACGAAGATCTGACATTTCCTCCCTTCGGTTGTGAAGCATTAGAGAGGGATGAAGTTGAAATACCTGCGCAGCACTGAGAGTGACGAGAGCCCTTCTTGGTAGGTCCTTCGTTAACCGCGGCAGCAGATAAATTCATCCATCTCTCTCTCTCTGGTGAGTTCCAGAAAGTTACGGATGTGTCGTTGATACAATGGCTCTGTGTGTTGCTAACTTTTGTAGAACAAGGTGGGTTAGGCCTGGAGTTAATAAAAGAAACTGAAATGATATTATTGGGCCCCCTCATGACCTTTCTGTTCATATTACTCACTTGTGGCCCCTTTCGTAACTTAGCAGCTTCACGGTTGGGCTTGGCCAAAGAGTGTGGGTTGGGCTTGTTTTGGATAGAACTAGGCCCCCATTTAACAGCCCTCTTCATCTTCTGTGGGCCGTGATAAACAAGCGGCCCGTTGTGTTAATAGGCCCATAGCCCACTTCAGATCCATACTTAGGCCCAACAGAGGCCACAGCGTAAAAATCTTCTTTAGTAGCACGATCTCGGCCACGTGGTTGGTAGCCGTTAATGCGGACATTATGAGGGAACTGTTGGCGCTGATTTAGGGTGTGATTGACTAGGCTCTTTGATCTGCCTCCTCTACGCGCTTCTCGCGCGTGAGTTTGCAGTCGCCACTTTCCTTTGACGCCATGAAGGGTCTGTGCATTCTGGTGACTTCCTTCTTTAGCAGCCGGGATGTGTGGTCTCTCCCCAGTGCCATAGTAGGACTTCGGAAGAATGTGAGGTGTGGTTTCCTCTATCAAATTGACCCTGAAGGCCACTCGTTGATCCTCAACAAAAACATACTCCGGCATCACTTTTCCGGCTGAAACGTAGAGGAGGATTCTCTGCCCACTCGCCGAGACGTCCGCCTTTACACCTCGAAATCCACCACACAAGTTTCCAATTGCTTCAAATAACTTGTTGCACCATAGATGGAGGGGCAAACCAAACAAAATCACCCTTCGTATTGCTCGATCTTTCACCGCGGAACAGCCAACCGCGAAGTACCTAATGTTGATGGATATTAAAGCGTTGCCCAATCTCTTCCTCCCTTCATCCAAAACCCTTAAAGCCTCAATCTCCGATGGAAACCTGAACAGGAGTAAGTCGTCTGGTAAAGGAGAAACTTTCACCCCACTTGAAACCTTCCAAGTTTTTGTCGCCCACGCCTCAATCCCTTCGATACACCCCACTTCTCTGTTGAAATGACCTACCAGACATGATCGCAAGGCAGATTCTCTCTCCTTGATACGTTGATGATCAACCCTAAAAACCAAATCATTGCCTATAGAGCAGCTTTTGATTTCTCCATGGAGGTTGAGGCGTGGTAAGGTCGCGACACTAAGGGAAGGTAGGATCAATGCATATTGCGATTCCTTACCAAAAAACCGAAAATCCAACAGCAAAAACATCCAAGAAAAACTATTTGTATGTAGAAGCGGATCTCATCACCCTGAAACAAACATGGAAGTCTAGCAACCTCCAAGAAAGAACGCGTACCAAAGGAAAATGGACCAGAGAAGAAAAGAAAGAAAAGAAGCGAAAAGGGGTACTATCGTTCACCGGAGTAGATGACTCCGAACAAGGGGCCAAGACATGAGAGAGAGAGCATGTCTTGGGTCTTTTCTGAGTAAATGTTAAGCTTTTCTTAACTGTTATACCATGATAATATATTTGTAAATGTTACATTTTAATACTGGAGACTTGTTAATTGTGTGCGTTTTTTCTATTTCGTTTTTTTTTTTTTCTTCTTGGGTAAAGGGGAAAATTTTGTAAAATATAAACAATAATGGAGTATTATATTTCTGTTTCTTTTTTAAGTTCGGTAATATTAAATATGTATCTTGAAGTATTGGATACATGGTCTCAAGTGTTTGAGAAGTATCAAATATTTTTTTGGAACAAAAAATATGAAATTCAAATTATGGATACGTTTAAAAAGTATCTGACACCAAGGAATGTTGGTATTTGACATGGATACCATACCTATACGTCCCCCTTATGTAAGCTAGCATGCTTCATAGTTGTGTAGTGACATGTCTTCCATTTTTGGAGTTCTCTGGTGAAGTTTGTGTCAATTGTGAATACATGTGCCATGGTTGTGCCCAATTGTGGTTATCTTGAAGTAGAAATGGCAACAGGACGTGCGACCATTATTGATCCCGCCTAAGAGAGAGCAATCCCTCCTCAAACCTGTCATAAAGTCAATCAAGCGTGGGCAAGCCATGACATTAACCCGCTAAGAGAAAGAGAAATTTTCATTAAACGTTTATATATTTTGTTTCACATATTGCATCACTAGATTGCTAATTTTTCATGTGCATAATGCAATTAACCATGCTTGCCACAAGACCATATGTGGGGGATAATTGCTGGCCGCTTACACTACTACATTCTCACTATTAGCTGATAAGACAAAAACTTTGCTTTTCCCTCATTTCTGCTGAGGCACAACAAAAACCATATGTAAATGGGTTAGAACTTATGTCCTACATTAGAAAGAGAATGTTATACCAATTTCTTGCCTTTATGTAAGCTGCCTATCTAACCTTTTGAACTTCTGTAATTAATGAAAGAGCCTTTGGTGGGATAAAATTTTGTTGGGCCCCAAACTGAATAAATGTTGCACTTAAACTCAACTCAACAAAGACTTGGGGTCAGTTATATGAATCCTTTATTTATATTTATTTTTTTTAATTTTGCTCTATCTATGGCCATAACCTCAGTCGAAATGCATGTTATCCTATCCTTCCTTACTATCTCTATCTGTGTTAATGTTGGTCTTCGCCTCCCTCTAGCACTACCTTGAATGCGAACCACGTCATTCTAACTGGTGTGCTTAGTGGTCTTACTTTGCTCTTATCAAAACCATCTTAATCGATTCTCTCATTTTATCTCCAGTTGGCCCTACTTCAATCATCTCGCAAATGTGTTTTCTAATTCTATTTTATTTTGTCTTGCCAAATATCTAGCTCAACATTCATCAATCGTACTCACTTTATGCATATATTGTTTGTTAGCTTCCTAACATTTTGTTCCATAAATACTGACTTGTCCCACAATATACTACACACACATACTCCATTTAACCCATTTGCCTTGATTCTATGGTTTACATCATCTCTATTTTCTCCTTCATTATGAATAAATGAAATTAAAATAATGAAAATGTTCAATTTTTGGTATCTTATTATCCTCATTCTTTATTGCATTCCTATTTGTATTTCTATAATGTACTAAATTTGCGTTATATATTCACTTTTATTCCTACTTATCTTAAATCGTTTTAATTTTAGAGCTTCCCTCCAAACCTCCGATTTAGCAATTATTCCTGTAGTTTCATCTATTAAAATAATATTATATAAATAACATATATCATGGAATCTCATCCTGCATGTATCTTTTTTTGTTCATCCATAAATAAGGCAAAAAGATACGAGGATAATGTTGACCCTTGATATATTTTTTTTGATAAGTAAAATTTGTATAAAAGAAGCTTCAAAAAGGAAACGCATCCCTCAAAAAATACACAAGGCCTAACAGGGCCTCTAAACTCTCAAAGGGTCCAAAAAATCACCTATCTCCTCCATGGATTTACAATTTCTCCATAGGACCCAAAAAAAAAGAGTGCTAACAATGAAGAAATTCAACGCCCTAATAGGATTCTCCTTTCCCTTGAAGGATCTCCTATTTCTTTCTAGTCATAAACACCACCAAACACACATAGGTGCGGTCCTCCAGAAACCACGAACTTGGGCCCCCACTATACAACCCCTCCAAGCCTCAATGTTGACCCTTGATATAAGTTTACAGTAATTGGAAATTCACTTGTTTTCAATAGTCGTTCCAACTATAGTCACACATTTGTCATTCATATCCTTTATTGTGTCAATATACCCCTTTGTGACTCCTTTCTTCTCTAATGCCCTCCATAGTTGATCTCTAGGTTTCTTATCATATGATTTCTTTAATTCAATAAAAAATCATATGAAGATCTTTCTTCTTCTTTATATATCTTTTCGATAGTCTCCTTATTAAGTAAATAACCTCCTTCGTTGGCCACTTTGGCACGAATCCATTTAATTTTCATAGTCATTCAATCACTCCATCTATAGTATGACTCATTAATTTAAAATCATAATAATTAGTACAACATTGTATGTCCCCTTTATTTTTTTTTCAGGCACCAAGGTCAAGTGACTTGAGCCAACCCCTTTGGAGTTATCCCCTTTATTTTCTTTTCTAGGTATAAAAATTCTTTTGTGCCACTCATTAGTCATTCTCTTAGTTTTTATTACCTTATTAAACAATTTGTTAGTCAAGACACACCATTATCTCCTAAACATTTCTAACCCAAATAGAAATTCCATTTGGTCCTAAATCCCTTATTTATTTTGTCGTCCTCAATACTTTTTTAACCTTGCACTCCTTGATCTTATAAAGAAATACGCTATCCCTCAGGTTACTGGCCACAGGAGGAAAACGAAACCTGTGGGAAATCAGATATATTATGTTGGTGTATGAAGGAAAACCTTTGTGGGTGCCATTTAGATAAGAGCGGTTGCCATATATAAGGTAACCAAGCAAACTTAAAAGAAGCCATATCACACCCTGAGAGGAAAAAAGGGAACCAAACGAAGTGCCTCTAACAACCCAAGAGACGAGACGTAAGGGGATTTATGGAGTAAATCTTTAGACCCGTTCAATAGACAATGATCATAAGTTTCATAATGCCCCTCTTAGGGCTCAATATATCTTTTGAGTCTTTTGAAGTAATGGAAGAAACCTCAAAAGTGGACAAAGAATTAGTTTTATGGAGGAAATCCTTGTGATCCGTTCAATGGACAATTATCATAAACTTCATAATGCCCCTCTTAGGGCTCAATATACTCCTCATGAGGTTCCTCCTTATCTATAATCTTGATATGCTCCTTATGTAGGTGAAGCCTCTTTGAGTCTTTTGAAGTTACGGAAGAAACCTTAAAAGCCTACAAAGAATTACAAATATTTGATGATGAAGCTTTTTAGCCTTATTTCGGCTAACTCTTCTATGGTCACTATATTCTTTTAAGCCTAAACTACTTAGATGATTTTCAACAATTTCTCACATTACTTTTTCGTGTTTGTTTAATTCATCATTTTCTACTAAATCCTGATGCATTTATTTTGATTAAAATCTTTAGTTTTTCTATCCCTTAACTTGTTTATATATATATTAGTGTCTATATCTTTTGTACCTTATTTAGAATAAAGATCATCATATTCTCTATATTTAGCTTCTCTGGCTATCTTATTTGTTTTTTTTAAAGATTTCGTTGTTTTTTTTTAGCTTCTCTGGCTATCTTATATATCTTATTTGTTTTTTTGCTAAACTTAAAACATTCTCAATTACTATTATTATTATTTTTTATGTTGTTTTGGACCTGTTTATTCCACCACCAAGTTTCCTTCGATAATGACCCTAACTTTGTTATTCTTCAGTTACATCTTTTGGTACCATTTTGAGACATTCGGTCATCCTATTTCACATTAAGTTTTTTTGTCTTTCAATTTTCATGTTGCTTCTTTTAGCATTCTGTTCTTACATAATTATACTTTCTCCTCTTAAATTCCACCACCTAGTTAGTGGGTTTGTTATTACACTTCTCCTTTTAGATTGGCCTTTTATACATGCATTTAAAATTAGTGACCTATGTTGTGATGTTAAACTCTTTAAAGTGATAATCTTACAATCTTTGCTTGTTAGTTGATGTACTTTTCTAGTCAGGAAATTTTTATTTGATTCATAGTTCATCCACTTTTAAAGGTTATAAATGTCCGTATCTCTTTATAACATTGATAGTTCATCCACTTTTAAAGGTTATAAATGTCCGTATCTCTTTATAACATTGATATTCTCAATTATAAGATTATATGCCACCGCAAAGTTTAAGATAGCCTCCCCAACGTCATTTCTATCTCCAAATCCGTGTCTACCACTCCACCATGTACCATCTCATACCCTCGATACTCTTTTCCTACATAAACATTAAAGCCTCATCCTGTGTATATTTTTTGTCATTTGGGTTTTCCCTCGATCGTGATTTACTTTCTTTGTTTAATCCTCCTTGGGTTGCATAAGCTCTAACTATGTTAACTATATATTTCCTCCAAAACAAGTTCTACTAATATTATCTTATCCTTTTTTCTAATAATAGTTAGAACATCTTCTAAATTCTTATCAATGATTATCCCTTCTTCATTTCTATGTCCATCTTTTTCGGTATCATAAAATTTATACATGTTCTCAATTTCTGTATCTTTTTCTCTTACCCACTTAGTTTCTAGTAGACATACTATATTAACCCTCCTGCTGATCATAGTTTCCACCAATTCTATTTCTATGTCGATCTTTTTGGTATCATAAAATTTATAAGTGTGCTCAATTTATGTAGCCTTTTCTCCCACCCACTTGGTTTCTTGTAGACATACCCTATTAACCCTCCTTCTAATCATAGTGTCTACCCATTGTATTACTTTACCTTTTAATGATTCTATATTCCAAGTCCACATCCTAAGCCTACTGTCCTGGGCTAACTTCTTTACTCACACTCATCCAGAAAAATGCAAGAATCCTAGCCTACTTTCTACTGTATTCTGACGCCGAATTGTCCATTTCTCAAAATATATGAAAGCTGATGCAATGCATCACTTAAAGGGACCTAGCATTTACTTGTATATTCCTAGGATTCATGTTCAGATCGGTGTTGACAAAAGTTATAGGCTGGCTGTCAAGCTTGCTGTCAAGCTTGAGACCAACTATATGAAGATAAGGTACTAAATGTGACACGGGCTGATTGACGCTAACAAACCCATTCCTCGCCCACCCTAGTGGGGTAGCTTATGGAAATTTAATTGCAAAAGTGACCGCACCGCGTAAGGGCAATCCATCTTGATGACGAAATTCAACAATAACAAGAAATAGAAATTAAATTAATCGTTCAATCTGCTCGTTCTCTTTCTTCAATTACCAATGAACAACACGATTCTTCTCCTTGGGCTTCTTTGGTTTTGCATTTTTGTGGATTGTTTGATTCGATTTCTTCAATAGCCGTCCCTATCTGTAAAGGGTCCTAATGCGCGATGGCATTTACAAACCCATCCCTATCCCTCACCTAGTAAAGTGTGTATCATCTGCATACCAAATGGTTTGAACTAGCTACCAAAAAATGCGTGACGGCTATTTGTATATGTGAAATGGTGGTTTCCACGGTTTAAAATGTTAATGTAACCCGTTCCCCTCTTGAACGCGTTCTTGTATCTGGGACGCGTTCCCCTCTTGAACGCTCTTCTAATCGATTATTACTTATCAAACAAATTATGTTAATGTAACCCGTGGAGACCCTTATTCTTTAGGTTACACCTTGTCTTTTTGGCCATTCAGTGTACTTTATTGTCATCTGATTTATTTTTATTTCAGCCTGGAATTGTCTTTATTCATGTTCTTTATACTCCTTGCAGAATGCTGATGAGTGTAGAAGATTTTTGAAGGAAGAGTTTGGAAAAACTGATCGTGAAGGGGCACGAGCACACCGTACATTACATGATTTTGCTGAGAGCAATTATTTGGCCCAGCTTAGTTTCGTGCGGACAAATTCCAAGACATGAGGTACGTGTAACTATCATTTTTAATTTCTTACTCAGTATCGGCTTCTTGCAGTTTGCTTCAGAATATTTTTTCTTTTCATTTTGTTGACTTATTTGATCATTTGAAGCCGCCATTTTGGGATAGATAGAACAACAAAATTTTAAGAAGGCAACTTGCTTGTAAAAGTTACTGGCTTTTTATAACTTGTTATAATTTATTAGCATGATGCTTTTGTAGGCAGTAGGAGAATATGAATGCATATAAGGTGTTGAATTCGTAGAATGTTGAGGAAGCTAATAAACGTTCAGAACAGCTTTATCGCATACGTGACAAGTAGGATGAGATAAAGGGATAGAAGTAGGTAGGGATAGGAATTTGCCCCTCCCCTAATAGAACCGGTTTGGTAGGGGAATTTAAATAGGGATTGGGCGAAAGAAGAGAGGAGGAGGGGGTGAGTACTGGTGGCCTGCCCCGGTTTCTGTATTAAATATACAATAATATCTTTTATTTTCAATTTCATTCCTAAAATATATTAAATGCATTTATAACTTATCAAAAAATATATATATTAAATGCATTTATAAAACTAAATCCATAACTGTGTACTTTTATACATAATTATATTTTTTATAATGATTTATCAAACATGTTACTATCACAACATATCAAATAATATTATAAAAACCACCTTAAAGAAAACAGACACGGGAGAGGGATGTGGGCTTCTTCCATAAATGGGGATATAGGGATGGGGTTCCCCACGCCATGCCGCACTGCTGCCAATCATAGACGAAGGTCCAGATCTAGTGTTGCACCTCTTTGGTATTTTTTCCAGTTATTATCAATGAGGAGTTCCATTGAGGTCCTTGAGGAGTTCTAGGGGACTGCACTTTCCCCTCTTCTATTTGTTCTGGAAATGGAAGAGATGAACTTGCAGAATGTTACAGGGGGCCTCATTTCTTGCTTTGAAGTGCAAGATTTTGGTGTGGACAGTAGCCTAGTGTCTCATTTACCTTTGTTTGCTTGTGGGGGACCTTGCTGAATTTGTTTGGGATACTTAAATTATCCTCTTACGCTTTGAAGCAGTAACCTTCATGTACCTTTTAGGTTGGTTTTAAGAACGGAAAATTCGAGAGTAAAGACTGGTTGAGTTACTGGAATGGTTGAAGGAGGGGAAAGACACCGTCTTTCTCTCTGCTTATTGTGTGGCAGAACATTGCGACCTTTCTAGCTACAACTGTTCATGTACTGTAGTGAGCTAAAGGTCAGGTTAACACAGGGTTACTCTTCATGCAAATATAGCAGTAAACTAGTTTTGTTAGTTTTCCCGTCTTTCGCTTCCTTTATGTTCAGAAAAAGTTTGACATTAGTTCAATTTAAAGGCCATGAAATATTATAATAATGGTCTTTAGATTTTTAAAATGGAATGTGTTAAACTTTTTGGGGGTTAGGTAATATTGGATTGAGAATTTGCGGTGATGGGTAATAAAACTTGTGGAATTAGATATATTAGGTTAACATGAAGAAGGTAATTCATTACTTGATTCTATAGCTAATATTGGATTGAGAAGTTGCAGTGATGGGTAATAATACTTAAGGAATTAGATTAGATATATTAGGAAACATGAAGAAGAGACTTCATGTCTTGATTCCATTTCAATGATACTAAGGCAAGGATGATGGTGGTGATAAAGTTGCCATGATAGTGCTTTGTTTACTACTACTGCTGCTGTTGCTACTAATACTACTACTGACTACTGCCATCTTCAGTACTACGACTACCACCATCACCATCACCACCACCAGGCACAGTCAACTTGATCTAATTCTTGGTCTAATTCTTCTTACAAGTGCTGAAACTTCCAATTGCTTGCATCACTTTCAGGTTTAAACATCACAAAATTCAAGTCTTTTATTTTTATTTTTTTTATTTTTTAATTTTTTATAACAAATTTTACCCTCTCAACCCATATTGCGTTTCAGAATGTACAAACTACGACTGTGTTCCTCTCTCACTGTACCCTTCCTCCAGTATTAGCCACTACCACAACACCATTATGGGTCTCCACCACCACAGTTGGCCCTCCTCTTTACCATTATTCTCTTCTTCACCACTGCTACTACTCCCTAAAAGAAGACCCAGTTCAACAACGCTAGCATCACCTCACGTGAATAAAAAACTCATGAATTCTTTAATGCTATTCCCATCCCCAAATCAGGCGATGGTTTTAGATATATATGTTTACATTTGATGATGGAGGGGGAGTGGCAGCAATGATTGGCAGTTGGCACGGTTGATTGCTCTGTGGAGAGGTAGTGGTGGTGGTAGAAAAGTGGAGCCTGCGACAGCTGACGTGGAAAATGGAAAGAGAGAGAACATAAGAGATGATGGAATTCTCATTGGGGGCAATTTGTCATTTGATCTTAATTTATTTTTTTATTATTATTATTTTATTATACATATTGAGGTTTAAATAGTGAAGTACATGCAATGTGTAGGCCGTTAGGTTTGTTTTCAGAGTTATTTTTTTCGAAGTTTAAGCTAATTTCAAACTCCAAACCTCTGGAGAGGTCGTAGTAATTTACTTTTAAATTTCTTGTCTCCACACTCACCTGTTGATTGTCTTGTTTTATATCATTCAGAGTTTTATCAAATTGTCCCCTCCCGTGTTTACTGTCCTTATACTTTCTTTTTTTCCTTTCTATTTTGCCAGATGGTTGATTTTGTGAAGACATGTTGATACCTTTTTGTATCAACTCAATGCATTTAAGTTAGAATTCTCGAGCCCCACTTAGTTTGATCCTGCTAATGTTTTCTGTTTATCTACACGGTTCTGCCAGTTGAAACTGAAAGCAGTTCTCCATAGATGACGGTGATGGATGATTCTTTTTCTGGCTCAGCTGGTCTTGTAATTTTGTGTTTGGGGCAGGCCGAGCTGGGATTGCTGTTTGTTTTCGAAGGCATCTTTTTCTAACCATTTTGGCAGCATAGTCGAGTCTGAACGTATCAGTCGTCCAACCATGTGACAATGTTTCGCAGATGAGCTTGTACAGTCATAAATATTTAATTCACTCAAAAACAGCTATGTTTCCATGCTAGGGAATGTCATCATCTGTGGCTGTCATTATTCCCAACACATTATCCTGTATATCCATTTTTTTTGTAAAATGTGGGAATCTGATCATTTTTTGGCATCAGCACTTGTGTATTTTTAGCTACTAATGTGTTTGGATGCACAGAATTGAAATTGTTTTGCCATTATAATCATCTGGAAATGGATTTTGATGAATTTCAATTCCAGGGAGAAAACTAGGAAACAATTTGGAGCTAATCACTTATCATACTGTGGCACGTCAAGAACGATAAAATAAAAAAGACATGGTAAACCCGCACGCAGGATGGCCTAGAGGTAAAGGGGTCACAAGGAACGCGCTGTAAACTCGGACTTCATGAATTCGACTCTCACAAGGTGCAAAAATATCTGAGTTCGACTCTCACAAGGCGCAGAAATATCCGAGTTTATAAATGATATGTGTGAGGTTTATCTTGTTACCATAAATCGAAGGGCAGTGGTTAGGTTGGAAAATTTTGCATATTAAAATCGAATCTATAATTTTTGTTTCAATTTCTAACTTCGATTAAAAAAATTCGAAAGTGGGTTACTGTAAGTTACCTTCCAAGGTTAAAAATGGAATTCATGCTACATTCAAGAATATTCTGGCAATCTTCTTTACAAGGGTATAAAGATAAATTGGCACATTTATGCACTCACCAAATTAAGATTCGTAGGCTTTTGAGGAAAAGTTTAGAGTCTTCTACGTGTTGAGAGGTAATCAGGAAAATATTGGGGTAGAAAAGAATCTTGTAATTTAGGTTGTAATTCATTTTCTCTTATAATGGATTTGGTTCGTCTTGGATTGAGTCCTGTGGTTTTTTCTATTTAGGGTTTTTCATTGTATTGTTTCCAGGCTAATTTGATTAGATTTTCACTATTTGTTATGATTTTGAGTTATAATTTCTGTTCAATTAGTTTTAATTTGAAAATTAGTTAAAACCGGTAATTAGTTTGACAAGACGGATTCACTCCACCTTTAGATCTACTACATCAGTGATCCTTGTGTAACTCGCTATCATAGTCTCGGGCTCTAGTTATACGAATTATCAATTGGTATTTGAGTGGGTTATTCAAAAATATTGAAAACTCAGTAACTTAGTTGGTAGAGCGATCTGAATGGTTTTGCCCTCTTTTAAATCTCCCTCACTCTAATTTATCATGATAAAAAAAAATGAAAGGTCTTAAGAAAAATGGTTCCATATGTACCTTGTTCAAAGGATATTATTACAATTACCAGAAAGCTCCAAGGGAAGAGTCTACCTAGTAATAGTTCTAGAAGTAAAACAGAGGACAATATTGCCCTGCTTAGTACTATAAAAAAATTAATAATAAAAAAAATCTGTAGAAATCTAAATTCAACTCAAAATCTAGTAAGAAAGGCAATTCTAAGGATAGAGAACACTGTAGGAACAGAGAAGCCACTTGCTGTATTAACTGTGGCAAAAATTTAAAAAAAAAAAAAAATGAAAAGGTCACCTGGAATGTCCAAAGAGACCTAGGGATCGAGAAAAGAAAGACAAGAAGAAGAAAAGGTAAGACTAAATCTGAGGATATTCAATTTTTTTTTTTTTTTTTTTTTACTACTTTGAGGATATATGTAATCACAAATATCACGCTAACAACCTTAACTTTTTGAATGATAAAACAAACTCACACCTTCTGCTGAAGCTTGAACAGTGACCTCTCCTTTGAGAAAGACAAGTTTGTACCAACTTGGCTATTACTTATTTGGTATTTTAAAATTATTTTTAAAAAGAATTATCTATGAGTTTCATTTTCAAGTTCATTAGAATTTATCTTTTCACTTTTCAAAATAAAAAAATTTAAAGAATTTATCTTTTTCATTTCAAAAAATTTATTATACCCCCAAAATACCCAATTAGTTTTTATAAAATCTGTTTTTTTTTTTTAACTAAATATCAATAAGATTATAATAGAATATTTTTAAACATATTTAGAAACTATAATATAGAATTAGTATTCAAAATAATAATAATAATAATAATAATAATAATAGTGGCACATGAATTTAAAGTTTTTTTGGCTGGTAGATAAGATGCATTTTGGTACATGCTAAGTGTTATTAAGTTTCTGGTGTATAAGTTATTGAATATCCATTCTATATTATGTGACTAAAAAAAATAGTTGACATTCAATGTTGGACCATCTTGTGTACTTCAGTAACATAAATGTACCAAAGTTAAGAGTTATTATCACATGAATACATAAAGCGTAAGGTGACATATTTATAGACATATTTCTTCTTAATAGATAGCTAACAACTATTGACATTTACTCTCCAAAACATTCCACATTCTTTACTTACATATTTACATCTATCTATTTTTAAAACATTATCAATTACTGCAAGCTCTCTAATATTTCACCATTTTCTAATTCTTTTATACTTCACAATCTTCACACAAACGTTAAAGATTCTAAAAATAAATTTTTTAAAAAACATATTTAGAATAAAAAAAATATCAAATTTTAATAGAAACTAAAAATGTAGAATTAGTATTCAAAATAAAAATAATAATAATAATAATAGTAGTAGGACACGAATTTAATTGTTATTAAGTTATTGCACACGTGTTATTAAGTTTTCATAGGATCTATGGTACATGCGTGAAATAGTACAATTAGCTAGTAAAAATATACAGTTAATAAAAATATAATAGCGACCGTCGAAAATAATTGAATAATTTTATCAAAAACGATGTATTTCTAATGCGAAATTGTTGGAAAATCCGAAAGATATTTGGCAGTAATTACCAAGATTGAATAGCTGTAAATTAGTTATAAATTAGGCAATGATTAGTTCATGATTATAAATTAGGAATGTATGTTTATTAGGTAAACTAATTAGTTATTCTTTTCTTAGTTTAGATTTCTTGTAATTCCTATAAGTAA